>NC_092873.1:369505936-369878436 GCF_028372415.1 Notamacropus eugenii | reverse complement strand
CACTAAATTTGCGCATCACATATTTCCTAGAGATTAAGTGACCTACCCAAGGCCACACAGGTATTTAGCATCAGAGGAATAAGACAAACATAGGTATTCTGACCCCAGCCCTAGCAATTTTTCTCTGTGCTCTGCAATTCCCCTACAGAGCCAGTACAAAGGCTTTCTGCGGAGGCAGGAGATGGCATCCCCAGTGTGGAGGATGGAAGAAGCAGGCCAGTTTGGCTGGAACCATAAGCACATGCAACAGAGAAATAGGAAATAAATCTGGAAAGGCATGTTAGATGCATGATAGATGCTGGACTGTAAAGGGTTTTAAAAGCCAAGCCGAGAACTCTTATTTTATCTTCGAGACAACAGGGAGATGGAGTTGAATATTCTGGAGCAGGGAAGGGACATGAGGAGAGCTTTGCTTTAGGTCACTGTTACTAACAAAGACAATTACAAAGTCTCCTGGTGCATTTGTGCTTTTGCCAAAGAGATATATTCTTAGGAAAAGTAGCGTATACATAAAATCTTTGTAAATTAAATCATCATAATCAAAGGCTTGCTCTGTAAGGTAAAGTCCTTTTGCAAAATAAATAACCAGGATCATAATTTTGGAGGTGGAAAGACTCTTAGAGGTCATTTAGTCCAAATCCTTCATTTTCCCACCTGTCCCCAATTTCCTCATTTTATAAAACTGAGGCTCACAGAGGTAAAGGGATTTGCCCAAGGTCAAACAGAATCAGTGGAAGAAACAAGATTTGAACTCAGGTTCTGTTACTTGGAATCAGGCATTCTTTCTATCATGTCATACTGCTTTCCCAATTATTTCTAATTAATTCAACTTTTGGTGTTATTCCTCATTTTCTACATATGTGGTTTGCTTACACCAAATTTAATCTGTGTACATGTGTGTGTGCATGTGCATGCACATGTATATGTGTGTGTATGTAAAACTTGTCATGGGTAAATTGCAAATGGAGTTCCCAGTCTCTCCCCTCTAAAAGTATATCTCACCCTTTACTCCTTTCAGGTGGTTCCTTGAGTCCTGACCAGAGAGGAGCAGTTTTGATTTCCTGCTACATATAATTGGGCCCTTAATGAAACTCCTATTCAGCTCTTTGCTAAATCCAGTCTCCTTTCTATGTGACTGTCACTTAGGCTTCTGTTGCTTTGAGGCCACTCCCTGGCCCCTAATCAAGTAAGTACCCCCACTGTTGGGGTTGCTGCTTCAATCAGGGGGGAAGCCACGTGTGGCATTATTAGCTGGCATCCGCCTACTTCGGAGCTCCGGACAAGAGGGAGGTTTCTTTCCAAATGATTATAAAGTGGCTCTACTGACTTACATAAGTGATATTCACATTTGACTGTGATGGAAAGGGTGGATTCTTTCCTGTGAAGGAACCCAGAGGAACAAGGCTGGAACCTTGCTTTTACTTTTGCTTTCCTAGGTGACCTTAGGCAAATTACTTCCCCTCTTTTGCCTCAGTTTCCTCCCCTGTAAAAGGAGTCATTCTGGTCTGATTTAGTTCCATTAGATTGTGAACTCCTTGAGGTCGGGGCCTGTCTTTCACTTCTCTTTGTATCGCTAGAGTTTAGCACAATGTCTAGTAGAAGGTACTTAATAAATGCCAACTGATTGACTTCTAAGGTGCTTTCTAGCTCTAAATCAAAGGCGATGTGAAATTGTCATAGGTTTTTCTGGGTTCCATATCAGGTTCTGCCATTAAAATTCTTGGCATCATTTTCTGCATCCCTCACCTCTGCCTCTGTGACTTTCATTATGGACAATGGGTGAGAAAAGGCAGGAAGAGCTTTGAGATCTGTAGCTCTCAGGGTCAAACAGACAAAAGCTGCTATGGAGACAACTCCTGGGTTCTAGTCCTAAGAGGCAGAGGTAAAGAGGCGAGAATGCGTTCCAGGCACAGGTTGACGGTTTTGGTCACTTCCTGGTTCGTGATCCAATTTCTCCCCTTTTGAGGTGAATGATAGGCACTTAACGCTTGTTTTGCCAAGCATTAAGTGCCTATGACATTCAAAGAACCGTGCTGGTCATTAGTGAGCTCACAATGAGAACAGAAACACCACCCTTACATTGAGGATCTTACATTCAACTGGAGGAAACCACACAGTATTGGGTCACCACTCTGAAGACAATGATCTTAAAATGTCTCATGGCTCTACCTTCAGGAAACTAAACAAAACTTACAAGATCAGTTCTTTTGTTCACTCGTTTACTGCCTATCACAATTTAGTCAACTTGTATTTCTTAAGCTAGTGCCTAGCACTAAGTGCTAGAGATATAAAGAAAAGGAAAAAACAGCTCCTGCCCTCAAGGAACTCACGGTCTAATGGGAGAGATGACAAGTAAACAACTAGGTACAAACAAAATATATTGAGGATAAATGGAAAATAGTCTCAGAGGGAAGGCATTAAGCCTAAGGATTGGGAAAGGCTTCTTACAGAAGGTAGGACTTTAGCTGAGGCTTGAAGGAAGCTTGAGAGAAACCAGGAGGTGGAGATGGGGAGGGAAAATATTCCAGGCATGAAAGGACAGCCAATGAAAGTGCTTCAAACTGAGAAATGGAATGTCACGTATGAGAAAGCAAGAATGTCAAAGTCACTGGAATACAGAGTATGTGGAGAAGGGTAAAGCAAGGTGCTGGATTATGGCATTCTAGGGTCTAGTCAGCATGGGACATTGGAAGAAAGGGCTTTGGATTTGGAGTCAGAAAACCAGGCTCATATCTTGGCTGTAATACTTATTGTCTGTATGTTTTTGGGCAAGTCAATCTTTCTGGGCCTCAGTTTTGCACCTGTGCTGTGAGGGGATTGGTCTCTAAGGTTTCCTCTGTCTCTAAAACATATGATCCTATAATCTTCCCTTTCCAGTCTTATCTTCTATTGCCAGTTCCCTTCCCCCTTCAAATTACTCAGCGCTCCATCACACTGGACTATCCTTTATTTCCAATTCTTGCCCTGCCCTCTACCATCAGCATGATGGGTCAGTGTGATGAAATGGAATGAGCGCTATATTTAGAGTGAGGAGATGTGTGGTTCAATCACAGCTCTATTAGACCCAGGGCATGTCATTTCATCTCTATTTCCTCATATATAAAATGAATGGGTTGAGCTAAGTGTCTCATAAGGGCTTGCTCCAAAGTTGTCTCTCGAGTGAAATCTTCACGTGTGGGCGTCCTTTGTCCCCATGCTTAGAACAGCCTCTACCTGACCTTTGGCCTTGAAGCCTCCCCTTCTCCAAGGCCCAACTCTATGATGCTTTCCTTACCACCCACCAGCCAACAGTGGCCTCTCCAACCTCAAAGAGGGCTCATGGAGTTTTGCCTGGAGCTCTGCTTATCCACAAGGCATAGCACAGTAGGACTTATTAAATGGTTTTTCCACTCATTAAATCAATCTTCTATTGAGTGTCTATTATTGAGCAGGTAGGGAAGAGCAATGTAAAACACAAGCCCTCCTGAAACTTAAAATCTGGCAGAGGGATAGTAAGAAGTAAATGAAAGGTCATAATGACAAATTCCCTGCCTCCCCCTGCACCAAAGTGAACAAGACTGCAGACCCCTCAAAGAAGGGACAAAGCATTCTTCTAATTTTTGAGTCTATTCTGACCCTTTTCCCCCGATTCACAGATGAACCTCAGGCAACAGGCATTCAGTACATGTTGCTACTTATCACAGATGGATGACAATGTCCCCTCCTTGAAAATTTCCCAGAAGGGAAGACTTGTATGAACTGATGCAAAAGGGAGTGCACAGATCAGGAGAAGAGTTTATACAAGAACAGCAATATTGGACAGACAGACAACTTTGAAGGACTTAACCCAACGGAACCAACCACAATTCCAGAGGACTCTTTATGGGACAGGCTACCCACCTTCAGATACAGAGCTGATAGACTCAGGGTACAGGCTGAAGGAAGTGCATGGTTACATATATACACACACATGTATATGTATATAGACATACATATACATAGACACACATATACATACACATGAGGAAGACAGGGAGGGAGGGAGAGAGGGAGAGAAGGAGAGAGGGAGAGAGGGAGAGAAGGAGAGAGGGAGAGGGAGAGAGAGAGAGAGAGAGAGAGAGAGAGAGAGAGAGAGAGAGAGAGAGAGAGAGAGAGAACGAGTGCCAATATAGGAATACGTTTTGCTTGACTATACATGTTTGTAACAGAGGCTTGGTGGTTTTCTGTTTTCTCAATCAGTAGGAGACAGAGAGGAGGGAGAAAATGGGGAACTGAAAATAAAATTGAATTTAAAAAAAGAAAATTTTCCAGGAGATTGCACAAACAGTCTCACATATATCTGTAAAGTTTTTGCTTTCAGGGAACCCTTCCTTGTGCCTAACTCTGGTCATTCTCCTTTCTTTTGTCTGGTTCATACTTTGAGAACTACTGTTCTGAGTCTATGGCTTTCTTTCCCACAGACGGGGCCTGGGTTAATTTCCTCCTCCATGCTGGGTCTCATCTAAAAGAGAAAGGCCTAACTATGGCACCAAAGAAAAGAGAATCCTACACTATGGTACCCCAGGTGGACTATTCTAAGGGTGACTGCCCTGTCAGAATGAACTCCTACTTTGGAGAAGGAGGTTAAATCTCTAAGGATGGGGAAATGGCCGGAAAGTTCCTCTGGCTTTAGGTCAGCCCATGGAATGTGTAGGGGCTAGGATCTCCCTACCATTTACTGTTGGATGGTTCACCTAAAATTAAGCACCAATCCTGACTGGGCAACCAACAATATAGGTGGTCCTGTTGAGAGCTCAAGTCTCCAGCTCTGTGACTCCAAGCACTACGCAGAGCCAGGAAAGACTTGCACTCAAACCCTGACCCTGACACTTATTGTGTGGCCATGGGCAAAAACAATGGGAAACCTCATCTGTCAAATGGGGATACAGAATTCCTGTAGGGTCTACCTCACTACAGGGCTGTTTGGCAGCTCAAATGAGATCATGTCGAAAGAGTGCCATGTATCCCTCAAAGAACTGTATATAAAAGCAAACAATTACTGCTGCTGTGTAACTTCGGTCATACTATCTTATAGTCACTTAGTCTATAGTCAGTCAGTAAGGATTTCTTAAGCTCCTTCTATATGTCAGGCACTGAGGTGACTTAGTGGATAGAATGCTGGGTCTGGAGTCAAAAAGTTTCTCAGTTTCTCTACTAGGGAAAATAAGGAGAAAAATTTCCCTGCCTTACCCATCCCTTACTGTAAGTACTAAGTGAGGCAAGAGATTGGAGAACAAGTTTCAAAAGAGTTACCTAAATGCAGAAGTTTTGTCACTGACTAACTGAATGTCCCCACTGGACTTCCAGGCAGCAGCATGAGTCAGAGCACTGGTTTGGGAGCTGGGAAGAGAAGGGAATAGGCCAGGTACCTATAGGTGCCAGGCATTTGTGCTAAGTGCTTACCAATATTATCTCATTTCATCCTCACAACAAAGATGAGGAAATGAAGTAGAAGTTAAGCCCTGGATCACACAGCTAACAAGTGTCTGAGGCTGGATTTGAATTCAGGTCTTCCTGACTCCAGACACAGGCACTCCACCTATTGTGCCACTAGCTGCTTAGTGAATATTTGGGTTTTGATGGCTCAGAATGAGTGTAAACAGCAATTTTTCTGTTGTGCTCAGAAACTCTAAGGGTCTTCCCCCTCCCTGATTAATCCTTTTGGGAAGGCAAAGTAGGTCATTTTTGGCCTTGATTCTTACCAAGCCTTTCATTACTAAACAGATGTTGCCTCAGACAAACCAAAATCTGGGAAACACCTTAGCTCAAAAAGGTCAAGGTTCCCCACTGCACTGGGGGCCACCACCATTGTCCTGACCAATACCTTGCCACTGGACTCTGATGACTCTGCACAGCCCTGCCTCACTTAAATCCAATTCACTTGCTAGTCAAGACATCACCTTCTTGATGTCAGGGGTCCTCTTTGAGAGCAAAGCACAAGCAACAAGTTGTCTAGCAGAAGACCTGAGTTCTAATCCTGGTTCTGCCTCTTTTCCCATTTGGATATCAGGTTCCTCATCATTAGATTGTGAGTTCCATGAGAACAAGGACTGTCTTTTGCCTTTCTTTGTATCCCTAGCATGTTAGCACAGTGCCTGGCACATTTTTTTTGTGGTTCACTTGCTCAGTCTGACTGTTTGTGATTCCGTGGACCTTTCATGCCAATACTGTCCATGGGGGTTTTCTTGGCAAGGATACTAGAGTGATTTGCCATTTTAAAGCTCATTTTAAAGATGGGAAAACTGAGGCAAGCAGGGTTAAGTGACTTGTCCAAGGTCACACAGCTAGTAAGTATCCGAGGACAGTTTTGAACTTGGGTCTTTTTGACTCCAGACCCAGCATTCTATCCACTAAGTCACTTCAGTGCCTGGCATATAGAAGGAGCTTAATAAATCTTTACTGACTAACTATACACTAAGTGACTATAAAATGAATGGGTTAGACTAGGCAACCTTTAATGCTTTTGTAGCCCTCAATCTACAACCCTGTGTTCAATGTCAGCTCCTTGAGGATAGGGGTCTACCCTACCAGTACTCTGCGTCAGCCATCATTCATTCACCTGATGTTTAACCTGTATTTACCAGGGACAGCTTGAAACCTGCGAGGAATAGGGTTCTTCCTTAGATAAACAAGGGCATCTGTATCGGAGACCAGGCTTATTTCATCTCCCAGCCTCTCTAATGGGATTTTAAACATCGCCAGACAGAAAGACAACTTGCTGAAAGAGGAAAGTGTGAACGTATCTGTCCCTTCACCCTGGAAGGCAATGGATTTTTTTCCTTCGGGTGTTGGTTGGGGGAGAAGATGGTAGGGAAGGGAATCAGAGAGGGGGACTGGAAATCCTATTAGCAAAGAAGTAAGAGCTCATCTATCTCCCCTGTACCACCTTAACGTCCAGGCTGACATCCCCAACATACAGTATGCAAAGAAAACTGTATTTTCATTTTAGATGCATATTATGGCAAGGAACAATATGAACAATATTATTTTAGTGCCCTGGGAAAAAATTAGCAAGTCAAATGTTGAATCAGGCCTGTAGCATATGCTAAGAAGATTGCTTTGATCTTATCCACACTAAAAGCTCTATTATTGGATTTAAAGTCGGTGAACACATATCAGACCAATATACAATGCATATCTGAATACATGTTTCAGAAGCAAGGAATGTTTTGACAAAAGGAAAGGGAATATTTTAACTGAAAATATCAAAGTTACTGCTGAGATTGAAACACACATATTTCTCTCCCTCCCCTCTCTTGGCTGGGAGTTGTGTAAGCCAACCGAGCTGTGATGGCTTGGAGGGATTTGCTGACAGCTTGGGAAACACTGGCTGAGTCGCCAGTTTGGGCCCAGCAAGGGGTTTTCTTCTCTCTTCCACTCCCCCAAATTTGGAGAGAGAAAGGAGAACAAGCAGAAGGAATTTAGGATGTATCATGAAGCCCCCTAGTGGTCACTGTCCTGGGAAGTTGGCTCATCCTTTCTCCTCTATGTCCCAACTCAGCCTCCCTGCAGTACTCCGACCTCCAACCTTTCCTTAGACTTTCTCTCTACTCTAACCTCCCCCTCAACCTCTCCTCAGATCTTCCCTCAATTCTACCCCCTCTAAACTTAACCTCCCCTCAGCTCTCCCTTCTACTCTACCCCTCATTTCAACCCCTCTTCAGATCTCCCCTCTCTCACCCCCTGCTCAAACTCAACCTTTTCTTAGACCTTTCCTCTATTCCCCCCAGACTCAAACCTCCCTTCATATCTTCCACTAGGAGGAAAAAAATCCCTAGAAAAGGGGCAGGAAGAAGACCAGAGAGAATGTGGCATTATTTAATTTTTTGGAGGGGAGGGAGAAGGGAGAGGACATCCTTTTAATTATCCAGTACCATTCCAAGGAAAAACATCATCTTGGTTGGTGTACTTGCTGCAGATTTAAAGCATGTCCACTTCGGAGCCAGACTACAAAGGGGCCCCCAAATCAGCAGCTCCAGTTCCTGGGAATCTCCAATTCCAGAGTCCACAGCTCCATGATCCTTCTATTGGTTCTCTCTCTCCAAACTTGGGGGAGTAGAAGAGAAAAGAAAACCCCTTGACTTTTCAGCCCAGTCCTCTTTCTTTCCTTCTCCACTGGCTAAGCAGAGTAGGAGACCAAAGCAAGAATGTGTGTGTGTGTGTGTGTGTGTGTGTGTGTGTGTGTGCGTGTGTGTGAGCAAGCGCGCATGCTGCATGTGAGCTCAGGAGTTGGTGTGTGCCAACCTTCTCTCCATCAACTTACCATCTTATTATTGATTTCATGGAAGTGTATTTCACAGACTTTCTCCACAACATCTTCATTCTCAAAAGTGACGAAGCCAAACCCTAAGGAGACAAGAGTGGAGAAAAGGGGGAGAAGAGGTAAGTAAGGGCTCTCCAGGGTCTTTGTTCTGCTTGACAATGCTGACATCTCCAGCTGCGCCACTGAAATGTTCTATAAGCACCATCTCCCAGATCTGGGATGGGGTGTGCCACCTTAGCCACAAGAAGGGGCCTTTGAGGGCGTCTCACCAGCCTGGGAGAAAAGGCTGCCTAATTTGTAACCCAGAACCTTTCAGGAAAAAAAAAGTTAATGATTTCACCACCACACAGCCCAGCAATCCGTGGTTTACATTTGGCCTGAAGCAAACAAGAAATTTACTTGTCTGTTATTTATAAGGGTCAGAACCCAGCGGCTTCTCCCACAGAGCCAGGCGGGCAGGATAATGAGAGCTTCGTGGATCACTGCGGGTCCACGCTTGTCCTTTCGGCCTGTTCAAACGGCCAGCCCTTGGGGTCAGCCCAGAAATGGAGGGGGTTATTTGCTCCTTTCTTTCTGAATGACTTCCTCTAATGCCTCATCAGGACATCCTGAGGCCTCTAAGAAACTATTCAAGTTGAAGGCCTCTGTTCTGAGCGGGCATCCTTTTCCCACTGTGGCTTCAAAAGCACGGCAGATTTGGGGCAGTTTAAGGCTCTTTGATGCCCGCTGTCTGCCCGTCAGCTATCTACTGTATTTGCTCTGCTGGAGATGAGCTCTGTGAGACAAACCGGGCGGAGGAATTTGGGCAGTTAACCACCAATATGCATACCAATTTCTTTTCCCCGTATCTTCCTCTACCCACCTCCATCCTTCTCTCCCTTCACAACCCCCACCCCCACCCCCACTGCCCAATCATCCCTGGCATAACAGGCTTCCACGTCTATCATATTGTTCCACAGTAAAATCATTTTATATAAGAGAAGCTCCCTCAGCTTCACTCTCAGGAGCGTTGTTGGGAGGGACTTTAGGAGACCTACCTCATCTAATCCACTTCTTTTTATAGATGAGGAAACTGAGGCCCAGAGATATTATGTGACTTTGTGTAAGGTCAAATAGGAAGTACTAGACCCGGAGTCAGAAAGACCTAAGCTTGAATCCCAGCCTCAGACACTTACTAAGCTGTGACCTTGGACCGTTACCTTTCTCAGCCTCAGGTTTCCCATCTGTAAAACAGGAATAATCATAGTATCTACCTCCCAGGGTTGCTATAAGGATTAAACGAGATATCTGTAAAGCGCTTTGCAAACAAAGTGTCTTGTAAATTTTGCCCTCTTTATATTCTACCACAACACCTTTCCTAATTCCCAAAAATACGGGCAGGGAGGGAGATGGACAGTACAGTGGATGGAAACCAAAGTTCCCTTCCCCACCCTGCCACCAAATAGTTACATGGCCATGATCAAGACAAAGGACTGGAGGAGTCAAAGCTAGAAGGGGACCTACGATGTCCTTGGATCCAATTGCCTGATTTTATAAGGAAACCCAGGGAAGGAAGTTCCTGGAATTTTTGCCCAAGGCCACACAAGGAGTAAACAACAGAGTGGGGATTGGACCCCAGTTCTTCTAAGCCCAATTCCAATTCTCTCTCCCCTATAACTCTCTCTGGACTCAACTCAATGAACATTAATTAACTATCTACTCTGTTCAAGGCAATATGCTAGGCACTGGGGAGACAAGACAACAAGCAAACAGTCCCTAGCTTCAGGAACTCATGCATATGCTATTAGATCTCAAGCTGGTTTCCAGTATTCTGCTGCAGTCCAAAAAAAGGGTCACTGGTATCTCTGGAAAGATACTCAAAAATCCTCAGATCAGTGGAGATTGGGATACAACATGTATACAACCTAAGCATTAGGGGAGCAGGAATTATTTTGGAGGGGGGGCCTTGATAAATCATTGTTACATGTGAATTGTATTTTTTCTTAAAAACAGACATTTCTCATTTAGTTTCCTTTTAAGCATTAGTCTCAATGACTCATTAATTTTCCCTTTAAGGTCAGAGGAAGGAAGGAAAGAAGGAAGGAAGGGAGGAAAGGAAGGGAAGAATGGAGGGAGGAAGGAAGGAAACAAGTATTTATTAAGTACCTACTATGTGCTAGGCATTCTGCTGAGCACTTTACAAATATCATCTCATTTGATTCTCACAACCACCCTGGGAGGTAGGTGCTATTATCACCCCCATTTTACAGTTAAGGCAACTGAGGCAGGCAGAGGTTAAGTGACTTTCTCAAGGTCACACAGTAAAGTTCTGAGGGAGGACTTTAACTCAGGCTCCGCTCTCCTCTACTTTGCCACCCAGCTGCCAAAGATTGTGAACCACCAGGCAGACAAGTTTCTCTTATACCCCCTTCAGATCAAATGTTCCATGCCTCTACCAGCTTCTTTGGAAGCTGCATACCCTAGCCCCAGTTTCTGTATTGAACTACAATCAGGCAACTCTAATTGCCTCAAAGACACTTAGAACTGGATATCCCATAAGCATCTAAGACTCATCACATCTGAAAGAGAACATATTTTTCCCCCCAAACTCCCCCCCAAAACTTTCCTGTTACTGTCACCAGCATCACCAAACTCTGAATCACCCAAGTGGGCAAACTCACAGTCATCCTAGACTCCCCACTCTCACTTACCACACATATCCAATCTATTGTCAAATCTTTTCCCCCATAGACAATCAGGGTTAAGTGAATTGCTGGTGTCCAAGGCTAGATTTGAACTCAAGTCCTCCTGACTCCAGGGCCAGTGCTCTATCTATTGTGCCACCTAGCTGCCCCAAACATTCCTCATATTCATTCATTTCTCTCTACTTATATATGCAGAACTCTAGTCCAGACCATCATCACCTCTTACCTTGATTATTCTAATAGCTTCCTAACTCATCTGGCCTCAAATCTCTTCCCATTCTAACTCCATCCTCCACTTAGATACTGAGGTCATTTTCCTAAAGAGAACCCGGATCAATGAGCTTCCATCACTCTCTATTACCTACAGGATCAAATATCAACTCTATTTTGAAATCTCTTTACAGTCTGGCCCCTAACTACCTTTCCAGACTTCCTACACTTTCCTCTCCTCCTCGTACTCTATGACCCAGCAAATACTGGCCAACTTGTACTTCTTTCAATATGCCCTCCATCTCCTGCCTCTGCACTGGCTGTCCCCCATGTCTGGGATGGTCTGCCCTATTATTCCTGAAATTTTCTTGGCTTCCTTCAAGACTCAGCTCAAAGCCCACCTTCTTTGGAAGACCTTTCCCCCTCTCCTCCAGTTGCTAATGCCTTCCCTTTATCTACTCTGCATAGATCTTGTAGGTGTCCTGTTGTTGACATTAGAACAGGAGCTCCCTGAGGGCAGAGGCTACCCTTTGTCTTTCTTTGTATCCCCAGCCTTTAGCACAATGCCTGACACACAGTAAATATTTAATGAATATTTGTTGGCTCACTGACTGATTGAAGGTCTATTCCTTGGTGATTAAACATGTCTATTCCAGGAGTCAGCCTGGGATAAGAAAATTGGCAGTAAAGTGAGTTGGCATGCTTCTCCTAAACTCACCTGGTACAAGTTATAAAGTAGGTTACCCTTGGGGCTTGAAGCCTTGATCAGAAAAGAGTATATATCTTGTTTTAAATGGGGCCTAACAGATGAACACTGGTTTATCAGGTTCAAACACCTACCACAATGGGTGGCCAAGGAAAAATCCCCAGCCTTCCCTGTGGTTACCTACAGTTCCTTAGGACTGGTTTCTTTTCCTCCCTACTTCTTTCCTTATTCCTTCCCCAACCCCTCAATTCTCAATACTATCCATAACTGAGTAGAAGTGGGAACTTGCAGCCTCAAGGCCACATGTGGCCTTCTAGGTCCTCAAGGGTGGCCTTCTGACCGAGTCCAAGTTTTACAGAACACATCCTTTTATTAAGGGGATATGTTCTGTAAAGTTTAGAATCAGTCAGAGGGCCACCCTTGAGGCCCTAGAAGGCCAAAGATGGCCTTAAGGCGGCAGGCTCCCCACCCTTGCCCCAGATAATCCAAAACACTCCTTGTTATTTGGCTTGCCTGCTATGATTTCTGTTGTTTCCCACCACTGCCAACCCCTCCCCCAGAAAAACTTTTATTTTTTTCTAACAATGTTCTGTGGAGCCTTGTAAAACTTTTCCTGAATATTAATTAAACAGGAATCCATCTAGAATCATTCAATCCTAGCACGGGAAGAGAATTCTGAAGGTATTTAATCCAACTTCTTATCAAAATGGGGATTCCTCCCACAACATCCCTAAGAGATGAGCATCCAGTTCGGGCTTAAATCCTTTTCAGTGACAGCAAACTTACTTGTTCACAAGATGGACCATTTCAGCTTCCATGGACAACACACTGGGTAATGGGGGATAGAGAATATACTGCTGCCTCATCACAGAAGAAAGATGCCAGGCTGTGATCTAAAATATCTGTTATTTGGCATGCAATTATTTGGGAAATCATAGAGCTTTTGAGTTGGAAGGGATCTCAAGCAGAACCTTCTATATAAACATGGGAATCCTCTGTGTGACCAGAGCCAGAATTAGGATTGTTTTTTTACCTGGAGCAAATGCCCCAAACAGCACCAGGGATGAGCGACATAAAGCATGCATGTTCTCAGGCAAATAGTAGGACTGAGGTCTGGGTAGACAGGCACAAGGTTGCTGCTGAGAAAGTCACCACTTGGACCATCAGGGAGTGGGGAACCAGAACTTAACCTATGGAGCTTCCTCCTTTAACTGTCTGCAAACTAGGTGCTGGACTCTGGTATTTCTACACTGTAAAAAGATGGCAACTTGGTCCACTCTAAATTCTGTGCCCTGGTGCAAAACTCAACCTACTCATGCTGCTCTAGTTATGAATTAGTTGTTGTATTTCAAACAAATGGCCATTTATTTGCACAGCTAGGTGATGTAATGGTTATAGTACTGGATTTGGAGCCTGGTTGACCAAGATTCAAATTCTATCTTGGACACTTTGTAGGTGTATGACTCTGGGTGAGTCACCTGACCTCTCTCAGCCTCAGTTTCCTCATCTGTAAACTGGGAATAATAAGATTTTTATCTCATTGGGTTATTATACCAGTTGGTTTAATTGACAGTTCTGTCCTGAGAAGATCAAGGTCACAGGCTTGACCTTCACACCCACAACAAGCTTTTCCCCCAACACAGCCTTCATCCTGCAACCAGGCCAGCTGACTTCATGTACTACATGTGCTGAGATTCAACAGGAGACTTGGGTGAAAAGTACGAATGGTTCAGCATAACTCATTCCAGCTACTGCAAAACAGGGCACACAGTATGTTGTGTGGTGAGTCACAGGCTTGTCATCTTCCTAGCTGATGGTCAGAATATTTTAAAGGTGACACTGTACTCTGCCTGTACTTGTCTCTACTGTTGCTGTTGCCAGCAGCACATCTCCCTAGCAGGGAGACAAGAGCCCTTCCCTGCCCCACAGACCATCCACACTTGTTGTATAAATCACTAATTGTCTCAATGCCAAGTATCATCGTCATTAGGAACTTGTTAACGAACACAGGGATGGAGAATTCTGCTGCCCTCATTTTCCAGACAGTGCCACCAGTTCTAAGATAAGGAGAAGCATCTAGGAGAGATCAGAATTGAAATGCAGGCTGTTGTCTGGGGGTGGGAGGGAAGGAGTTTGGGTAAGGGGGGCAGGGAGAGAAGGAGAGGCTGGTTTCACCAAACCCTTTCAAATTCCCACTCTGATGCTCTCCTGACTAGTCCTGCCCCTAACCCCATGGGACTGACAATGCAAGTATCACAAAAATGCTTTTTCTTGATTAAAGGAGATAGCTTGGGTTTCAAGCCCATGTACCCAGGATGCATAACAATTCAAGAACGTCGAGTCTCATTTACACGATTTTAAAGACCTATATCATTCTAACATGTCTGTCTGTTTGGCCTGGGTAGAGAAAACAAACTTGATTATGTCTAAAATATTTATTTATTCCACTTGGGGGAAAGCAAAGAAGCGATGAAACACTTAATTATCAATAAGTGTTATTCCTTAACTGGTAATCATTTTCTCTCATGGCTGCATTATCATTTACAATGAATGAGTTGGATGATGGTTAACAACCCCCCCCCCCCCCAATGAAATAAAAAGTGGGATGAAGGAAGACAGGCATAAATTAGAGTGAAGGGAGCAGGGGGTGGAGAGGTCTTATTTTTTCTCCCTTCAAATGATCTGTGTAGGATAAGAAGACAGGGTGGGAGAAGAGGAGAAAGTCAAGCAGAAGAGAAATCCCAGAAATGGCTCAAAGGGTGCTTTGGAAAGAATAGGATTGTTAGAAGTCTCATGTACCTGGAGCTTTCAGGGACACAAAAGCCCTGCTTCCCAATCTTCCTGCTAGGGAGGCAATAAAAATAGCTTGTATTTACGTAGTATATTATCTCATTTGATCCACACAATGATTCTGTAAAGTGCCCTCCCCCCCAAACTGCCTCTGATTTAACTTTATATTGATTGATTTTCTTTGCATTTATGAGAAGCAGAGTAGATAGAGGGATAGCCAGGAAGACCTGGGTTTGAGTTCTGCCTCTGACACATATGGGCTATGTTACCTTGGACAAGTCCCTTAATCTCTCAGTGTCCCAAACTCTCTTAAGACTATAACAGAAAATGTAGTGACCGGCAATGGTAGAGGGAGCTTCTTCACCTGGGAGTTCCCTATACCAATGAAATAACAGTTCTGATCCTTACTCTGTTCATATTTATTTTGCACATACTTGTAGATGTATTTATTGTCTCCTCCTCCACTAGAATGTAAACTCTTGGCAAGCAAGGATTGTTTCATTCTTTACGTCTGTATACTTGGCTGCTAGCAAAGTGCCAAAGCGCATAGTTGGTGCTTGATGAATGTTTATGCATTCATGCTATTATTATTCCAATTTTTCAGATGAAGAAACTGAGGCTCTGAGATATTCAGGGTCACCTAGCTAGTAAATGAGTCCCTTAACCTTGAGAAGACATTTGGTGTATTTGCTCTGCCAACTCTACATTCACTAGCCTCTTCCCTTTCCCTTCAGACCCAGGGCTACTTGGGACGCTCTAACCCCACAATCTCAATAACTCAAGTAATATAATAACATGATCTCAAGTCATAAAACTGTGGCAAAGGCAGCTATGAATCCTTATCACTAATCTGAGGAATCTCCAGTTTTTGAAGGTGCCTAATTCAAAGCCACTGGCTGCTTTAAGGAGAAGACTAGAGAGAGCCCTCAAGAAAAGAAAAACAGGAGTTGGTTTTTAGCTTTGGTTTGTTTGTTTTGGATGTGCACTATTTATTTTTCAGCCTTATAATGACCCTACAAGATAGCATTCCGTGCATTTTTATTCCCATTATACAGATGAATATAAGCAATATAGCCAGAGTCACGCAGCTGGAAAGTATCAGAAGCAGGCTGTGGGATGTGAAATTAGATCCTCCACCCACGGCTGAAATCCCAACCCTGTAGTTGTTGGGTTTTTTAAATCAGAGGCACCATGTGTCAGCCCAAAGGTGCCAAGGAAGGTGTGCATGAGAATAAACACCAAACAAAGAAGGGTGCAGAGAATGGACACAAATAGGGTAGCACTTGACAGGGAGCATCCAGCATCCTTTTGAATGAAGCTATTATTAGAAACTAACAAGCCCTATTTAGGAGATAAGCATTTAATAGTCAAACTTTTTTTCTTTATTCAAATAAACAGAACTGAATATTCATTCGAATAATAGTCTATTTTAAAAAGGGGAGGGGGGGGAACGAAAACTAGAAACCCAGGAAACAAAACACCTCAAAATGTAAAAGGTTAAGCCAAATGCAGCCACCCACTGGAAAAAGAGTGAGTCCTGGATTTGGAGGTATTTGGGGGGTAGTGGTAGGAACAGACTACTCTTGTCTTTGAAAATCATTTTCTATTTTCATATAGGTCAATGGATACTAATAGGCAATCAGGCAGTGCCTAATGCATCTCCAATGAAAATCGATGGGAGGCATGAGTTAATCTAGCACTTGGTTTAGGGGGAGAACTAGGAAAAAAAGAGAAAATGGTCTGATTTATTTCAGCTATCACAGGAGGAACTAAAGGCATGTGTACGTATGCAAATGTATGTATAACTCATTTAGAACCCCTCCCCTTAGGCTTTTAAACCACAGGCAGTAGAGATATACACTTCGGGAAATGAGCCCTCTCTCCTGGAGGTCACCCTAGACACACAATGGGGTCATCAAATTCAGAAAGCCGCATTAGCTAGCCCTGGCCATTTCTGGGGGATGTGAGGGAGGAGGTGTGGTCTCTGGATAGAATGTAGGCCATCAAATACATAGCATCCTCTTCATCTTTCCCATCACTAAATGTCAAGTGGTATCATCATTAACCACCATCACTTTGGAGACACTGTGAACTCTCAATTATCCAGTGTTGTGGATTATCTGGGGGTTGCAGGGTGGGGAAGATTTCTGCCTGGTTTCTCTCTCTCTTAGCCCCTGCAACCCAGAACATTCTGGGAATTCCTCCTCTTACTATTAAGTTGGTGTATGCTAAAGTAAAGTTATCTTTTCAAAGTAATGTTATGCTTTTAATATGAGCCTAAACGGGGGGAGTGGGGGAATGATTTATAACATATAAGTTAAATCTTCCCCAAAACAAAAATTCATTCAAATTTTTTATTCTCATCCTTTTCTGCTTTGGGGTATCTCTGTCACTGTTCCTTTACATTAACATGACCTAACAAGAGTTGCTTGTATTCTTTATTAAATATTTTTAGATACAAAGTATTATGGAGAGCTAGCACAATCCCAGTCCCTGCTGTCTTGGACCTAACATCCAAACTAGAAATACTGCACTGGATGCAGCAGCCTGTGGCAGGATAGGAGCTGGGCCCTTATAATTCTAAATTAGGTTTGCCATTTCATTCAATTCACTCTCGAACCAGGGTACAGGCTACAGGTAACAATGCAAAATTTCACTAATGCTCTCTTCCCCTTGTTACGGTATCTGGGAAATGGGCATCAGATCGTCATAAATAACAGAAAGCAGATGAGCTTGCTATACTGAGGAAGGCTGGTCTGTCTTTAGCCACACCATAGACAGATCTACCATATCAGATCTCTCTCATTCCTTTCTCAGGCTGGTTTTCCCTTCAGGTTAACCTGTGCTGGTTCCTCATCTGTATGAGAATGTAACACATGGAACACATTGACCTCAGGTGGTTGTCAGGAAGCTTAGAAGTAATACTAAAAGGACATGAAAACAAAAACTGGTGTTTGCTTGGGTTTCCTCCAAACTGAAGGGGAGTTAGCCTAGATCTGGGGTGCTCTACCTTTGGTTTGTCATGGATCCCTTGGCCAGTCTAATGAAGTTTATGGACTCCCTTCTCAGAATAACATTTTAAATGCATAAAGTAAAATACAGATTAAGAGGGATATCACTTATAACTGAGCATTCCACTCATAATGAAATACAGTTATCCAGATATATGAGAAAAAAGTTCACAGACTCCAGATTGAAAACCCCTGGGCTAGATGGAGTTTCCAGAGAGCTCTAGAATTCCATGATTCTATGCCAATTACATCAGAGTGGCAAACCCAGCTTAAGAGGGCAGAAATAAGCAAACACAGAATGATTCTTAAACAACTCCCCCCCTCCCCAATCTGTTTAACCCAGATTTTAAAGGGAATGAGTTGCTTCGCTGCACAGTTTCTCTTTTCACTTCTGCCTCAATCTCTAGCATCAGCCCTAGTGCAAAAAGCGGGAGTAGCGTGACACTTGGTGACCCATTTAAACAGAGTCCTGTTTTCCAGCAACCTGGCTTAAAAAAAAATGGGCCAGCCACCCTGGAGGAATCAGCATACTCCTGTCTAGAGGCCCTCTATTTATCTGATAAGGGAACAAAGAACAAAGGGAAGAAAGAGTGACCTGGGATGCAGAGGAACCATCCTCGAGGCTAGCCATAAACAAAGACTCCAAGGAGGGGACCAGTAGAAGAGGCAGACATTCCTGTTCTCCTCTTTCCTTCCCTCCCTCCCCCATAATGTCTGGCAAAGAGGACACAAAGCCTCTGCAGCCCCCCATTCTCAATGCACCAATGTTTATCCACCCCCTCCCCACTGACACACTCTCTTTTCCCTCAAATCCAACAAGCTCCACTTGGATGCCCTGCCCCCCCCCCAACTCTGGCATTATTCTCTCCCTACAAAGTAGCCCTTAGGTTGGTATCTGGGGCCCCTCCAGCATGGCATTATTGATGCACCTGCTCTCCTGTTTACACCAATAGTTTGGCAGCTGGTGGTTGTAAACTGTAATAAAATGCCTTTCAAAAAATGAAGGAATGTGACCAGACAAGCCAGACATCATAATATTAAAGTCTGTGTCAATTAATTTTTTTCTTCCCGCTTGATAAATGAGCCCCATTCCATCCCCTAATAATGAGGGGAGAAACAAGAAAAGTTGACATTAGTTTAATTTATTTTCTCAACTTGCCTGGTCATATTTCTTTCTGCCTTGCAAAGCTTGCTGGGGCTGTGGGGAATTGGAAGTAGCTCTCACACGGCCGAGGCATAGATTGGTGTGAATCAACATGGATCTCCTTCATTCACACATACCACTTAATCAGGAGGGGGAAAGTTACTTAGAACAAGTCAGCTCACACCTGCGTCTCTCCAGCCACCTCTGGAGGGAAGGCACAGAGGAGGGAGGGTGCTCACATATGCTGGCAGGGGGAGGGGAGATCAGAAAACATAACCATCCTTCTGAAATTTCCCATCTAGCCTGCATCAAAGTACAAGGCTGAATTCCTTAAATTAATATTAAGCCAAACTGGCTCTATTCACTAGACCTGAAATTATTCCTTGGCTGGAAAGAGAAGCTTTCCTCCTGGTTTTGGCCCCAGAATGCTCTGCTTAAAGTTTCCCTTGAAATGTGGGGATACATATTTTAAAAGCAAAAGGCAGAAATGAGAAGACCATTTCAGGATGAGTTTCTATTAAATAATGATTTTTCAAATGACCAAAGGAAAGCCGATGTCGGCTGTCGAGATCTCTGTCCTTCCATAAAACAAGATATTCTGGAAGGGGAAGGTTGTCAAGAAAGCATCAGCCTCTGTCTCCTGAATCACTGAAGGAGGAGAAAGAACTAAGAGACTGTTGGCAGGAGAGCCTGTAGGGCTTCAGTGACCTGGGCAAGCAAAGAATGGCCCCTGGAATGCTTTCCGCAACTCTAGTCTGGGGGTTCTTAGTCCCTCCTGGCAGTCTGGTGAAACTCAGGGAGCTCTTTTCAGCCATAAAATAAAACGTTCAGGATGACAAAGGAAAGGACGTTGAAATGCAGTGATCACAACATTAAAACACTAAACTTAGGGATCGAGCCCAGATTAAGGACCCCTGGTTCTAAATTCTAGGGATGTCTCACTCTGAGGGACAGGTAAGACAGACGCTCCTTTCACTGGGCTGAAGGATGGCACCGTCCCAGGTAAGGCTGTTCTTTGGAGCTCCTCAGCCTTCCGGCTCTGGTCCTTTCCCCATATCTTAACGGTGTCAAATTTATGTTATCTGATCCCTCTCCCTCCTCTGTTCTTTGTCCTCCCTCAGGCACTTGCTGATCTCTAGCTCTCTGCCACCCTTCCTGTGCCCCTAAAAAAATCTGCTCTCAGGAAAGGATCTAGAATTCATGCCTATTTCAGCCTAGGAGCCCAAGGCCATCATTATCCCCCAGCCAGATTTGAATTTCAAATCATTTTTCTGTAGTGTTTTATGGTTTGCAAGATGCTTCCCCTCACAAGAGCTTTGTGAGGTAGGTAGTATAAGTATTATTGTGATCTCCCATTGCTCAGATGAGGAGACTGAGGTTTAGACAGCTTATGTGATTTGCTCAAGGTTAAAGCGGTAGCAATAAATAGTTTGAGTGGGGATATGGACCCAGGTGTCTCCTGACTCCTGGTTTAGCTCTCCTCTTTCTCTTCCTCAAGGAATGATGCTTCTGTGATGTAATATCAGACTACAGGAAGCCAGTGGGAAGGATTTATTTGGAGGACAAGTTGAAGTGAGCATCTCTATCACTTCCTATGCCTCTCAAAGAATAGCAGGGGATAGACAGCTACCTCCCTGATCTCAAGGCAAAGAGGGATGGGACAGCTTGGAATCAAACCCTTCTCCAAAAATACAAAATAAAATAAAAATACTTGGAAATCTGCCTTGCATACTGATAGTGTTATTTGAAAGTGTCTGAGGCTTTTTAGAGTCTCATCCTAGACAGAGAGAGAGAGGGGAAGGGGGAGAGGGAGAGAGGGAAGGAGGGAGGGAGGGAGGGGGAGAGAAAGGGAGAGAGAGAGGGAGAAAGAGGAGGGAGGGAGAGACAGAGAGAAACAGAGACAGAGGGAGGGAAGGAGGGAGTAAGGGAAAGAAAGGAGGAGAGTGAGAGACAGGGAGAGGGAGAAAGGGAAAGAGGGGGAGAGGGAGAGATAAGGAAGGAGAGACAGACAGAGATGGAGAGATAAGGAAGGAGAGACAGACAGAGACAGAGAGGAAGGAAGGGAGGGAGGGAGAAAGAGAGAAGAGGAAGAAGAGGGAGGGACAGAGGGGAGGGGGAAAGGGAAAGAAGGGGAGAAGAAGAGGTAAGGAGGGAGGGACAGAGAAAAGAGAGAATGAGAGAGAGAAGCAGAGACAGGGAGGGAGAGAGAGTGAAAGGAGAGAGGAGAGTGAGGCCGAGAGCACCTGCGATCCCATCTAGAAAATACCAACCTCATTTAATTCCAAGCCTGCTCTATAGCAGTGATTCTGTGAATGACACTTGTCAGGACAGGAGATTAGTTCACAAACCTATTTTTTTGTGCGTGGTGTTCCATCTTGGTCAGGAAAATAGTCAGTTCTTGGCGAGAGAGACACATATTACCGCTGTTAAGTGCCAATATAAACTCTGGGACTCAGTGGTAAATTCACCAAATTAAATCGCTAGACAACTGGCTGAGACCAGGACCTCCGCAAAAGGGGCCAGGATTTCAATGCGGACCCAGCAGGAAGGAGGGGAGCTGAGGTCAGGCACACAGCTGGAGAAAGGGGACCAGAAAAAAGCCTCTTCAGCCTTTGTTTTTGCAAATCCGCAAAGCCTGGAGTTTTCTTTTTCTTTTTCCTCGAGGCTGGATTTGCCAAGTGTGCCCTTCAAAGGGAATAACACATGGGGAACTCGAGGACATCAAGGAAAGTGCCAGAACTAAGTCCAGTCCTTTTCCCTCTGCAGAAGGCCAAGAGCTTGGCCCAGATCAGTCTTGTGTTTCAATCAGTCATTCAACAAGCATTTATTAAGCATTACTGTGTACCAGGTTCTTGCTACCTTTATTCTCCTACCCAAATAGAGACAGCACTAAAGGCTCCTGATCACCCTTGGCAGAGAATTAAACCACCTTAAGGAGGAGGGTCAGGAGAAGCATCTGGTATAGAGGACAGAGAGATGACCTTAGAGTCTGAAAGATCTGGGTCCGAATCCCTGCTCTGACAAAGCTGAATAGTCACTTAACTCCTTAGGGTCATGGGCAACTCTTGGAAGCAAAGATTTTTAACCTGACATCCATGGATTTATTTCAGGAGGTCCATGAACTTGGAAGGGAAAATTATGTATTTGTTTTCACTAACCTCTAACTGAAATTTAGCATTTCCTTCAATTATTTAAAAACAGGATTTATAGGCTTCCCTGGACTGCCAAAGGGGTCCAAGACACAAAAAAGGTAAGAACACCTGCTGTGTAGCTGTAAGTTATGGACAGAGTGTGGATCTAATTTGGTACAGATTTCCTCCTCAGGGAGTTCCCTAAACCCATGAAGTTATAGGACCAGATAAAACAACAACAAAAACAACAGAAGAGCAATAGAGGAAGTTTTTGTTTCCACCTTGAAGTCTCAGATAAAATCCGACGTTCTGCCACAAGCCTTTAACCGTTAATACTGAAGGCTCTGAAGATCTTCCCTCCAAGATGACCACTGAACTATTCTCTCTCTCTCCCTCCCTTCTCTCTCTCTCTCTCTCTCTCTCTCTCTCTCTCTCTCTCTCTCTCTCTCTCTCTCTCTCTCTCTCTGTTTCTCTCTCTCTCTCATTTTACACATAAGGAACTGAGACCAAGGAGAGTCAAGTGGTTTGCTCAAGATCACACAGCATTGAGCAACACAGACAGGAGAGTTACCTAACTACCTGCGTGATCTTGGGCAATTCACTTAATACATCTCTGGGTGACAAGTTACCTAAGCTGACCTCAAAGGTTCCACCAGGGCTCAGAGATTCTCATTTTCTTTTGTGTCTACTTTGGTTTGACCTCAAAGCAAGGGCCTGTGACTTTCTTGTAACGTATGAGTCACTCACTCACCCTTAGGAAGGGGTCGGACCACGCGTTGATTTCTGAGGCTCCATGTACAGGAATGGGAAAAAAATTACATTGTCATTTTCATTATTCTTTAGCTTCATTTGTAATCCTGTGTATTTTATTTTACGCATTTAAAATTGCTATTCCAAGGAGGCAGCCATAAGCTTCACCAGATTGTGCCAAAGAGGGACCACAGCACACACAAAGGTTAAAAATTCTTGCTCAAGGACAATGCCTTCTTTTTCTGTGGGGCAGAAGTGATAACTGAGTTTGCCAACAGCAGTGCCCTGTGTTTATGGTGTTGAGTGGGTATGAAAGGGAATGGGGGAGAGGTAACAGAGAGACAGAGAAAGGGAATCAGACAGAGAACAGAGGCAACATTTCCTAAATACTAGCCCCTAGCCAACAAGGTCTATATTGCCAAGAAAAAAGACAAAAAAAAACCACCTGTGTATGTATAGAGAGACTCACCCATCATCTCCAAAGGCCAAGGAGTGCCTGCCAACAGTAGGCACAGGATCACTGCCCACTTCACCATGGACATGTTCACAGGGAATACTTCCTGGCATCAGATAAGACTCCGTAAAGTTCTTGGGCATTAAGAAACCACTAAATGGAAGCAGGGATGGTTGTTGGGTTTTCAGCGCAGCCACAAATTATATGATTTTATTATGAGATATAGTCTGAAAATTTCCAGCTGACAACATTCTGGCTCTGTGCCTTCTATTCTTACTACCCTTTCAGCACTCCCCCTCCTGCCCCACCACCAAAGGGCCATTTTTGTTGGCTTTCATATTTCCCGAGGTCATCCCTTTGCCAGCTACCCTTTTTGGAGACTTCAGGCAAAATAGTTGCCAGTCAAAATTCCTAAGCAGAAAAGTTTGCACAGGACGTAGTATCCAACACATTTATTTCATCATGAGGGTGGGGTTTGGGGTTAGTCTTTTTCCTCCCTGCTATAAACAACTTACACCAAGCTCTTTTGGACATCTGGAATCCAGACTTCTCAGCGAAACCAGGAGCTCAGATCCCAAGGCAGCCCAGCTCCAAAGGCAGTATTTATTTGATGAACAGATGAGTAATTTTCAAAAAGCCCAGCAGTCTTGGTGCTTTTTTTTAAAAAAAAAAATTATTTCTTTTATTCTGAACTTAAGAAATAAAGCAAGTATTTCTATAACATCCTGGTGGTTTTGATCCTTGGTACCATGAATTACCAATGGGGAAAGGAGACTATACTACATACTGAAAATGGGAGTAGAAGGAAGTGATATAACCACTGGTGCCAAGGGTCCTGAGTCTACTTGGCTAGCCCAGGTGAGGTAAGGGCAAGTTAACCTGGTTGTTTAATCACTTTCACTTCCTGACCACAACGTAGGCTATTCTCACCTGCATTTGCTCATCTGTCTAGGATATGGACCTAGGTAGCCCAGAGCCCACTTGGCTCATTTCTAGGCTATCCTAAATTCCTGGGTGTTAAAGTATAGTCTGTGTCTGTGTGGAGGGCTACTATCTCAGCTCAAGAGACCAGTGCCAGCTGAAAGGAATCCACAGTACTGCTCCTTGCAATGGAGCCCCCTGCCTCCCACTCCCTGCCGGGTTAATGTAAGCAGTACCTGAACTTTTCTTGATAAATTTTTCATCGCAACATATCTTCATTAAAATTTTATTCTATTAGCATTCTGAATCCGAACCGCTGAGTACATAATTACCAAAGCATGTGTTACACGTCGACTTACGAAATGCCAGTTTCATCATGTTGTTAATTAACAGAAAGTAGAATTAATACATTTGCAGATCATTTAGGAGCATTAAGTTCAATTTAACTATCTTTCTTGTAGTTGTTACTGGCAAACCTTGGAATTTACAGTAACAGCCTTTGTATTGCCATATACTATAAGACACCTCAGTGTCCCCCCCAAATCACCTTTGTAACCTGCAAAATCATGGTCTGAAGCCTCTGGAGACCAGAGTTTGATGGGGGAAATCAGAGACTGATAGATGTAGAGGTGAAAACACGGGGCCCTGAGTCATTATCACAGCAGTTTATTGAAAGGATTATCCTAGAAAGCATGGTGGGGCACCAAATCACCTTAAAACAGAACTACAAAGGTCTGTCTAAATTCTTTGGTTATATGGGAAATTTTTATTGTGCCCAATTATGCTTGTGCTAAATGGGCCATCAGCTGGGATTTGGAAATGATCTGCAAATCCTTCAGTGACTTTTCACTATATTAGTATTTGCTGTAATGGGGTTTGACTTGTAATGTCAAGCCAAGTGACTTAAAAGAATTTGAACTCTTAACCCAGCATCTGTCACTCCCATCATCCTCTTTTGCCAAAGGACACCCAATCACACGGCCCCTAGGCCAGAGAAGTTTATTTACACACATCCCCAGGCTATCCTAGGAATTATACTAACAGGTCATATAGATTTCCATATGTCAGATCTCCCTAATGGGGAACCCTCCTTATGAACCAAGCAAAAAGCTGGCAACATACTCAGAGTAGTACAAGGCTGCAACTGACATGTAGAGGGGGGAATAATGAGGTGCACTTTTATGTACACCTTTTACAATATTTTCTTATATTTAAGTTTTTAGTAATGTTCTTTTTCTTTTTTGGGGGGTGGGGAGGGAAGGACTGGGTCTTTGTGTCTTGCCTGGGTTTGAAGTATACCAAGCGCTCATGAATCATCTGGGCTAAGAAGCTTTATAACTTGCTTAGTTTTTCCAAACTAGACCATTTCATAGCCTGGCAGTCCTCTGCTCCCATTGGTTTGAGCCTCAGGGTATACAACTGATCAGCTTAAGCCATGCTGGAGCTCAGAACTCCTGAACTCAAGCAATCCACCAGCCTCATCGTTCCCAGCAGCTGCGACTGTCAACATGTACCACCATCCCTGGATGTGACTTTTGTGCTTATATCACCCTCACTTTCCAATATATCTCTCCCGGCTTTCCTACTCTGAAAACCATGTTGCTTTTTTTTTTCATAATAAAGAATGAAAAAGAAGGGAAAAACACAGATCAGCAAAAATAACCAACATATCATTGACAGTGTATATACCAAGCTCCGTACCTACAGTCTGTCACTTTTGCAAGGAAGAGAGGGAGGATGTGTGTGTTTCTGATGACAGAAAACTGCTTTGCAGGGCACACAGGTATTCACTTTGTAATAAACTAACAAAGACTACACAGGCTATTACTTTAAAATTCAAGGTTTGCTGTTAATGACCCTAAGGAAGAGAGAGTTTGATGGAAGCTCATGCTCCTAAGTGACATTACAATAGGACTCAAAGATATAAGCCTCTGGTGGGTAACTGGGTGAGTGGGGAAAGCAGGGGGACCGGAAGGGGGACAAGGACATTTTCCTATATAGGAAATACCCTATAACACACACATCTCATCCTTGCTCTGTCGTTGGGGCTCTGAAGATTTTGGACTCTGTATACAGATTGCTTTCCTCCAATGGGATGTATGCCCTTGAAGGCAGGGACTGTTTTTAAAATTTGATTTTGTAATCTCATCATCTGCACATAGTAGGCACTTTATAAAATGCCTGTTGCATTGAGCTGAATGGACAAAGATTTCTGGTGAGTCTTACATCGAAACTGAAGGGCTATTTTCTGGCTCTGATTTTCAGTCATCTGATTAGATCTAATTAGAAAAAGATTTAGAGATGGATGGAAATTTCAGGGTTCATCTAGACAGAAGATCATAGATTTAGAAGGGATCTCTCCTCATTTTCCTGATGAAGTCCAGTAGGTCTGTGGCCGTGACTCATTCAAGGTCACACAGGTAGCAAGAGGTAGGATTTGAACTCTGATTTCCAAATCCAATGTGCCGTCCATTACACCACATTGCCTCTCCCTCCTTTTGAATCCAAATAGGGCAAAACTGATCTGCTGGCCACTCTTCAGCTCCTCTGTAGAGACCAGTTACTTTTACATCAGTTACATCAATTTATTTGGGTCTAGGGCCAAGCAGGAACTCTGCTGTCAACTCATCCCTAGTTTATTACCAAATTTCTAAAATATTACATTCTTTATTATATCCAAATTCACTTTATTGCACTTGACAATACAGATAATCACATACCATATGCTCTAATGTTCTGAAACCAATGCATGTTGACAGCAGTTTTTATTCATGATGCATAATTCCATCCAGGGTGTGCAGAGAGGCGGCAGAGCACCCAGCCTGGTGTGAAGACTTTAGCTTAATAACAGATTAACAATGCAACATTTTTACTGTGCAAATTTTCTGGATGCTGGACACCCCTCTCTTCCCATCCCTGCCTCAATCATTCACTCAAAATGAAAAACTGTGTCTGAGTTTATTGAGGGTGGGGAGTGGAAACAAACAAAACCGCTCACCAGAGGGTTTATAATGACTTGTGTTGTTGTAACTTGTTTAGGAAACTTGATACTGAATAGAGGCATTGGTCCTGCACGGGGAAGTTGCTAATCACATAAACACGCTGCCAGCCCCCCAGAACACCAGCCCTGAGTGCCCCCAGAGCTCCCATTAGAAGCCTCCTTTTGTGTGTCTCTGACAACAAGCCAACGTTTGTCACCCCTTTACCGTTAGACTAGGCATCTCCTCCTTCCTGGCCTCCTTCTCCCCGCTGACATCATCACACTATTCCTAGTTTGCCCCCACTTTTCCTGGTGTAACTAACACCCCCTCCCAAAGAGAGACTCTCAGCTTTCAGCATCCCAGAGCTCTCAAGTGGAAAGGCTAGATGTCAGGGGCCAGCCAGCTTAGCACACCAAGATCTGCTGAAATTGCTTCAGCTCCTTCCCAGATGAGCAGCCTGTGACCAAAGGGTGGATAATTTGAAGATGATCCCTCGGCTTTGTAATGCTCCCTAGAACAAACAATGCTATTTCATGCTTCTCCTATCTAAGCTTTTTCATTTGCTTCAGAGATGCACTCCAATAACTGTAAACCTATTAGATGTCACATTTTGTGGGAAAGCTCTCGGGTGGTCACCAGTGGAGAATTAGCTCTGATTTAGGGATGCTTAAAGCATTACATATATCCACCATTCTTTGTTCTTCTCCCTGAAAAGAATTTGTGTTTATTTGTTTTATTGGAGGATGGGTTCACAGGCGGCAACTTGGGATAGTGGAAAAAGAACTAGACTGAGAAGCAATATCTGGCTTCTAGGTTCTAGATTGGTGGTTCCCAGCTTGCGGTGGTCCCTGAAACTCCTGAGAGGTAAAGGAGTTATTACATTAGTCTGGGACTCCATATTCAAGCCAAGCACTGTCATTCTGATCTTTATTTAGCTAAATATGTATTACTATTAATAATAAATATCTATTTAGCTAAATATCTATTACATTTTTCAAATGTGTAGATTTTGTGGTTAATAACATACAAACTCATTTAAAAGAGGTGCTGGATCAAGAGCAGCTTCTTGTCATGTGTCAGTGGGTTACTAATAATACAACATTCAAATGAAGGCTCCTCATACTTGTTCTAGACAAGTACGTTCTAGACATCACTTAGTTGGAAGACCTAGAACAAGTAACTACCTTTTTCTTGGTCTGTTTGTCACCTGTTAAAAGGGGATTAGATGAGATCATCTCTAAGGCCCCTGGCAATTCTAGAATCTTATGTTTGGATAGAGTTAGAGGGGGAATGACCTGTGACGTCATCTAGTACAGCTTCTTCATTTCACAGATAAGTAAATGGACAACCATAGAGTGAGAGGGGGTAGACCAGGGGCACATCAAGACAGATAACAGAAGGTAGGGGGGAGAGGTGCTCTACAGTCTTCCTGTAGCTAGCCACACACCAAGTCCCCAGTGTCCTGGCCGTCTTAACAGTGGTAGTGTCCTTTCTGGTTCCTACTTAGTTGCTGAAACTACAGGAACAAGGAGAAGTCAAGTTGGATGTGAAGATAAGGAAGAAATGGTTCGATATCTGAGAGTCCTAGCTGAGAAGTTGAAAGAGGACAGGAAGAAAATGGGAGACAGAGGGAGAGAGAAGAGAGTGAAAGTGGGGGAGAGGCAGAGAATAGGGAAAAGGAAGGAAGGAAGGGGGAGGAGAGAGAGAGAAGAAGGAAGGGGGGAGAGAGAGAGGGAGGAAGGGAGGGAGGGAGAGGGAGAGAGAGAGAGAGACAGAGAGACAGAGAGACAGAGAGAGAGAGAGAGAGAGAGAGACAGAGAGACAGAGAGAGACAGAGAGAGACAGAGAGAGAGAGACAGAGAGAGACAGAGAGAGAGACAGAGAGAGAGACAGAGAGAGACACAGAGAGAGAGAGTCCCTCTGGAAAAATATCCATTTGCAAATGTTTTGGGAAAAGTTCAAATTTCTCCTAGCAGTTGGCTATATAGACCTTCAAAAGCTGTGACTTTCATAGGAAATCGGAGACCAGTAATATACTCTTTATTTCCACTGAACCACCATTCTAAGTCAAGGCAAATCTGGTTACTCTGTTACAACCAATAAAAAGAGGCATAATAAAACTAATAGTTTGTGTTTTATGGCACCATTTACTTGAGAAGCTTAGAACCTGGCAAACCCTTTAAGAGCAGTATTATTCTCCTGCCTCCCCAGATAATGTGTACTCTGGTTAACATCATGATTCCAGATCAAAACTCACCCGAACTCAGCCAGGGCCCAACTTAGAACAAAAGAGCATAGCTCCCACTGAAGTAGTTCTTTGTGGCTTATAAACCATTCTCCTTGAAACAACCCTGTGAGGGAGGCTGTACAGGTATAATTATACTGCAGGACCAGAGGAGTTGGGTGAGTTACTGAGGTCACACAGAGTAAATGGCAGATCCTGGGCTTGAACCCTGCAATATTAGCTCTCAGGCTAATGTTCCCCCTTCTGTTCTTTGCTGCCTTTCATAGTTTGGAGTTTCTACCCAAGTCAGGGTGGTTTTTTGGTTTTGATTTGTTTATTACATCCTGTTCCCTTCCCAGCCTTCTTGGCTCATACTGAGCAATCCGAAATACTATGTGATAGGAAGGGAGGGATTCTGGGACAGCTTGTCACTGGATCTAATACCTCCTAACCAAGGTAGTCACCCAACAACCCTTCTCCCAAGACTGGATGACCTGCAGGGGCAGCTGACTTCTCTGAATGGGAGGGATCCCAGAGAAGTTTCTACTCAAAGTACTTACAGGAAGTCTTGGATATTACACCATGAACTAGAAAATACTCATTGCTGACTGCTCCAGGTTAAACATAAAGCCCTCAATCCAACCCCCCCCCCCCCCCCAGTAATAACAACTGGCTTTAATGTTTGTAAGAACACTTTATATACTTATCTAAGACGGACATCATTATCTCCAAGATCAAACCGTATCAAGGTGGGATTTGAAACCTGGTTTTCTTGACTAATGGTGAAAAGAATGGCTTGGTGTCATCGTAAATGAGTGAACTGGATGACATGGCCTCTGAGGTCCCTTCCAGCAGTAGAGCTACAATTTGATGGGTTCAAATCCTACCTCTGATGCCGACTCCCTTTGTAGTTAGCATTAGGAAAGGCTTTTCTACCCTAGGAAAGTGGGTTTCAGTTTCCCTATCTCTAAAATGAGGGGAGTGGAGGAGATGCCCTGGAAAACCCCTTCCCATTCCAGAGCTGTGATTCTCTAATGCCCTATGTGCCTCACAGGGGTGGGCAGAGGTGAATTGCAAAGTGCTATAGAGATGTAGTTATTATCACTATTTTAAAGCTGAGAAAACTGAGGGGAAGACTATCCAGGAATTTGCCACAAAGGCACATGGCTGGTAGATGGGAGAACTGAGACACAAAGGCAGATCTCCTGACTCAGGTCTCTGCCACTACTGTAGGCTTAAGTAGGGTTCAATACTTCTTCTATCCCTCCCCACCCATCTCCCTATCCAAAGTGACCCCCCAATCCCTGTGTCCCACTGCCCCCTAAGGGATTCCTACTTCATAAATACAAGGAGAGTCTTGAGTTACCTAGTTCCTCACTCTCTGGGCTATAGATAATTGCCATCAGTCCAGGAAGAGGACATTATGAATCTAGCCACTTCATTCATTGGTGTACCTACAGACCCACGGTGCAAAGAGCAACAGAGAACCAGTGTGGCAGTGTAGGATGAGAGGAAAGATGCCAAGAGTTAAGCAGTGGTCTGGCCAGCTCTCTGTCCCTAGAGGACTAAGTAGCATCTGTGGAGCCAGAATCGATGATGCAAGTGTCTGTGGCTAGGGAAGCATGACAGGCCACTGAAAGTAGACTACTCTCAAAACAGGGGCCATAGGAGGCCCCAGCTCTACTGTGGTGAGGATGAGGATGAGTGGGGAGCTGCCTTTCTCCTCCCAAGAGAAATCCTCTGGCCTGACTAGAGAGGCTGACAAGAAGGGCAGCTCTGAAATAGATAAGACCCAGGCTTGGGTTGTGGTTCTGTCACTACCTTAGCATGTAGCCTTGGGTAAGTCATTTCCACTCTCTGGGTCTATATAATGAAAGAGTTGGTTTCAATGCCTTCAACGGTCCCTTCCAGCTCTGACTTTTTAAGTTCTGAGTTTATAAGGGCCGTGGGTCCCTCAAGATTTGCAGTCAGACAACCTGAGTTCCAGCCTTGGCTCACCAGCTTGCTACCTATGTGCCAGGGGGTTAAACCACTTCCCTCCCATGGATCATAGTTTCCTCATTTGCAAGATGAGGGGGTAGACTAGCTGAGGGGTTTTTAATCCTTTTTGTGGCATGAATCCCTCTGGATGTTTGGGGAAGTTGCCAATCCCTTCTCGGTGTAACATTTTAAGTGCCTAAAATAAAATTCATAGAAGCACCAAGTCAGCCAGTCAACAAACATGTATTCATTGTCTCTTATGCAACAGGTGCTGTGCTACTGCAATTTAGTTATCAAAATTTCAACAAACAAGTTCCCAGCCCCCCAGTTAAGAACCTCCAGACTAGATGTTTTCATCTTTTCATCCTGTTATCCTACAGCACACAACTCAAAGGAACATCACCTATAACCAACAGGAAGAGGGCTCCTGGTTGGGCCTCGCTGGTGGTGCAATGGAAAAGTTCACAGACTTGTAATCAGGAAGACTTGAGCTCAAATCCTGTCTCAGACACTTACAAGCACTGTGACCTTGGGCAAGTCACTTAACCTCTCTGCCTCGGTTTCCCCATTTGTAAAATGGGGATGATAATAACAGCACATCTCACCCAGGGCAGCGTTGAAGAACAAATGAGGTATTTATAAAACACTTGGCAAACCTTTAAGTACTACATAAATGCTATTACTATTATTATCAGCATTTTGTTGTTGTTTCTACATGATCTTGGCAACAGACTAAGTATGCTACCTAAGGACCAGCCTAATTAAATAACAATCAGTTGTTCTCACTGGGGAATAAATTCTTTGGCTGTGACAATCCATTTGGTCATCTACCAATAGCAAATTATCACTCTAGGACAAATAAAGAAGATAGAGGGAAGAGGGGCAAGTATTCATTAAATCATTATATGCCAGGCCCTGTAGGTAGGCAGCCACGTTGCAAGACCCCAGTTCCTGGCCTACCCTTGTACATCCCTCCTTGAGAAGACTAAAGGTAAAAATTTAAATTGCATCCACGTCCCTATTCTTGGACTTGCATCAGGTCCCGAGAGGGAGATCATGAGACCTTCTAGAGCATGGGTTTATGGCTGTCCCAGGTCATCAATGACCACACCAAACAAGGGCTGTGAAATCCGTAGGTCCTAGAAGAGTACACACTTGAGGTTGTGGACACATCTAGAGAATTCTCCACTGTGATGATATTGACACTTTCTGGCTCACGGGCCGGTGTGAGAGAAAGTGCTTTCCAAACTTTAAAACACTCTAGAAATATGTGAATTACTCCTTATATCATTGCTGTTGATAAATATCCAGGGCCACCTAAAGGCTCTGTTAGAGGTCCTTAATTTGCAGTTGGTAAAGTATTGTTTGTTTGTTTTAAAAATTGATGACTATTTCAGTAGTGTTGATTTCCTTTGTAATTTTATGTATTTTATTTTCTGAATTTTAAAATATTATTCTGCGAAGTTGTCATTCAGCTTAACCAGATAGCCCAAGGGGCCCATGACACACACAAAAAGTTGAGGACCTTTGCTTAAGGCCATGCCTTTGAGCTAGGTTTTCAGCTGCTCTTCCTCCAGACTTAAAACTACACTATGGGGTAGTGGGTTCGGAGTCAGAAGACCTGAGTTTGAATTCTGCTCTGTTGCCTATTACCTGTGTGACCCTCGGGATCACAGACTTAGAGCTGGGTGATATAGTCCAACCCCCTCATTTAACAGGTGAGGAAACTGAAACTCAAAGAAATTCAAGGAGCTGTCCAAGATCACACAAATAGGTAGAATGAGAAGTAATAAGTGAACCCTGGTCCTCTGACCTCAGAGAAAGCATTTTCCCTCAATAATGGTTTATATATATGTATACATGTGCATGTGTGTGTGTACGTGTGAGTGTGTGTATGTATATACATATATATTTATAGTGTTATATAATTCTTATCTCATTCGATCTTCACAAAAACCCTGGAAGATAGATGCAGCTATTTTCCTCATTTTACAGAGGAGGAAACTGAGGAAGCTAAGTCAAGTGGCTTGCCCAGACTCACACAGCTACTAAGTGTCTGACTTGAATTCAGGTCTTCCTAACTTCAGGCTGGGTACCACCTCAAAAAAGTCATTTCCCCTGTTTTCTAATCTGCACAACTGGATAAGAAATCTCTTAAGGTCCCTCCCAACTCTAACTCTAAATCCTGTGTATTATCCTATGAACTGGATTAAAGATAAATTTTTCTAGAAATGTGGGCGTAGCCTTGTCTGAACTGCGTGTTGCTCTGACTTGGTACCATGCTCATAGTAGAGGTCAGTGGAGACCCTGGTAAGTGGACCATCCAGAGGGTCTCAGGTCCTCTTCTCCAAATTTAATTCAGTTCCATACAACAAGTAAGCCAGTTGTAGAAGAGGGAATGCTCCCGATGAAAGTCAGGCATTTTGTACAGCACATCAAATAAAGCTCTATCTGTAATCCATGGCAACCCCTAGAGATGGAGGGCACAGCCTCAGGATGCCAGCCACTATCTCCCTGCAAAAGCTGCTTATCTGTCTCCTGGCTTCCTCAGTGTTATTAGCTTCAGGGCTCAAAGATACCTCTGACTTAGAAGACTTAAGGGCCCCCACGATCTGACAAAAGTTCCCCCGTCTCCCTGGGCCAAAGGGCTTATTGCTCAGCTCGCCTGACATTTTCAGAACAGGGCAGGCACAAAACAACCCTATGTGGTTTTGCCCCAAGTGGGAGGATAAAGAATATTTTTGCTGATTAAGACTCAGATCCCCATCACTTCAGACTCTATAACATTTTTTGAGGGATACCCCTAACTTGATGATCAGAACTCACCAAGTAACCCTTAGTCTGGGTTCAAATCCTGGCTCTGTTACTGCTTGAATAACTTCCTGGGCCTCAGTTTCCTCAAATGTAAAATGAGGGGGTTGGACAAGGTGACCTCTAAGGTGCCTTCTCAGCTCTAGACATCCGCTGTTAGACCTGTCTGGAGGATAGGGGGCGTCTTTAGCCTGCATACCCTGTCAGGGTCACTTTATCCCAGTTCTTGATGGTCCTACTGGTTTGCTCTTTGAAATCTGCCCTATTTTGGGTTTAAGAGGCTATGACATGGAGAATGGCATAGTTCCCTAAAACTTCTACTGTCTAGAGGCTGAAAGATGGGGTAGAGGACAATGATGTGGGGTGGGGAGAGGCGGCAGGAGAGGGAGGAAGGAGGCAAGTGAGAAGTAAAAGTGGAAAACTTGGGGTGAGCTGGCTTAGAGACAGCTTTCATGCTCCTCTGCTCCCCCCCCCTACCAGACGCGGCCCCCCTGATGCCCTCTCTGGCTGCTGCTGTCTCTAGGTTCTCTTTCCTCAATTAGTAATAAAAATAATAAGGATCACTGATGTTTGCATAATACTTAGTCTTTTTTTAAACACTTGCCAGAGATCATTTCACTTTATGCTTTTAACAAGACAATGAAGGAGATAATTACTACCCCCCATTTTTTTAAGCTACTGGGGAAAGTAAAGCCCAAAGAGGTTGTGCCTTGACTAATAACACTGCCCCCGTAATCGTGAAGATGATGGTGGCCCGAAAGTCTTTGGTGGTTTCTTACTGTCTCTAGGACAAAATACAACTTGTTAGGCCTGTCATTCAAGGCTCTCTACAGGCTGGCTCCATACAATCTCTTGAGCCGTATTTCACATCACTTGTAACCACAACATCAACAAAAATAGCATCTCCCACGTGCCAGTCACTGCACTAAGTGCTCAACAAATATTATCTCATTTGATCCTCACAATAGCCCAGGGGGCTAGGTTCTACTATGTTCTGGTCAAACTAGAATTCTGACTACTTCCTAAATTCAACATTTGATTTCCTATCTCCATGTATTAGCACATCACCTCCCAGGTCTCCTGCCCTTAGCTCTCAAAATCCTTACGGCACACCTCTCTTTGACAGCCTTCTCTCATGTCCAAATTTTAAAATGATCTTTCCCTCCTCCGATGACCTGATATTTACCTAGATTCCCTCTGCCCCCATTTCATAGATGAGGAGCTTGAGGCACAGAGGGATTAAGTGACTTGCCTAAGATTAGGTCCAAGTCTGGTGATCTTTCAGATCAGACCGCTAGGTGGTGCAGTGGAGAGAGTGGTAGGACTAGCATTGGGAAGACTGGAGTTCAAATCCACCCTCAGAGATTAACTAGTTGTATGACCCTGGGGCAGGTCACTTAACTTGTTTGCCTCAGTTTCCTCAACTGCAAACTGAGGATAATAATAGCCCCTACCTCTTGAGGTTGCTGTGCGGATCAGATGAGATGAGATTTATAAAGTACATCTGACACACAGTAGGTTCTTAATAAATTCCTTTACTTGTTCCTTTCCTCTTCCCCATCACTCCACAGTACCTCTATGCACATGTATCCCCCAGTGGAATGTCAGTTCCTTGAGGGCAGAGAATATGTTCCCTTTTTCTTTGTCTCCCCAGTGTCCAGCAGAATTCCCTGGACCTACTGGGTACTTAATTGATGTTTGTTTCCTGAACTGTACTGTTTATATGGCACATATTCCTCATAACAACCTTAGTATGTAGGAAGTACAATTATTGATATGTCCATTTTACAGATGAATAAACTGAAGCTCGAGAAGGTTAAATGACTTGCCGATGATCAGACAAATAACTAGGATAAACAACTTGTCCCAGTCAGAGCTGGGACAAACTTGTCCCAGTCAGAGCTGGGACAAGAACCCCAATATTTAAACTGCAAGCCTGGTACAACTTTTCCTACATCCTGTTGAGTTAAATGAATGAGTGGAGACCAGATCCAGAATTAGAATGCCTGGCCAAAGGTCATTTTCCCCTAGAACACATAGCATGAGAGATAAGCCAATATAGATATAACCACCTGGTTTCTCTATGTGAGACCAGGTCCTGAACCACTGGGAAAGAGGGGTTTTGTCTCATAGCCTACTCTCTTTGCTCTCTCCCTGCCCCTGCCTCTCCTGGGCTGTCAAGCTTTCTCATCAAAAGGCTGGGCTATGAATGAAAAGGGCTGGATGGGTAGGAAAAGTGACTGGCCCCTCCACCCAGGCAGGGCTTGGAGAAGTTAGAGGTTGGTAGTGAAGAAACTAGCTATGTCTTGTGCCTGTGAACTAAATGCTAAAGTGATGTCCGTCTAGGTAGGGGTTCAATTTCTTGTTAAATCCGCCGGAGCCCGCAACTCAATGTTCAACATTCTTTGCTTCGCCTCAAAAACACTGCTCCACTGAGCCCTAGAAGCCATAGAGTCAGCCAATTAAAATGGAACAGCTTTTCCTTCAGGTCTTCATGATGAAAGATAAGAACTAGCTAGAAGAAGAGGTGGCAGCCCCAGACCTTGCAAAGCATATAATGTACTGACCTAATCCACTTGGAGAACCCTACTGGGGACTGTAATTGCCCTGGAGATATCATGTAACGTATTCTTTTCTTCTATCAAGACTCCCAAATAGACACAACTAAGTCCAAACCTCAAAACACTGCCCACCTGCTTGGTGCGGTTTAAGGATTCAGCTCTAGAGGGGGCTGGATTGGAGATCAGATTGTTTAAAACCCCCTTGAATCTTTAATCCTCTCCCCTCTGATCACCTACATGCCTGGCTTTGTAGTTTCACTTGTTTTCATTGAAATGGTGTTTTATAAGTGTTCTTAAAACTGATTCCTCCCCTTCCCCCCAAAAAAGTGTGTGTATGTTTGCCTCTGGGATATACTAATCTACTCCTTGGATACAGGGCCTCTCTCTTCTGCATCCATGCCCATGTTATCCTGACACCTGGCATGGTGCCCTTGTACCCAACGGTTGCTTCATAAGTACTGTCAACAGATAATGAGGCTATGAAACCCAGGGATTTGGCATGTGGCCAGGGTCATGGGATACTTCTTGAGCTGCCATTTTGGAAAAATGAATCACACCCATTCCATCTTTGTGATTTGGATGACTAGTGTCCATGGACAAAAAAAATTGCTAGGCAAAAGCATCCACAAGACAAACAATCACTAATGCTAGCTCTGGGTAACAACATCCTTCATAGTGAGACTGGACCTTAACTCAATAGCTGCGTTGTGTTTCTCAAGAAATTCTGAAATATAGCTCTTTGGTCCAGAATGACCATCATTTCTAGAAGCATTTTGGATGCTTTTAACTCAAACCAGAAATAAGGCTGGTTTGGTTCCTCTTACCCAGTCCCTGCTCATCTATAGAATTTGTTCTTTCTTTTGAATATGTGGGCAAGCAAACTAGTGGCCAGGAAGGAAACCTTGGACAACTCTGGAAAAAGAGGCCCAGTTAGGCCAAGTACTGCATTTGTAACTCAACACCCATATGCAAGGACCCAATTTTCTGAACGTGATTTAGATTTCAGATTGTGTAACTGGGAAATGTTTTCAGATATTTTGGAGAATTCTAACAACTCCCTTTATTCACCTGGTTAGAGAGGCACCAGGATATCTAGATATTCACTGGACCAACCATCAAGGGATGTAAGACAGGTAATCCTAGATTCAGGATTGGGGGGAACAGGGGAGTCACATTCACTGTCCTCCAGACAGATGTTCATGGAGAGGCCAAACACCTGGAAGGGTGATGGGAATAAATGCTGAACAAGTTCAACTACTTTATAGGAGCTTTTCCCAACTCAAAACTACTTGTTCCCTCATTGGGGAGCCATCAAGGAATAAATCCCCATCTCTTGCTCCCTCAACATCTGGCATGTGAGTGATTAAAAGCACATGCTGACCATTACTAACATGATTCTGAGCTAAGTCCAAGCTCAGTCCCTGGAGCCCCTTTTCCCTCCTCTCCTAACCTACCCCACACCCCAGCTTTCTGAGCGCTCTGCCATAAAGCAGATGTTGCACCTGGCCCAAGCTCTCCTAGGCAACTGGCCAAAAGAGAGCAACACAAAACTGCCCCATATCCTGAAGCAGGGCCCACGTTAGAGCAGCCAACATCACCTCCATTTCCAAACCCCACCTCCTTCCTATTGCTGGCTGGGGCCAGGTGCGCTCATTCCCACAGGCTCTCTGACCTTTACTCTCACCAATAAACACCATCTCAGCTCTTCAGCTTCCATCAGGAGGCAGGCCTCAGTGCAAAACATGTCATTTCCACCCAGTGAGAGTTACAATAACCCTGTCAAATGAACTCCCACTTCAGCCATCAGACTAAGTCAAGTTTAACATGAAAGGAGGTACTGAAAGGGGGGGAAGGGAAGGGATTGTTGAAGCTAAGAATTACTTACACACACACACACACACACACACACACACACACACACACACACACACACACACACACACACACACACACACACACGCTAGGGAATATTGTATAAGAGAAGTCATAAAAACCCAGCAAGGCCTCTGTAGGATCATTTCACCTCCTGGGCCTCATACCATCAGGAGAGGAATCTTCCTCAACTGGAGGAGGAAGTTTAATTCAATTTCATAAATACTTATTAATCATCTATTATGGTCTCTGCAGTATAAGGCTACAGTGTTAGGGGCTGGAGATATAAAAATGAAACAACTGTTTCATGAACATGAAACATTGTCTCTGCCCCCAAGTAGCATACAATCTAGTGACCATGAACACATGTGGAGCTCCTTAGAAGATAAATGTTAAGTATGGAGATAAGAAATAACAATTGATACATATAATGCTTTAAGGACTGAAAAATACTTTACATTCACCATCTTACTTCACATACAGCTGGTTCAATTTTTCTGATCTTAGAACCAACCTCCCTCTTTTTACTTCCTTCCTTCCTTCCTTCCTTCCTTCCTTCCTTCCTTCCTTCCTTCCTTCCTTCCTTCCCTTCTTTCTTTCCCTCTCTCCTTCCTTTTCTTCCACCCCTCCTTCCCTCCCTTTCTTTTTTTCTTAAATTCCAAGACCTGATTTTACTAGTAGAGGAATGCAGACCATCAACTTATATATAACTTGCAGTCTTAGAGAGCCGCCCAGGGCACTGGGAGGTTAAATGCCTTTTAGCACAGTTCAGTCATGTTATCTCAGCAAACACTCTGGAGTAGTTTGCCATCTCCTTCTCCAGTGATTAAGCAAACAAAGATTAAGTGACTTGTTCAGGGTCACACAGCTAGTTTGCATCTGGATTAAACTCAGGTCTTCTTGCTTCCAGGTCCAGCACTCTATCCAACTGAGACACTTGGCTACCTCTGGTATATAGTAGGGACTTAATAAACACGAGTAGATTTGCTTGTGGTTACACAAAGCCAGTGTGTGTCAGAAGTGGGATGTGACCCCAGGTCTGCCTGGGATCCACAACACTACAACGCCTCTTACAGTTTCTTTAAAAAACATTTTTAAAAAATTCTGATTATAGAAAATACAAAATAGAATGGGCATTACCATAGACATAGCAGAATAGAAAAAGAGGGTTGCACATAAAACTGCAAAACCATCATTTACAACTTACTTTTCTTTTGAAATATATAATCAGTTTAACAAGTAACTTCCAAAGCTATCCTCCCTGTCTGTGATTCTTTCTTGCCTTCCTTCTGTTCTCCTGTGTGCATTAAAAAATGCTTTAATGCTTCTCTTTTTTTTCCAATCTCAGAGATTTTTTATCTAGTTTCTATGACATTTGATCAACAACCAGTTACTAACTGCTTATTACATATTATAGCATTATACTGGATATACAAAGAAAAAGCAAAATCAGCTGCTGCCCTCAAGGACCTTCTATTTTAATGGGGAAACAATTGATAGATGGATGGATAGATCGATATAAGGACATCAATCTACTGATCTATATCAGTGCATACAAGAGGAACAGAACGGAGGGAATGCAGCCTTCACAGGATTGGCACTAGAAGCTGGAAGTATAGGAAAAGACCTATTGGTACATAGCATACTTGAACTCCTGGGTGAGGATGTGATTCATAGATGAGGATGCAGCAAAAGAATGAGAAGTCATATAGGTAGAGGAGAGCCAAGAGAAGAGCACAGTCATGAAGACCAAGAGAAAAGAAAGGATCTAAGAGGAGAAGGTGGTTAATCTTGCCAAAGGCTGCATGGGAAAAGGACATTTGATCTGGCAATTAAGAGATCACTGGTGACTATGAGGAGAGCAGTTTTGGTTGGATAAGGCCAGAAGCCAGATTGCAGCAGGTTTAGAAGAGAGAGAAGTAGGGACCAATTGTAAATGAGCTTTTCATGAAAATTAGCTAAAAAGGGAAGGACACATATAGAATGAGGAGGGGATGTGGTAGGATCTAGTGATGGTCATTTAATGGTACATACCCATTCATGGGGGCAGCTAGTGGTGCAGTGAATAGAGTACTGAGCCTGGAGTCAGTCAGGAAGACTCACCTATTTGAGTTCAAATCCATCCTTACTAGCTGTGTGACCCTGGGCCAGTCATTTAACTTTGTTTTTCTCAGTTTCCTCAACTGTAAAATGAACTGGAGAAGGAAATGGCAAACCACTCCAGTATCTTTGCCAAGAAAACTCCAAATGGGATCACAAAGAGTCAGACACAACTGAAATGACTGAACGCTATCAAATCCATTCATGCCTACCCCAAATTAAGCACAAGGTCCTTGGTATCTGTTTCTCTCCTGACTTCCCTTGTACTTTTTTTTGGCAGTCTAAATCACAAGGCTTGCATGCCTCCATCTCCCCTCATTAAAGACATTATTCTAGAAGATCAAATGGCCCAAATCCAGCAGATCCTTTTCCCTATTATCACTACTACTACCATATTATACACTATCAGCTGTCTGCTCTAACGCCACATGGGGAAGATTAAGAAACCAAGTGCAAACCAGGATGGAGAAGAAGCAAATCCACCATGCTCAGGTTGTGTGTGTGTGTGTGTGTGTGTGTGTGTGTGCGCATGCATGTGTGTGTCAGGGGGGACATCAGGGAGTGGCAGGCACATATTTACCTGGAATAGCCTGCCTCAGGAACCAGGAGAATCTCTTGGGCAATAGATTTAGTATCTAAAAAGGTCTAGAAAATATCAGAAATGTACCAAATCTAACAACATGAGATTTAGACTTTCATACTTAAGTGGATTCATGGTGTCACTGATGTAGGTAATCCCTAAAACTTTATGCCATGTGCATGTTTGACTGGGGAAAGCTGAGTCATTTTGACACTGTGGTCTCATAGGGCCACTGGGACAGGCATATCCAGCTCAAGAGTCAGAATCGGGGACTTGCTGGCTAACAACTGGTTAAGGCAGCCGTACTTTACAGTAACCCAGCATGGACAATATTATGAATGACACTCGCAAGCTGCCAGCTCAGGGACTCATTACTGTCAAGGTACAACATGGCGGCCTGCCAAGCCCCCAGCTTTCACACTCACTATGCCAGAACATCCACACACAATTTAATTGCATTATAATTTCAAAAGTGCTTTTCAAACTGGAAAAAGGCATTCACTGATTAACCAGCGAAGAGCAAAATTGTTTATGAAATTGAATACAAAAAGCTACAGAAATGTAATTGGGTCGTTCTAGCACCTAATTTTCAAGCCATTTTCCCCACTTATTTAATCACGAGACACAAAAGGAGTGACTGAATTGACTTCATACTAATTAGATTACTCCCTGCGATACTCTAGGCCCATATTCCAACTGGTTGATAGCAATATTTTAAAATGAAACAAAAACGTAGCAACAGCTTGTCTGAGGGATATAACGCATTTATTTTTGATAGGTCCATCCTTTCCAGTGATGGTGTAAGACATTTGCCAAAACATTACCCAAGCTCTTTACCCTAAGTGGTCATGAAGAAACATCATTGGATCATAGACAGAGAGCTGGGAGGGACCTTACAGACCATGTAGTCCCTCCTTCTCACTTTATGGATGAAGAAACTAAGACCAGAGAAATTAAATGACCTGCCATGGGGACCAAGAGGCAGGCCAAAGACTGAACCTAGGTCTTCTGACTCATAATCTCATGCATCATATTAATTTGTGTCAAAGATTGAGATGAAGGCATAGATAACGTGATTTGCAAGTGATGAAAGGCTGGACTGGCAACAGATTTAGTATTCAGAAAAGTCTGGAAAATACCAGAAAATGGACCAGATCTAATAAGACAAGATTTAGACTTCTATATTAAAATGGATTCATGGTCTCGTTGATGTAGGTACCCCTACAAAGCTATGCATAAACTCTCTTTTTCAGGGTATCAGTAGGAAGGCCTTTTTCCCTCCCCCATTCCCAGCAATATGCTTTGAGATCTCAGGACAAGACTAGCAATAACGTCAGTCAACTTGTTCCTTCATTCTAGATGTGTTTTACTCATCCTTCAATTACAGAAACTGTCTGGGCATTGATTTGGAGACTTTCAAGACGACTTCAAACCATACACTGACTTAGATGGACCTAGGTCTCTCTGATAAAAGCATCCCTCCATTCATCCCCATCCTGTGAGAGTCTAGCTCTTCTGGATAAGATACTTCTTTCAATAGCAAAACCCTCAATCTATCAATTATAGTAATTGATACTGAAAAAAATCAAATATAGTAATAAAAATATAGCAATCAATAATAGTAATTATCAATAACATGGTGTCTCTTCCCTATGCCTAAATCTTTCCATTGTCCTGCTTATACTGTTTTATCATTCAGTCATTTTCCAGTCAGGTCCAATTCTTTGTGACCCTATTTGGGGGTTTTCTTAGCAAAGGTATGAATTGGTTTGCCATTTCCTTCTCCAGCTCATGTTACAAATGAGGAAACTGAGGCAAATGGGGTTAAGTGACTTGCCCAGGGTCATACAGCTATTGTCTGAGGCCAGATTGGAATTCAGGAAAATGAGTCTTCCTGACTCCAGGACTGACACTCTATCCACTGTACCACCTAGCTGTTTATACTCACATATATATTAATAAAACACAAAACCTGTATCACCTTTGACACCTTAGAAGCCCACAGAGAAAGGAACTTCAAACAACTTAGACCTGAAGGAAGTGAAGGAGCTGGGTTCCCATCTCAGTTCTATGGTTTACTGCCTGTATGAACCTAGACAAAGTGAAGAGGGGAGGGAGATGGAAGACCAGATGACTTCTAAGGTTCCTCCCAGCTCTAATCCTATGATCCTATTAGTATCTTATCTGGCTAGGCAAGGCCTTTGCTGCCCCACCCCCTAGTTTTCAGTGTACTCTTTGATACATCCGACTGCTGGCACTAAAGTTAATTCATGACAGCCTCATCTATTACTCTCACCCTAGAGTTATCTCTTGGTTTTAGAGGGGTTCAGAAAATATAATTAGCAGTTTCAATTCTACAAGATTTACTCATTCAACACTTGCATTTTCACAACAACTCTTCCACCTCAAAATGCAAAGCCAAGATAAATTCCAGAGCTCAGAACTCTGACACCCCACCCCACCCCAACCTACTCAAACAGGATTCATTGGAAATGCTGCCCCAGTAAACAGTGATACTCTGAGATCCCCTCTTTGACAGTCATGACTGTCCAAAGCAAACTGTAAGTTTTTTCCCTCTTATATATACCTACAGACATTCTTTTATTACTATCCACAGAGCATCATTCTCCTGGCTTTTTAGCTCATTTTAAATTTTATTGGGTGCAACATAATTGATTATATAATCAAATGTAAAATGTAGATTATCGGGATAGCTTAGCACTTCACACACCATTTCCTCAGTCTGCCTGGGGCTGTGCCAAAACGAATTAGCCTACATTAAACTTCAAGCAAGTGCATATTACCCTGGTTGTATTTGTTTCCATATTTAAGATGGGTCTCATTCTTGGGGAATGAGATCCCATCATTCAATGACAGAAACAGTTTGGGCAGTATGTGTGAGCACTCATCAGGAATCTTATTCTTTCAAATGGCAGACCTGGGCTGCCCTCTCCTCCTTACCCATGTCTCTTAGAATCCGTAAGCTTCTTTCAAGGCTCATCTCAGACACGGCCTCTGGCAGCAAACTCCTCCAGATCCCTGACAGCTGTTAATGCCATCTCCTTCCCCAAATTATCTTGTATTTACTTATCTTTTTACTTGCTGCATCCCCTAGTAGAATATAAGCTGCTTGAGGGCAGCCAGTGCCTAATACAAGACACCTAATGTCTTGCACATAGAATGCACATAATGATTACTTTCTGAATTGAACCCAGTGATGGGGAAACCAAAATGGCTGCTATGCTTTGGATCCTACTTGTTGACAGTTACACCATCAAGGAGCACAAATAATTTCTCCATGAGAAATCCTCTATGAGGATGGGTTTTCCCCCCCTCACAGACTCTTCATGAGGGCAAATGAATGAACCTGGTTTTCATTATCATCTGTCCATCGTAAATCATTACTCTCTGGGCAAGGAAAGAAGTCGTTATTTACAGGGAAATGGGGATGCCTCATCACCTCAGAAAATTATCACCAAGCATTGCAAGAAAGGAACTCCAAGAAAGGAACCAAGACGGTGTTTGTCTTTCTTTTCTAAAAACTTCAGCCCCACCTATCTGAGATTCTTCCTTTGAGACCCTGCTTAAAGTAGCTACTTACTGTGTGAACTTGAGCAAGTAATTTTACTTCTATGGGACTCAGTTTTTACCTTTCATAAAATGAGGGAGTCAACTCTAGAGCTTTGCCTAAGGTCTCCAATTAATCAAGAAATCAACAAGCATTTATTGAGTGCCTACTCTGTGCCACATGCTAAGGGAAATGAATCACAGGGAAAGCAAACAACAGTCTCCTGCTCTCATGAGTTCACATTCCATTGAGGGGGTTAACATGTAAGTGACTAGTTAAAATAAATACAGAATAGCTGCAAGGCTTAATGGGGATGGTTCTGGCAAGCGGAGGAAGGGAAGGGAGGGAATCAGAAGGGACTTCTTGCAGAAAGCAACATTTGAGCTGACTCCTGGAGGAAACCAGGGATTCTAAAGGGCAGAGCTGAAGAAGGAGTATATTCTAGGCAAGGGGGACAGTCAATGCAAAGGCATGGAGATAGAAGATGCTCCATCCCCTCTTCTCTCAACTGCTAGAGAACTTATATAATTGAATGGATGGGAAAGGGGAAAGGGGGCTTTGGAGTTCTGATTTCATGAGTGCAGATGAAATCAATCTAAACAAAGAAATTTTCTGGGCCAATATAGATCAGCAACTATTCTGCAATAGTCTCAGAGAGTCTTGTGGGGCATTAGACCATTAAGAGGCTTGTTGAGGAGCTATTCAAGGTTAAACATTTAATTTGGGACATCCTTTGGGACATCCTGTATAAATACTAGTCGTCTTCTTTCTCTTCTACCTCCTCCTCCTCCTCTTCTTCTTCCTCTTCCTCCTCCCCCCCCACTACTACTACTACTACTACTACTACTACTACTACTACTACTACTACTACTACTACTACTACTACTTGCACTTAGTACAATGCCTGGCAAGTAATAGGTGTTTAATAAATGTTTATTGATTGACTGAGTTGTACTGTTCCCAAATTTGTGTATTTCAACCTTACCTTCCTAGTAAGATTATGAGCTCCCTGAGGTATTTCTTTTCTATCTTCCTTCATCCACTTATACAGTACTGGTCACATAGTTAATGCTCAATAAATAATCTGACTGATTTCATTGGGATTAATGGATTTACTTATCCTGATCTCTGGTTCTCTGGTCATAGGTGATAGTCTGAGTCTACTGGCTATGACCCACATCTGGGATCATGAGCTTTTTATACTGTCAAGAGAATGGGGAAGGTGGACACCCATAATGTCCATGGAGCCGAGAGGTAGTTGTCATGACATAAGATCATGAGCCATCCTTCTGCCATCATCATCACTGGACTCCAGGTTGGCAGGTCAAGAGAGATGTACTGGGAACTTCAAGCCCAGTTCTATCAACCCCAAAGCCTGGCATGGGCATGATTCCAGGGGGACACAAATCCAAGAGCTCATCTCAAGTATTAGCAGAAACCAAATATCCAGAGATGCACTGCAGGTGGAGACAGCAGTGGAGTGCAGGGGGAAGAGAAGCAGCTTGAAAGCATTAGGTTCAAAAGGATCCAAATGAAAAGCCAAAACAAACCAACGACATAATCTCAGGGTCCTAATAATACTCAGTCTGCAAGATCATCTTCTCTCAAGTTCACTGCCAACATCAATAAATATTTTAGCTTCTAGGCAATTTTTAATTACTGTTGCATTCAAAACCATCCACCTGTACCCCAGATCTATCTGCAAATCTACAAATATACCAACACACACCCTCTCACTTTGGAAGAACAGGTATCTGATGACACAGAATCCTTTGTGTCTCAGACACCACAGTATCCATTGCACGGCTGCAAACACACAGGCTGAGACATAGCCATAAAGGATGCCCTCTTTATCAGGCTATGCTTGGGAAATGAGATATAGCTGTTGGAGGAACAGCCACAGCCTCCATTCTGGTCTAGGTGCATTGGTTAGTGAAGCATATAAGAGGAAGTACAAGGGCATCCTTGTGAAATCCCTAATCACAGAAACTCCTGACAGGAGGATGGTCTTGGAGGTTATGCTCTGAATAAAGGAGGGGGAACCCCAAAAACCCATTTCTGAGTGAGCCATGCTGTAGGCACACAAAGGCTTTTCTAGAGCTGGATATTATATACCAGATTAGACTGTTGGCTACATAATATAATCTTAATTTGGACTTCAAAGCATTTAGAATTTATGATAACTTGCCCTGGATAGGGCTGGAGTCTATCTTATCACTATTTGAGAAGAAAAGCTTTGCTCCCCTAGTGGAAAGTGTAAGCAATGCTGGGGGAGGGGGGTGCTGTTTAACCTACTTGTGGAGAATGTCTTGTTTTTGAAGGCAGCATCAAACCATTTCAAGAGTAGACAGTAGCACGGTGGGAAAAACAATGTGGCGGCACGTGGGGTGGGGGGGGTGTGTGGTGCAGCAACTAGAGGATGAATTTGGCTTCTACAATGAAGTCCCACTTGGACACTGCTCAGCTGTATGACTTTGGGCAAGTCACCCAACTGCCAATGGATTCAGTTTCTTCGTCTGTAGAATGGGGGTAACAATATCTGGATCATCTACTTTACCGTATCATAATGAAACTCAAAAGAGATAACGGATGTTAAAAAAAAAAAACCCCAAAGCTAAATGAGTAACATTTATATACAGTGTTAAGATTGGCAAAGTGTTTTACATGTGTTTTCTCACTTGATTCCTATGACAACCCAGATGGCATAAGGGCTACTGTTATTCCCATTTTCCAGATAAGGAATCTGAACCCAAGAGAGGTGACAAGACTGTATCTGGGGTGGTCACACAGTTGGAATGTGTCTGAAGCAGGATTCAAACTCAGGTCTTCCTGACTCCAAGTCCAGTATTCTCTGTACCACACCTCCTAGGTGCCTCTATATAAAAAGTTATTAAATAAGAGAAGAAATGGGTCCACTACTTGCTAGTTGTCTGATCTCAGAAAGTGGTTTCTTTCACCTCTCTGGGTCTCAGTGTCCTAGCCTATAAGGTCTCTTCGAGCAGAAACTGAGGTTTTCCCCCTCTTCCAGTGCCTAGAATAGTGCCCAATACATAGAAGGCACTTTACATTGCTTGTTGACTGGATTTGACTAAACGATTTCTAAGGTCCCTTCTTGCTTGAATATATTATGATGCTGTTTACAAAATGAGTTGTACTATTCATTAGTGCAGACCACCAAGGACCTGAGCTTGTCATTATTCTATTAGACATTAGTTTGCATTATTATGTGTATAGGAGATTAAGGAAATGGCATGAAATCCTTTTTTGGCATTCAAAACCTTTCATAATCTGACTCCCCTAGTTTTCTTACACCTTCCCTCACCCCCAATGTACTTTGTGATTCATTAACACTGACCTCCTTGCTACTGCTTAAACACAACACTCCATCTGCCACGTTGCCTGGAATGTTTTTCCTCCTAAATTTTTTCTCCTGGTTTTCTTAAGAGTCAGTCAAAATTCAACCTTTTACAAGAAGCCTTTCCCAGTCACACCTTAATTCTAGCACCTTCCCTCTGTTGATCCTCCCCACCCCAATTTATCTTGTATATAGTTTCCTGCATGTTGTTCTGCCTGCCCCCTTCCTTCTGGACAGAGAGCTCCTTGAGAACAGGACTGTCTTTTGCCTTTCTTTACATTGCCAGCGCTTAGCACAGTGCCTGACACATAGTAGGCACTTAAATATTTCTTGATGAATTCTTTTAAAAACATAGACTTTATACTGCTTCAAAATGGCCCTCTGTGTAGTTATCATAAATGTTTTCCTTTTTCTTAGAAAAAAATTGTATGTTTTTCTTCCACTGCCAGAAGGTTGCACACAAGGAGATGAATTTTTTTGGCTAAGGGAACTCACGAAGACTCTCTACTAACATGTTGGGGTTGGAACCTGTTGGTGGAGGAAGGACCCAAGCTTATTAAACCACAGACTTTGGAAGTACTAAAGGAGCATATGCCTTTTGTGTGTATACATATTCTTGTGCAGGAAGCCTGATGTCATTTGCTGCAACAGCCAGGAGCCAAGTGAGAGCAAATCACCAAGTCCTCTGTCTTTGTCCTACTTTAAAGGCAGCTTCCCTAGCTTTCAGCCACAGGCTGATACAAATCTTATCAAATCAAAGGGAGTCATTTGGCTTAGGGTCAAAAATGATGGGTTGAGTCAAGATATTAACATTCCCTTTATGTACACCCAGAATACATATCCTCCAAAGGAAAAAAATATTAACCAACCCGAGCTGTGTGACTTTCAGGAAGTCATTTAAGCTCTCTGAGCCTCAGTTTCATCTTTTGTAAAAAGAAGTGGGTTGGACTAGATGACCCTTAAATCTCTTCCAGGATTAGCATTCTGTTCTTGATGTTCATCGTGTGTACCAGTTTCTCTTTGGATAATTTTTGGTCAGTGCTTCAAAAGAGCTTGTTGTTAAGTCATTTTTCAGACATGCTTGATTCTTTGTGACTCCATTCGGAGTTTTCTTGGCAGAGATACCAGCATGGTTTTTCATTTCCTTCTCCAGCTCATTCTACAGACGAAGGAACTGAGGCAAACAGGGGTAAGTGACTTAAACCCAAGGACACACAGCAAGTATCTGAGGTCAAATATGAACTCGAGTCTTCCTGACTCCAGACCTGGCAATCTATTCACTGCACCACTCAGCTGCCCTTGGAGATAAACAGATAGGAACTAATTCAAAGGCATGCACCACTCAAGGGTACACTCTCTAGAATGGATTGTCCAGGGATTCTGTTTTGCTTTTTCTCCTTGACCCTCTTGTTGGCCTGTGTTCTCTACTGTGAGGCACTGTCCTTCCTCCCTCGAGAGTGGCCAGGGCAAAGGAAAGGATGGGAAACTCCAAAGAGTTCATCTTGCTCCTGATTTGAATCTTCACTGGTGGGCAAGGTCTCTTTTAAAGAGACTTTTAGTTCTAATTTTTCCAATAATGTGTTTTGATTTGATTTTCCTTTATAAATATATTTCTGTTAGATTTGCCCCAAACTGAGAGACACAAGTCTTCTGTCACCATTATATTACTGTCTATATCACATTGTAATTCAGTTAATTTTTTTTATGAATTTAGAGCTCATACTTTTTCTATTGATTAGTTTGTTGCCTATGGTATGGCTTCTTTCAGCACAATACAGGTTACTTGCTCATCTCTTTTTTTATGTTGCGATTTCTTTCTTTTTTGGGGGGGAGGGGCTTTTTTGATAGCAAAACTCAAACTCCTGCTTTTTCGGATTCACCTGAAACAGAATGGATTTATTCTATCCCTCATTTTTTATCGCATCCAACTTCTCTTTTTAGGTGTTTCTTGTAAGCAAGTCCGATGCTCTCTGAACCATACTGCCCTCAGTGGCTGCCTATGCCATTCTCTCACCAAACACATCTTGTAAGCTTTGTTTAACTCAAAATCACATCACCATGACCCTGAGTAATCTGGTAGCACTGTGATATGGTTTTCTTTTTGGAAAAGGCCAAGGAACTTTCCCAACTCCATGTCACTCATCTGGGAAAAGACAATAATTGGCAATGTTGGGGTTGCAAGGAATCTTTCAAATAATGAAGGGGAGGCAGATCAACATGGATGGTAGAGATACTGACACAAGTACATCCCAATAAGCACAGCCCCAAAAGCTCAGGGGAAACAGATGCTTCTTCCTATTCGCCTTTGTTCTCCTACTAAAATAGCCCACTTGTCAAAATCTCCAAGTCCTACGGTGATAGCATCGGGACAATCACTCAGATACATCAGTAACTAGATTCTCCGTGTTCAGGATCCTGCATGCCTGTACAGACTGCAGACCCAGCCACCTTCCCCACCTCTAATACTTGCTTCCATAGGATACAAGTAAATGTTACGTATTGTCTGTTGTTTCCACTGAAAAAAATCTGTCACAGAGAATCATGGGATTTGGAGCTAGAAAGGATCTTAGAGACATTCTAGTTGAGCCTCCTTATTTTATAGAGGAAGAAACTAATCACTTGGTAGATCAGAAAACAGAAACCATTCCACAAAAGGTGTTGTGGAAGGAAACAGATATTATTTGTCTTTCCCCCAACTCTTTCATTCTGCCTTATTCAATCAGTAACCAAGTTATATTGATCTCAGTTCTCCGCTATCACTCCTATCCCACCTCCATTTATCCACTCACACCACAACCACCCAAATTTAGGCTCTCACATCTTGACTAGTCTATTGCAACCCAATCTTAATTGGTCTCACTACATCCAGTTTCTCCTCCAATCTACCTGCCAGCTGCCAGATTGATACCCCTTAAGGCACAGATATGATCACGTTACTCTTCTGCTCAAGAAGTTCCTATGGCTCCCTATTGCCAAGATGATAAATACTAACTGTTCTGTTTTGTATTTCATAAAGGCTCCCTTCACAATCTTATTTTGCCCTACCTTTCCAGGCTGATTACACATTATTTTCCCATCTGACCTTCCCCCTCTACATTCCAGTCAACTGGCTTACTTGCTGTTCCTTGACCATGAGATTATACCACCTATGTCTGTTCTTCTTCACAGGCTGTTTTTCATGCCTGAAATGTTCTACCACTTCACCTTCTCAGGAAACCTAGGTCCCTTCAAGGACCTTGGGTAAGTCATGGAACTTTGTACTTCCAGTTTTCCCATGTGTAAAATGAGTTTGGATTCAATTATTTCAGAGATCCCTTCTAGCTCTAAATCTGTGAGATCTTATGTCCTTCAAAACCTCAGTTTCCTCACCTGAAAAATGGGGACAATAATACTTTCATTCCCTGCACCACAGATTAGGGATAAGGAAAGTATTCTGAAAATCTTAAACATTCTATGAATGGGAATTGTTCATTTTAAGGAGTTACTAGGAATGTAGGTTTTTTTCTTCCTGTTCTCATTTCCAGTTTAAAAAAAAAGTCTAGTTTACTGTAAAGAGAGAAAGCTAGGGAGAAGCCAGCTGGCAGGCTAAGTTATGAAGATGTCAGTATGCAATGAACCATTTCCATGTACTATGATAGGATTCCAGATTTGCTACTCTACCAGGAGGTACAATACAGCAATTTTAAATTGCATGTCTCCCGTTCCTCCATCCCCTCTGTCCTATCCAGAAACACACACGGCTGCCTAAAAACCTGTTCACATGGTGAATCCAGAGCAGTGTTCCAGATGGCAGAGGACTTCGGGAAAGCCCTCTGGATTTGGAAGAACTCTTGATTTCATGACCACCCCCTTCCATCTTTGTCTCTTCTGCTTTTCCTCATTCTGAGGTTAAAGTCTCACACAGGAGGCTGAATGCTGTTGAGAGCTAGGCTGCCTACATCCAACATATGAACCACCACCACCCCTGGAAGGTCATCACATCACAGTGGCCTGGAGGAGCCCAACATACCCCTTACCCAATCCTCACATCATATTTGGGCTCCAGCACTGTCCAGGCATAGAATCACAGATTCTGGGAGTCAGAAGGGAAATCACAGGCCAATCCATACACTAGAAGGACACTCACTATAACATAGCAGGTTGACTAACCTCTCTGTGAAATCCCCTGAGGAGGGAGCACCCACCACCCCTTGAGGCAGCCTATGCTACTTTGGGACAGCTCTGATTCTTAAGAAGTTTTTCCTGACATGAAGCCTGAAGTGACCCCCTGGAAACTTCTGGCCATTGCTCTTGGCTCTGTCTTCTAGGGTTAAACAGAACAAACCTAATCATTCCTCCACTTTTGACAATCCTTCATATACTTGGAGACAGCTCTTAAGTCCTCCGAGTCAAAGCTAGATCAGAAGACAGAAATTTATCCATGGAGACAGCTCTTCTCTTTACACAGGAGAGCAGAGTTAGGCAACCCAGGAGACGTAGGCCAAGGAAGACAGTGAACTGAGTGACTAACCCAGGATCACACAGCTAGTAAGCATCTGAGAATGAATCTGAACTCAGGTCTTCCTGATTCCAGGCTTTGTGCTCTATCCACTGCACCACCTAGCTGCCCAAATGACCTTATGAAGTCAAATGACCTTGGTTCAAACCCTGACTATTGCAGTTACTACCACCTGTGTAACCCTGGCAAAGGGATGAGTTGGACTGGAGCAGGCATTAACCTTTTTTGTGTCATGGATCCCTTTAGCAGTCCCATTGAAGCCCATGAATCCCTTCTTAAATCATGTTTTTTTAAAAGCATAAAATACACAGAATCACACAGGAAATCAATTATACTGATTTACAGTTATCTGTCTACTTAAGTATCTGTTTATCTATATATGTAAGCATACATGCATGCATGTATCTGTTTATCCATGTATGTATCTATTCATGTATATTTCTATGTATCTGTTTATCCATGTACCCTTCTATTTATCTATACAAATTAATGTTCCCTAGGGTGAAACCCTGAACTAGAAGCTCTCTGAGGTTCTTTCCAGCTCTAAATGTGATTTCCTGATATTAATCTAAAGTAACTACTAATTAAAGTTACCTTCTAGTCCATTTTGGCCTGGTTCTTGATAAGTGGAGCCAATTAAAAGCAACATGGAAGGTCCTCTGACTCAAGGACTCCACAGACTTAGCTTCATGGGGTTGGGAGAGTCCAAGGACATCTCTTTGATTCAGGTGTGAGTAGGTGTGATTTAGAAGCAGATTACTAGAGGGTCACTGTGAGTACAGTAGGTAGAAAGAAGGGAAGGGGAAAGAGAGGCATGAAAATGTACATAGGGTGTGCAAAGCACCTAGGAGAGAGCTTAGAAAGGCTTCCACTCTGGTGCAGTTACTGAAAGTAGCTGGCACAAGATGACCTCTTTAGCTGGGGTTCTGGTACTAAGTAAGGAAAACAGATAGAGGATGTCTCTAGTGCACTCTTAGGGAGCTAGCTGTTGTATTCTGAGGGTTGCAGAGAGGTATCTTTGCAGATAAAATGAGAGAAGAGACAAACGCTAGCCATGAGCCAAGTTGGGCAGCACTGACCTAGAAATCGGTGTGCCTGGGACATCTCCCTCATGTGCTCTTCTGGAAGTTGTGGTTTTCTTGAGGTGTTATGTGTGGGGTTTCTGTACCCATCCTATCTGGGAACTGGTATAGAGAGGCTGTGGTATAGAAAGTCAAGGGAATCTGCATCCGTGGGGACACTGTCATGAGCTACTTCTCTGCCTCAAGGCTTACCATGGGCTAGCAGAGGTTTAGGGGACCTTGACAATCATTCATTTCACAGGGTCTTTGGATGAGATGAACAGCCATTCATTCCTTTTTTTGCCCAGGCCCTCTCTGATTACCAGGAGTCCATGTAGTTATAACAGAAGAACTTACAGGAGATGATTCCTCTTTGCCATTCTTTAAGAAAACATTTTTAACTCTGGATCATTAAGAACACTTTGTAGAAGTTTCTTCTCCAAGCCTTTTTAGACTGCCAGCCTCCCTTCAGATGCCTGTGTGATGACTAGAAGTGGTAGAGTCAAATAGGTATAATTACAGGGTTGTTACATACATGGAGGCCACAACTGGGAGACTTCTCTCCTGCTAATGTAAGCGTGTCCTTTCCCCCTGCGTCCTTGTTTAAATATTATGTCAGTTCCTCAAATTGAGAAAGGGTTAGACTACATCTGACTGCTCACACAAAATAGGGGAATTGTGAAGCCCTCCCCACCCTTGTTCTTCTGACCAAAATAAATCACCAGGCATGTGGGTGTGAGCATACATACTCACACATGCCACACACACACACACACACACACACACACACACACACTCATACAAGAAAAAGAAATCCAACATACTCCTGGAAGATACTAAAATACCCAGGAAGACATCATTCCCTGAAATGCTCACAATCTGGTGACTTAGCTTCTTTGGCTTAAAAGTTGGAGGAAATATTCAAACAAAAGGCAACAACTGCCCTGCTGTTTTACCCCATCAGTTCTGTGCAAAAATGGGGTCAGCCTGGAACCCTGACTTCTCAAAGGCTACCCTCCTGTTACTTTCTTGAACACAAATGAAGTAGGCAGAGGAGTAGGGAGAAACAATGGCTGTTTCCAACACATGCCAAATGACATGACAAATCAAGTCAACACAAATGTTTACTTTCAATGTCTCAGGGAGGTGGAAGGGGAGGGAGAGATGGAGGAAGGGATAGAATTTAGAATTCAAATTAAAAAAAACATTTAAAAATTGTTTTAACATGTGATTAGGGAAAAATATTATACATGTTAAAAAAAAAGAAACTGGGTACAAGGTCTCAGGATGACCTCCTCACCATGATGAAGCCGTCAAGACTTTGCTAGCAGGTTTGTGAAGGCCATGACAATGTAGTTAGGAACTCTGGCATGTCTTGGTAGGCTAGAAAGCTTTTGAGTAGATGCCCAACGAAAGCCTGTGTACCGATCATTTGAAGAGAAGACTAACTTTATTCTGAGAAGCTCATTATCAGGAGAGACAATGGTATACGGCTCTTGGAGATGGGAGAGTCGGGTTTGAATTCGGTTTCCTGTGCTTGCCCATTCAAGGTGCTTGGTTTCTTCATCTGTAAAATTAACGCTAATCACACTTGCCTAACCCACCACATAGCACTGTTTTGACTAAATTGTTTTGCAAACCTTAAAGTATTATTTATGTTTAAGTGAGACAAAGACGTGGGTGGCTGAGCTGGGACTCGAGCCTGAGTTCTGTGTTCCAGATCTAAGGAGTGTTCTTTCTTTCTTTCTCTACCCTGCGGTCTCCATACTTAAGACACAACATGGGTTAAATCAGCCTGGGACCTTAACTACCACTTATGACATTGCTGTTATGGGAAAATGGATTCCTAGTTCCCACCTGGGACCATGGGACGACTGACACCTCCCTTTGCAGGTTCCTCAACAGCTTGTGAACTCTGGAAATGGAGAGAAGAGAATATCTTTTTACCCATTCATTCCCCAGGTGTTTTAAACCAGGAAACAAAGGGCACTTGGTATAGCCATTTAGGAATCTGCCAACACCATCAATTCAGTTCAGGTGGCATTTATATAACGCCTACTATTTGCAAGGCATTCTGGTGGGAGCTAGAAAGTGCTTGTCTTTGGAGTTAAAAGCACTTTGAACTTGCTATCCCCTAAACTCATTTTACAGATGGTGATAGATACTTACTCATAAGCCCCAGGGCTCCTGATAGAGGAAGGCAAAAGTATGTGAAAATGTCTTGAAAGGCACAGTGTTTTATAAATTCAAGATTAAAAAATTATTGTTACAAAGCTACTTATATGCTATAGAGAGAATATTATATTTGAAATCAGAAGACATAATTTTGAATTTTGGCTTCAACATTTCATATCTGGGTGACCTTGGACAAATCTTAGACTTTGAGTTGGGTTGTTTTCTGATGGGTTACACTCTCTTCCCTGTTGCCCTGGGGGTGCAGGATGGAAATAAATTTTCATAGACAAGATGGCCCAATTGGCCCAAGTGGGAACTGAATGTAAGGTCTTGGCCTTATTACAACCGATGCCAGCTATGAGCCACCATGAAGTTCTGGGTCTAACAGAAGCTTGTTCTCCTGCGATCATCAGATATGCATTTAGTGGAACTGGTGTGTTTTCCTTCACAACAGTATGGTCCAGTAGAAAAAGTGATGGAACTGCTCCAGTTCAATCAGTCCAGACAGGGGACCCAGATTCAAATCCTGTGATTGCCACTTTACTACCTGGGTGACTTTGGTCGAGTTATTTAAACCTCTCTGAATTCTAACTTCCTCATCTGCAAATTAAGAGAGCTGCACTAGATGGTTTCTAAGATCTTTCCCAGCTCTATACAGCTGATCCTCTTGTGTCCATCACAAGGCAAACAGGCATTTCTAACTGACGTCTTTATCTAACTGAGATAAATATATCTCTCTACTCCCACAATACAGAATATAACAATATAACTAATATGATTTTCTTAAAGACTTAAGAGGAAGGGCAAATGCGGAAGGGGGGGTGGACAGAGAGAAATAATTGATAATTGAAAATGTGGCCAAAGAGAGCAGGCAAGAAAATAAATAAATGAGGCCTAAATAGATTATCAATATTTAGATCAAATAGATCTAAATAGGTCAAATAGATTATCTAACAGCAGTTAGAGTGTTAGGTCTAGAGTCAGGAACTCAATTTCCTGAGTTCAAAGCTGGCCTCAGATACTAGCTGTGTAACCCTGGGCAAGTCACTTAACCCTGTTTGCCTCAGTTTCCCCATCTGTAAAATGAGCTAGAGAAGGGAACGACAGACCACTCCAGCATCTTTGCCAAGAAAATCCCAAACAGGGTCATGAAGAATCGAACACAAATGGAATGAATGAACAATGACAGCTGCAACAAAAATACACATAATCAAGAGCTGGTTTTGAAGAGTCACTGGCTGTAGGAAAAATGAAGTGGGGAAAGCTTTGAACCTGTGCCTGCAGGATTTTTTTTTAATTTGGGATGAGAGTACCAGCATAGCTCCAGGTGCCTTCCTTCTATGCTGCCCTAAGGAACCCAAGGAAGCCAATAGTATCTATTGATCAACAAATATTTAATCAGTACCTACTATGTGAAAGTTACCGGGAATATAAAAAAGCAGTCCTTTTGCCCACAAGGAGCATATGTTATGTCTTGTGTCGAGTCAACAAGCATTTATTAAATAAGGCACCTCCTACGTGTCAGGCAATGTGGAAACAAATAAAGTTAAAAATGGGTAACATGCAAACAGCTATGTATAAACAAAATTGAAATGGGATCAATTTTAAATGATCAACAGAGGAAAGGCACACACATTCGGGAGGACCAAGAAAGGTTTCTTGTAGGAGGTAGGATTTTAGTTGAGATTTAATGGAAGCCAGGGAAAGCAAGAAAGGAGGGAGAACACTCCAGGCAGGAAGGACAGCCAATGAAAAGGCCTAGAGTTGAGAAATGGAACATCATTTGTTAGACACAACAAGGAGGTCAGTGTCACTGACTGCAGAGCATGTGGAAGAGGGGGTAAAGTGTAAGACTGGAAAGGGAGGAAGAGGTCAGGTGAGTAAGGGCACAGAAGATTTTCTATTTGTTGCTGAAGGTGATAGGGAGTCACTGGAATTTATTGGTGTGTGTGTGTGTGTGTGTGTACGTGTGCCTGTCTGCATGCACACACACAAGTAGGAGCTTGCACACGCATGAAGGTGAAGATAACTTCGGTAGCTCAGTAGAATGGAGAGAGACTTGGGAGTCAGAGAGACTCACTAGAAGACCATAGTAATGGTCCAGGCACGAGGTGACAAGGGCCTGCATCAGAGTGGTAGTAATGTCAGAGGAGAGAAGGGGGCGCATATCAGAGATGTTATGAAAGTTGAATTAACAGGACTTGGCTGCAGATTGGACATGGTGGGGTGAGAGAGAGTGAAAGATTAAGGCCCAGGTTGCAAGCCTAGGGAACTGGGAGGATGGTGGTATCCTCTCAATACCAATAGGCAAGTCAGGAAGAGGGGGAAAGAAAATGAGTTTGGTTTTGGACATGATAAGCTTTTGAGACCTATGAGACACCCAGTTCTAGATGTGTAGGTTTACAAAAATCTCAGACGCACACCTGGCCAGCCAGAGATCCCCTCTGCACCCCCTCCAACACACAGGAGGGTGATAAAAATAAAACTGACAGCTGACAAATAAGTGAGACTACACTGCAATTGTAGTGGGGAGGGAAGAGAAAGAAATCCCCCTAACCTTCAGCTTCTTTGTTGGCAAATCCCCCAACATATGGCAGAGGACACAACAGTGGCCAAGGTCTTACTGAGCCTTAAGTTCACGTCAGGGGACTTAGCGAAAAACAAGCCACTCCAGAACTCTGCTATACAACTCTAAATTGACTCAGAAAGCACGGAAGCTAATTACCTTGCCCAGTCTCTTGGCATTTTTTAAAAACCTTTTTTTTTTCTTCTTAAACTCTTGATCACAAGAACTCTTGTTAGTAATACTTTGCGATGCTCTTGTCCCCCCCTGTTGCTATGACTACAAAGCAGTGTTTACCCGGCTTTCCAGGCTGGTACATCTTTATTAGTACCCATATCCCAGGAGAAGCAGGAAGCTGTACAGAGGTTTAAAGAGCATTAATCCCCTTAAGCTTTGCAAACCTCTCTGGTTAGGAAACACATGAGGGAAAGTGGGGGGAGAGGAAGAGGACTGAAGTCTGTGCCATTTTTAAGGGCCCACCAGTCATGAAGTCTGGTGTGCTATAGAACCAGAATCTGAAACTCATTTCCTGACATTCTTTCCATTTTGTTTGTTTGTTTAAATGATTTCGGGAGAAAGAAATTCTAGACAGTTTCAGTTCTAAAAGGAAAGTTTTAGCTCTATCCATAAGCCCCCGGCTGTTTCTTTAGCAGCTTGCTCTCACCACTATACTGCTCTCTTGATAAATACCAAAACTTTAAAAAAAATGTTATCTTTTGCCCAGGAGCAGAAGGCGCAGGAAGCAGGCACTGGGACCCCTCCCCTGCCAGTCCCTGATGGAAACACACAAAAGATCGGGAGTAGAGATGCTTGGCCAAGGCCCACCTCCAATCTCATTCCAAAAGACCTCTGGGGGAAAAGGGGGGAAAAAAACCTCCTGTTGCCTTGGCTCCCCTGCACTGGGATGATTTTTCAAAGGACAATTCAGATCTAAAAAGAGGAGAAGAGAGGATTAATCTGCACATTTAAACAGCCTCTCAACCCCTTTCATTCCCTAGTCCCAGCTTCCCCCAAACTCTTTTATCTGTTTACCCCAGCCACTCTGAGAAATCAAAAACCCTTATGGGGGTCTAAGATTTTTTCTTTTCTTTATTTTTGCTGATATCCTTTTTCTGTACATCAGATTCCTTCATAAATAGATCTTTCTCCTCCCCAGCTCATCCAACAAGGAAAAAAAATAAGTGAACCAGAACCAGCCACCCCATCCACTATATATGTCTGACAAAGTGCACTATCCCACAATGATAATACCATACTTCTTCAAGAAAGGGAGAGAGGCTGTGATTAAGTTTTAAAGACTGCAAGAAGTAAACAACTGTGTGTGTGGGGGGGGGGGGGTGTCCTACAAAATTCTAAAAAAAAAAATGAGAACAAAATTTTCATTAAAGTCTGACTGTATTTTCTCTCCTCCCCCAAATTCAAACACATACTGGCTTTAATAAGAAGGTAGCTATCTTTGGTCTAGACAAAGGTTACTACCTCAGCTCTAAAACTCAGGGAAAAATCAAATATAGGGACAACTTCAGGGTCACCTACACTCAGCTGAGTCCAGTTGGGCTTAGATGGGAGGAGTAAGGCATAAGACAATAAGGGAACTCAATTTATTAATTTAATTAACAGATTCATTCATTTATTCATTGTACAAGGGATTATGCCTGCTCCTACTATTACTGGTATTGTTCAGTCATTTCAGTTGGGTCTGACTCTTTGTGACCCCCACATGGAGTTTTCTTGGCAAAGATCCTGGAGTGGGTTGCCATTTCCTTCCCCAGCTCACTTTATAAATAAGGAAACTAAGGCAAACAGGGTTAAGCGACTTGCCCAGGGTCACACAACTAGTAAGTGTCTGAGGTTGGATTTGAACTCAGTCTTCCTGACTCTAGACCTGGAGCTCTATCTACTGAGCCACTTAGCTGCCAGTCCTACTGTAGATGCCAAGACAAGGTCCCTGCCCTCAGAAGACTTAGAAGTAAAGAGAAATCATACATACAAATAAAAGAGAGGCAGAATGGTATGATGGAATGAGCACTGGATTTTGGTTCACAGAATCTGGGTTCAAATCCTGATTCTGTCACTTTTTACAAGGGATCTTTGAGTAAATTCCTAAACCACTTTGGGTCATTGTATCCTCATGGAAAAAATGACTTCTAAGGTTGATCCCATTTCTTGATTTACAATCCAACAGTCTATGGTTGTATAAATGACTAAGTGAAAGATCATAGAAGGCCACAGCCACTTGGTGAGATCACCACAGGGGACATGGACAAACTTGAAAAGATTTCAAATGATCAATTTCTCCATAATCCTAAGAAATTAATATGGGGAAGAGACTCCACAGTCATTGTTGGGGTGGAGGGGAGGAAAATGGTGACCATTCCAAACAGGCTGATCCTTAAGAACATCCATAATGTTCTAACAACACACCCAACCAACCTAAGACAAAAATTTTGTATTACAGGTAATTTGTGTACATCTTACTCAGTTAAAAACTTCTTGAGGGCAGGTCTTTTGAAGACCTTTGTGTACCATATAGAACCCAGCTTGGTGCACCTGGGATATTGTTAAGCACTTGGTTAAAACTTGCTGAATAAGATACAATCAAATAAGATATACTAAGAAACTCTATAGTAAAGTAATACTAGTGGTAGCTACCATAGCATATTTTAAGATTTGCAATGTGCTTTACAAATATCTCATTTTAAAAAGTTTTATTAATGTATTTTTTTTTTACAACAAACTGTCTTATTTAATCCTCAAAACAATTCTACCAGGTTATCATCATCATCTCCATTTTAAAGATGAAGAAACTAAAACCTGGGGGTTCATCAACTAGTAAATGTCTGAGTCTGGATTTGAACCTGGGTTTCATCTCACACCATTTTGCCTCTCTTCTAAAACCATGTACTATTATGTGAAATCAAATCCCCCACTTACTTACATCAAAATTCCATATTCGTAATCTTCTTCAAAACACTATTCAGAACTCAGCTCCTTCAGAAAATATTCACTGATTAATCCCACTTGACTGATCATTCTTCAAAACTGTATCTCTTTTGCAATTGAGAATGTGTATTTGTGTGGGTTGTGTTCTTTTCTCTCAACTGTACCATAAGCTCCTTGAGGGGAGGTCCCAGGTGTGTTCTTGTTTGTGTTGTCTGTCTGTGCCTCTCTCTCTTCCTTTCTCCCTCCAAGGGTGGTTGGAAAAATACCTAGAGATATACTGTGAACTTTCTCATTTTACAAATAAGGAAAGTGAGCCATAGATAGAGGATGGCTCAAGATCCCACACATGTAGTAAAGAGGATTTGAATGCAGGTCCTCTGACTTGAAATCCAAGGATCTTTCCACTATAACATCTTGTTGAACATATAAAAAGAGTTAGAGGCTAAGAAGAGAGGTGAAAAAATTCCCCACGGCCAGGCCTGAAATTAGCTTGTATTTATTCTGTATATGGTCACATGCACAGATGTTGTTTTCCCCATTAACATGTAAGCTTCTTGAGGGCAGGCATGGTTTCATTTCTGTCTTCAGATCTCCAAAACCTATGGTTTGGGGAGGATCTGGCTTGGGACATTCATTATATTGAACCTGAAACTCTCTTCTAGTGCAGACCGATACCTGGAAGGCAATGTATAGCCTTAGACCATCTTCCAGGATTCTGAGAGGCTGTGATTTGCTTAAGATAATATATTCTGCCACACAATAGGCAGTTAATAAATGCTTGTTGGTCAACTGATTAACCCTCCTGTTAGGAAAGCAAGGCAGGAATTATCATCCCCACCTTAGAGAAGAGGAAACTGAAGTGATTTGCCCAAGATCACATAGCCAGAAAGTGGCAATGTCCAGATTTCTGATGACTACTCTAGCGCTGTTTCTCTGGGCCAATCTAATGACAAGTGAGGCTCCTCATTTGAAGAGAACAGCCTTTGGTTTGGAGTCTCAGAGGCCTAGCAACAAGAGTCATCTATCCTGTCCAGGTGTATTTCCTGGATCAATCACTTGAGGAAAAAAAGAATAATGAATTCCCAGGCAGTCTTCTGTTTGAGAATGAGGGGACAGTCCATAGATGGGGCAGAGAAGTGGCACAGTGGATAGAGTTCCAGCTCTGGAGTCAGGAAGACCTGAGTTTAAATTGGGACTCAAACACTCACTAGCTGTGTGACCTTGGGTAAGTCACTTAACCCTGTTTGCCTCAGTTTCCTCATCTATAAAATACTCTGGAAAAGGAAATGGTAAACCATTCCAGTATCTTTGCCAAAAAAACCCCAAATGGGGTCATGGAGAGTTAGAAACAAATGAACAATGAGCAGCCCATAGGCTAAGGGGATGGTCATCACCCCCTTTCTTCCATCAAGCTGGTGTTGGGTTTCTTGTCCTTGACTAACACCATCACTTTAAATCTCCTCCCTCCTACCTTTCCAACTCAGTCAGGAGCCTCTGAAGCAAATGGCCAACTGGGAAATGACTTCCTATTAACCTCAACACCTGCATTTGACAGCTAAGTATTTGAGCAGGCAGGGCTGAGCCTGCAGGGTGTGTGTACGGGTGTGTGTTTATGTACATAAATTTAAAAAGCTCTCCATTTGCTGCATACACTTGATTCCTGACATTTGCCCAACATAAATTTCCCAGTCGGCTTGCTACTTTCTTTTCCATTTGCATCAATGATGTTATGTCTACCTGGAGTTCTGGAATTAGAGCAGGAAAGTACTTAAGAAGTCATCTCATCTAAGCCTGTCATTTTACAGATAACAAAACTGAGATCTCTAAGACAAAGAAACTGAGGTAAAGTAATTTATTCAAGGCCACACAGATAATAAATGGCACCAATGCACCTGGGCTGCCAACTCTGTACCCAGAGCATCAAAGATTTAGAGCTTAGGGATCCCCAACCTTCCTCTTTTTACTGGTGAGGAAACCAAGGTCCAAAGTGGGCAAGTCAAGTGTTCAAGGTCACACAGGTGGTAAGAGGCCCCACTGTTCCCAGACCCCTCACTCTACATCTACAGAATCATAGATTGACAAGTAGTAAGGAAACTCCAGCACCCTTCAACTTGGACTCTTGGGGATGGGAGTGAGAGGAAATGATTTGCCAAAGGTCACACAAGTTGTTGTGACCAAAGCCAGGATTTGAACTCTAAATCCAATATTCTTTTGACTAAGCCTCTTCCATGATCCCCCATTTCCTTCTCCCCAAACCCCTGCCCCAGTATGGCTACCTAAAGGAGGGTGCAGCAACTGGGCATCACAGTACTCCTTCTCCCCACCCCACCTCCCCTACCTACCCACTTGAGAGACACATACAAATTGGAGACTGCAGATAATTTGATCCTCAAATCCAACATTAGCAGAGCCTGTCTCTCAACTAATCAGTAGACAATTAGCAGGAAGAATTCAGGCCATAGCTGGGGATGGGAAAAACCGAACTCTTAGATAACCAATTTCAACCTCACATATAGAGGTTCTATTGTGGTCAGAGCAATAATATGGCTCCCTGCCTCCCTCCCACTTCCCCTCCTCACCCAAGTCTGCACCAGGGATGGAAAATGAGCTTACTTTTGCCTGTCTCATTACTCCCATCTATCTCTCAACTGTGGCATCATGTGGCATCTCAACTATTATTTGGATCTGGACACACTTTGAACGAATGGATGAATAAAAATGTTCCTTTATACAAATCACAGGGGCCAATTAGGCCATTCTTGTGACAGCTACTCTTTCTCATTTTTATTGGGATACTAAAAAAGCTTAAAAATTAAATCTCTCAGCAGCATATCCTGCCATGCTCAATCCTGTTCTACCTTCCTTCTTCCCAACACTCCCACTTGGTGAAGAAACTCCTGTGGTGCCATGACTCTAGAGTCAGAAGACCTGGGTTTGAATCTTGCTTCTAGCGCTTACTCTTTATCCAACCTTGGATAAGTTGTCTATAAAATGAAGGAGTTGGATGAGTGAGCTCTGAGGTCCCTTCCAAATCTGGATCCATGGTCCCATGATCCACTGCATAGATATGTTGGTGGGAGAAAGGCCAGTGTATCCATTCACCACATACTATGTGAAGGGCAGAGATGGATCAATCCCCTATTGGGACATGGAATAAGTACAGAGGACACAGCACATTGGAACATGGGACAAATACAAGGACACATCCGTGTGTGTAACTGTCCACTCTTGTTTTAGGCTTTAAGAAGGAAAAAAAAAGAAATGAGCCCCTGGAGGGCTTTATTTTCCTGTATCCCCAGTTGCAGAAATGATTCTGGGACAATCTCTTTTCTCTGCTACTATCCTCAGTCTAGACCTCTTCTCTTACTCCAAACTTACTCACATGAAAGCCACACTCATCTTTGACACTGTGAAGAAAATGGAATTTCCCAACCTTAAAAACAAACTAATTTTATTGTTATCTTTGTTAGCAAAATTCTGTCCCCTATGCCTGGAATGCTCACTCTTATCTCTGCCTCCTGGCTTCCTTTAAGTTCTAGCAAAAATCCTGTCTTTTACAGGAAGCATTTCCCAACTTCTCTTAATTCTAGCACCTTTCTTCATTTATTTCCAATTTATCCTGCATATAGTTTCTCTGTACATTTTGGTTGGCTTGTTGTCTCATTAGATTGCAAACTCTTTTACAATAGGGGCAGTCCTTTTGTATCGTGAGTACTTAGTACCACGCTCGGCACACAGTAGGTGCTTAATAAATGTTTACTATCATCCTAATTTCTGCTTTCATCTCCCTTTCTTCCCCTGCTCAGAGGGTTATCTCTTTTAACAAGGTATAAAAAGGGGAAAAAAAATTCAGCAAAACTAACTTCCATTTGGTCTTTACCAAACATTTATTAAGCATCTACTGCATGCCAGGCACCGTGCTGAGCACTGACAATACAGAGGACAAAAATCTGGTTCCAGCCCTTAGGAAATTTATATTCTAATAGAGGAGACAACATGAAAATGACTCTGCACATACAAGGTATTTTGTTATTGTTGTGCATTCTTTTCCATTGTGTATGACTCTATTTGGGGTTCTCTTGGCAAAGATACTGGAGTGATTTGTCATTTCCCTCTCCAACTCATTTTACAGATGGGGAAACTGAGGCCAACAGGGTTAAGTGACTTGCCCAGGGTCACACAGCTAGGAAGTGTCTGAGGCCGGATTTGAACTCTCAAAAATCAGCTTTCCTGACTCCAGGCTCAGCACTCTCTCCACTATACCACCTAGTTGCCCTCACATACTAGATAAATACAGTATAAATGGAAGGTAATATAAACAAGATATACACAGTATAAATAGAAGAGGGGATGCACCACAACACATTGACTATATATGACAGCATACACAATGTTTCATACCCACAGCTTACCACTCTGCAATGAAGGAAGGTCCATTTTTTTCATCTATTGTCTAGCATCAAGCCTGGTCATTATAACTGCCCAATATTCTGTTTTGTAACTTCCTAAACTTTTTACTCAGCCAGGAATAAAAAGTTACAAGGAGGAGATGGGAAGGATTCTGGGATTTTGCCTAATTTTTAGGGGAATATTTTTTTTTTTTAACATCACCCTCTAGGCAAAAAAGAAAAAAAAAAAGGTAGCGTGTTCCTTCCCTGATCCCAAAAAAACCCAAGTCTTGCATTTTAAATAATAATTTTAAAAAACTGTGTGGGGACAGCTTGCTTTTGACTGAGGTTGCCATCGTTTACTTCAGATTTTCTGAACTAACTCGGTTTCTACTTTTGGGGCACTTATGGGTCAAATGAAAAGAAAAAAAGGCACACTCCCCCCCCCCCCCCCAGCTGGGGGCCTCCCTCCTGACCTAGTCCCAGAACTGGTCAGGAACTCTATATAGTAAGACATTCCCTCTCTGTTTTCTTCAACACAGCTACAAAGCCACTGACTCCCGATCCCCGGCTTTCAACATTATTCGTTTGTGTATCTGTACGTTTTTCCCAGGGTCGACAACATTTACAGAGCTGAATCTGACTGAGGCATCAACTTTTTCAATCCTACTGAGGTTTCTTCTAATTGGTTCTGAAATAATGTGTGCCCAGACAAAGGCGAGAGAAGGAGGAGGGGAGGGGCTGGAGCCAGTGGAGGATTCATTTTCTCTCCCCACAGGAATGACCACAAATAATTAAGATGATTCTTCCCTCCTTGGTTTAAACAACCTGCCCCCCTCCCACACCCACCCCTCGTCTTTGTGGTATTAGTGATATTTACTGGGCACAGACCCACTATGAGAGACTGGAGTTACTCCATTGATAAGTCTGTCCTCCCCGAAACAGCGCAAGCCAACAAGGGACACTGCGTGGAAAGCTAAAATGTTTCTGCCAACTGAGTTCACACAGCTGTGGCTGCTTTCACTATGTCTGAGCAAAGACACATGAAGGACAGGCGGGTGGGCTGAGCCTCCCCAGGCATCCTGAAACCCCAGGCTCATTCGTGGTTGGCTCCAGATGCCATCTCTTGGGGACAGCTGTGCTAGACTCAACAAGTTCAGCTCTAACAGGGTGGCAAGGGAATAGTTGTGGTGGTGGAAAGGTGGGAAAGGGGCTTTTGGGTATCTAAGGCCACCTAGGGGAAAGAGAGATGTGAAAATTCACTCGGTGTTTAATGAGCTCCACTCTACCCTGGAGAGGAATGGTGGGGAGGGAGGGCTGAGATGGGCTCCAGGTGGGCCTTGTTGGAGGAGAATCTGATCAAGGAAGATTCTGACTTAAAAGACAAGCATAGGGGTGGGGTTATTCACATCACCCTAAAGGCTATTTTAAATGGGACTTCTGAGAGTGAATAGAAAAGGTGGTTTATAGATCATTTACTGCTTGAGGGAAGAGGTGAGCAAAAACAAACCTGAAGCTAACATAGGAATCACCCACGACAAATAAAACCGAGAGGGAGGGACCATCATCTCTGAAATGACAACATGAATCATTGGTAAAGAGCGTTAGATCTTCACAAAGTAAATCAACAGGAATAATGAAAACAACTAAAAGCGCTTTATAGCCCCCACCTCATTTGAACCCCACAATAACCCTATGGGTAAGATCTACAGGTAGCATTATCCACATTTTACAGATGAGGAAAATGTGGTTAGTTCAGAGAGGTTAAAGGCCTTGCCCAGGGTCACACAGCTAGCAAGTGTATAAGATGAAAACTGAACCCAGTATTCCCTCACTCCCAAATCCAACACTCAATTCCTGACACCATGTTGCTTTTTCGACAAAAGGTAATTTTCAGGAATGCATGTTCTGGGCAAAGGGAGGCATGCTCACACACATACATGTGCATATTCCTAGATCACAGATTCCTCCAGAGTAAGGCCCATGCATGTTTATCTAACACGGGCACAAAGCCATACACAGTGACATGCACAATTAGGCACTTAATACACACTCCTTAATGAAGATGACATTTAGGCCTTCAGAACAGTGTCGGCTAGTGCAGACTGAGTGCAACAGGAAGCCTGAATCAAGGGTACTGAGGTATATCAATGTTAAGAAGCCAGAGTAGATTCAGGAGACTAAAGGGGATGGGTTGGGGGGTCATGATTTGGAAGAAAGTGAAGACAAGACAGGTCTCCAACAAGCCAAGGGTGACCTTTAGAAATAGCTAAGTGGCCCAGGGGATATAGAGTGCTGAACCTGGAGTCTGGAAGATACATGTCAACTCATGCATTCTCTAGCTCTGGGAACCTAGGAAAGTCACTTAAACTCTATTATCTCAGTTTCCTCATCTGTCAAATGGGGATAATAATAGCACCTACCTACCAAAGTTATTGTGAGGACAAAATGAGATATTTGTAAAGCACTTTGCCAACCTTTAAGTGCTATATAAAGGCTAGTTACATAAAATTCACCCAACTTCCTTGGGCTTCAGTTTCCTTACCTGTAAAAAGTTGGACTTTGAATGAGCTCTAGATTCACATCCCTGTGAGAATCAGACTCCCACATTTTCCTCTTCATAATAATATTAGTGATAAAAACAACATAATAGTCTGCAGTCTAAACACAAAATGATAGTAATAATAAGACAATTACTGGTCCCAGAACTGTTTGCTTCTGAATTCCAGTGAAAAGATGAGAAGATCTGAAACAATAATTAATAATAATGACAGATACTTCTGTGGTGCATTTGAGTTTTTGAAGAGCTTTACCCACATTATTATTTCTCTTGAACTCTCATTCATTATCCTATGAATTAGGCACTAGAGGGGTTACCCCAATTTTACAATAGGGGCAAAATGAATTCCAGGAATAGTGAAATGATTTCCCTGTGGTCACACACAGCTAGGGACTGAATTCAATTCAATGAGCAGTTATTAAGCACCTACAGTGTACTAGGTAGTAAAGAGTAAAAATATAACAGAAACAGAAACATTACAAAATAAAAACGAAAATCCACCAGTCCTTGACTCCAAGAACCTCACATTTTATTCTATTAGGGTAGCGTGCTGGACCTGGCGTGAGGAAGACTTGAGTAAAATTAGACCTCAGACACTTACTAACTTTGTGACCCTGGGCAAGTCACTTAACCAACGTTCCCCTCAGTTCTTCAACTGTAAAATGGGAATAATAAAATAACCCCTACCTCCCAGCGTTTTTATGAGGATCAAATGGAGATAATATTTGTAAAGGACTCAGCACAGTGCCTGGCACATAGGAAGAACACCTTTCCTTACCCACTTGGTAAGGTGCTATATAAATTGCACATCTCCCTCCCTTCTCTCCCTTCTATTACGTGCAGAAGCAGAATTTGAACCCAGGCCTTCTTGACTCTAAGCATATATATCCCTTTCATGAGAATGCCTCCATAAAAAAATTTTTTGAAAAACAAACAAACCTGCAATTCTTCTTGGTTTGAACTTTTGATAACTTCCAAATGTGAAGTTATCAAATACTTAGCCAAGGGACCTCAGATACCGCTCTGTGAGGTGGGGGACAAGGAGGCCAATCTCTCTCTCTGTCTTCTTTTTACTCACTAGGCCCCAGTGTTTACAGCTTAGTACACCACAAATCTTTATTTCCTGTCACCCACTGGCCCAAGCTGTCCCCACTCACTGCTTCTCCTAGACAAGTTAATAAGATGGAAGGCTCCCTTGAGGCCTGGAGCCTGTGAACATTATCACTTGGAAATACTGACACATCGGAAATGACTTCGAGCCTATTAATTACCCTTTCTTCTTTGGCAGATCTTTTGAAAGAAAGCTTGACAAATTGAAAGGAAGGCTAGTGCTGCCTCTCCACCCCAATTAAACTCCCCCCCACCCCAATAACAAAAATCTGATTTCTGTTCTCCTTTACCAATTAATTTGTCAGAAATGCACCCACCCCAGCCTCCTCTTCACAAAATCTGTCTACCCCACCTCCCTTATTTTTCAGGGAAGGGAAACAAAGGGGTTTGGCTAATATTTACAAATGGATACTAGCAAATTCAAAAGAAAAAAAATGAGGTTGAGAAGAGAGAAACAAAGGGGGCTAGGGATTCTTCCCATCTCCCCCCTCTCCTGAGATATGGAATCTGCAGATTAGAACATGTCAAGTAAGTGTCCTGGGAGTTCATCTTCAAGGCAATGGAGAAGGCAGAAGTGGACCTAGGCCCCAGCCTGATGCAAGGCCCAATGTTAGCCTTGCTCAGCCTCCGTCTGCCTGTACTTGGGTCATTTTCTGAGGTTCCACTTCAGAAAACCCTCCAAACAAGCCTGCAGAGAGACTGATGGAAAACAGAGGAGGAAGAACAGCTTTCCTTACCCACTTGATAAACACAGAGAGAACTGTTAAGTCCATATTCAAAGAGACCCAGATAGCTTCAAAATGTAGGTCTTAGACTAGAATCAGAGATTTATAACCTAGGGTCTATGACCTTACTTTAAAAAATATTTTGATAATTACATTTCAATAGAATTGGTTTCCTTTGTAATCCTCTGTATTTTATTTTATGCATTTGATGGTGATTCAGAGAAGGGATCCACAGGCTTCACTAGACTGCCCAGCCCGGTCCATGACACAAAAAGGTGACAAATTTTATGGATTAGATCAACTGACATGGAGACACAGGTGGTAAAGCAAAAAGAGTGTTGAATTTAAGAGAGATAGGACTAGAGTTCAAATCCTGGCTCAATCATTTACTGCCTGTGTGACCTTGGATGAATCCCTTTATCTCTATGGAATTCAGTTTTCTCATCTGTAAAAATAAGGGAGTAACATCTATGGTCTTTTCTAGCCCTATAGATCATCATCCAGCACACTGACATTGTCATCCACATATTAACACTCTAAACAAGCCCCCATAGTGGGGTTTTTAAAAAAAACACTTTTGAGTAAAATTTGTTTTTATTGGAATATGGCATTGGAGAGGTCCAGTTCACAAAGTTCATCTGCAAATGGTTCAGTTGCTTTCATTCTGCCTTGTGTTCAGAAACCCAAGTCAGATAGATGCATTTTTGTTTTGTTTAGCCATCAGAGAGACCAGAGGAGAGAGTGTGAATGGCTTACTACAACCCAATCCCCACTCTTGCAAACAAAAATCTTGTTTTACAAACCCTATTTGTAAAGCATTATTCTGAGACATGAAGGACAGGTCTTTGTACTGACTTCCTCTATGAGCAAACTCTAAAATTTCTTACTGGAGAATGTTGGATGAGTTGATTTGTCTACATGAGATAAGACAGCCCACAGGCTTGATAAAACCTGGGCCACCCACCAGGGCTTTATTTTTAAGTTAATTTTCACCATATCGCATTTTAAGCACTAACAAAAATCTTTAAGCCATTACCCAGGAAATCATCATTAAATCATTTGTTCATTTTTATTAGTGTCACTGTAATTAAAGAGAATCATATTTCAGAAATCTTCAGCTGCACTTATCAAAACCCACCCTCCAACCAATCAATTAGTATTACAATAACTGCGGTCCCTTGTTGCCGCGGCGATTAGCATTTTGATTGAATGTCTGTTGAAAAATGACTGGTAACAGAAGATTGTGTTCAGAAAGTAATGTTTCTTTATTCGTTACCACCGAACCTTGTCTAGTTGTCTCCAGTCCCTGCTCAAAAGAGACAAGACAGCTCCAAAAGCAGTCGTTTTGATGGTAGGTTAGATTTTCAGGAGGAGGGGGGACACACTGAACACAATCCCTATTGAAATCACCAGACTTCTATTGGCTGTGACCTCTGCCAGCTCTCTCCAGACTCACTGTGGCCATCGGGTGGATGATGGCACAAGAAGGTTTCTTCCTTCTCTCAATAACTCTGGATAAAAAAATCATTGATCTTCACCATCCATCTCTCAAAAGACTCAAATGTATTCATTCAATTTAAATCAATTCAACAAGGATTTATTAAGCCCCTACAACGTTCTGCACCCTATGCTGGGATGCAAATAGCAGCAATAAAAATTTGATATTTTAAGGTTCACAAAACACTTTACGTGATTTGATCTTCAGGACAATCCTGGTGTAGGGACTACAGTTACTGTTATCCCTGTTTTACAGAAGAGGGAAGGAAGGCTCAGAAAGGATCAGTCACTTATCCAGGGTTACACAGCTAGTGTCCAAGACAGGATACAGATCTAGGTCTTACTGATTTCCAGTCCAACACAGTCCACTACTCCATCGAGCTGACCTCAAGAAACTTACATTCTGGTCCTCCTCCTACTGATGATGATGACGATGATGCCTAAATCAGAGGAGGAGGCTGGTGACTCACATAATCTCTTATTAGACCTACCTTCCCCCACAATGAGTTTTGGGTACCTGTTACTATAACATTCTGAGTTTATAGGCAACATAATAATACAAAGAGATCAGCTGGGTAACTCTGTTAGGAGGGGAAGAATGGCTGTCTTCTCACTATCATATGAGTTATTAAGACAAGAGTCCATGACACCCACCATATTAAGTAAAAATGACCTGTTCTTTTAGTTACTTCTGTTTACTGGTGTTGCCCATCACTTTGTCTTGATAAACAGCCATCTCCTGACATACAACACATCTATCCATAAAAAAGGAGGTTTAAGGGAAGAGGGTCCAGGTGAAGTGGGGGAAGAGATGGTCCCAGATTGTCATGATACTTCCCAACTCTGGTTTCCTATTTGCAGTTACTTGAATAAAAATAAATTCCTTTTTTCTGGAAAAAAATTTAATTATAAAACTCACTCTAAAACTGCCCACCATGACCACTAAGGGATTTTCTGCTGTGCCCTCTCTTGGGCAGAAGGTAATGGATGTGGAGGGCTATAAAGACATCAGTGGGTTAACCAAAATCATTCACACCTGGAGGCTGTAGTGTAGGGATTCTTCACCATTTTCCTGTGCAGTGTCCCCTTCTCCTCCTTGCCCCATTTGGGCAGTTTGATGAAGCCTATGAATGAACCCTTTCTCAGAATATTATTTATAAATGCAAAAAATAAAATACATCAGATCATAAAGGAAACCAATTATGCTGAAACACAATGAACAAAATGCAGAAAAAACAAATTCCTGGAGCCCAGTCTAAGAACCCCTGCTTATATGGCGTTCTGGTCCAGAGTCGTGAGATATGCATGACTCCTTTCATTGCATCAAACCTTAGAGATGGTATGCTTTGTTTATAGAGAAAGATGATGGGCAGGTGGGAGAAAGAGGAGATTCAGTAACAGCATGGAGTGCTGGTGAGGCAACACGAGGGTCTGACACTGCCCATTTAACACACACACACACACACACACACACACACACACACGAGCAGAGTGCAGGAGGCAGGAGCAGACAGCAAGTTCTCTCCTTACAGTTCCTTTGAATCTCTTCTTTCTCTAAATCCAGCTTTGTTTTTCTTCTCCTCCCCCTCCCCGGACATTCTTGTTTCTCCCTTGGCTTCAAGCCTAGACTTTATAATAGTGTCAGGTAGCAATTTCATTTTAAAAATGCTCTTATCAAGGATTTAAGGTGAATGATAAGAACAGCACAGCAAACCATCATAAAGGAAATGTAGTGCAAGGCATAGCATTTTCCAAATCAAAACAGTTATCAAAATGAAAAGGCAAGAAAACAAAGAGAGTGTTAGCATTGTCAGAAAGACAGAGGGTGGGGCCCAAATTAAATAGAAAGATCCTCCTTGCAAGGCTTCCAGGTTCCCTTTGCTTATATCCACAGCCTCTTTGCCATTGCATGAACAGTTTTATTTCCATTAAAATAAAAAAATAACATTTTTTGAGGGTGATGGGGGGGGTAGCTGAGTGGTGCTTTTAAAATTCATATGCACACATACGCACATCTCATCTAACACACACTTAACTGGGAGTTCTTATCAGAGTCAACTGACCCCCAAGCATCTGTTGTTAATATTGATGTTTTATTATTTATCAAATCCATTTCTTCATGGAATGACTAATAGCAGAGCCACAGCTGCTCTCCTCTTCTCTTTCCAGCTGTTGTTCTCTGGCTAAAAGCAGGCAGGCTGGCTTTGTCAGGGGCTATCTGCAGTTTCTTACCATGCCCCTTCCCCCCCCCCCCCACTCCTATTTGACTCCACAACCTTGGAAAAGAGAAAGGAAGGAAAGAAGGAAGGAGAGAGGGAAGGAGGGAGGGAGGGAAGGAAGGAGGGAGGGAAGGAAGGAAGGAAGGAAGGAAGGAAGGAAGGAAGGAAGGAAGGAAGGAAGGAAGGAAGGAAGGAAGGAAGGAAGGAAGGAAGGAAGGAAGGAAGGAAGGAAGGAAGAGGGGATGGGGGGAGGGTGGGGAAGAAGGAAGCACAAGGCAACAAAACCCCATCGACCCAGGTGGTGCCTGGTGGTGGGTTAAAACACAGCTCACTCTGTGGATAACAAATAGACCACCAGGTAAAAGTTAACAACATGATTGTTAATGAGCAAGCTAGGGCATTCCCTCTTCCTCCCTCTAGGGAATTTTAATTGGCCTCCCAATAAATGAATTACAAAAACTTGAAAGGTGAAAAAAAAAAATCAGAGCAGGTAACTGCTTTTCATTTTGACTTTTTCTTATCTCCTCAGCTGCGTTTGTTATTTCTGTTTGTCGGTTTTCTGTCCTGATGGGCTTTTTTCTCCTCTAAACCAACTGAGGGCCACTTTCCGTTCTGACACTTTTCTACACACTGCCTGGCAGGAACAACAAAATTGGGAAAATAAAATCACTGGACTATTGTTCATTTTCATTTTTTAAAAACATAGTTTGCCATGCTCTATCAAATCTTTTCTGGGGATTATCTGCAAATCCGCAATAAATAAAAACATGCAATTAAAATATTTCCTGTTTGCCGAGGAACAATTTGAGGATCCATTAGGAACTAGTGCGGTTTGGTTTTTTTTCTTTTTAAGTACATAAAGGGAAATTATCAAGTATTGTTCATGTGCACATTTGTGTTGTAAAACAGGTATGGAATTGTGGGCAAAATACAAAGCTCCTTTTTTGAAGCTCACCCTTTTATTATCATTATTTTTATCATCTTCATCATTATTTTTAAAGGTAAAGTGGCAGGGGAAGGGGCCCAGTAATTGAAACAATCATTTTCAGACTAGGTTTTTCTTATTGTCACTCAGAAAAATTGCCAGGTGTTTTCTGAGGAGTGTATACACGAATATACCAGCTGAATCAGGAAATCTCTTTCCAGCACAAATTAACCAACTTAATTAAAAGAAGCTTGGTGATGACAAGCACAATGATTTTGAAAGTTGGGGCAGACAGAGTTTTCTACTCAGCAAAGGGGGTAATTAGTGGACAAGCTCCAAAAAACTGGCATTCAGACTGTAGGACACTGGCTAAAGTGATTCCTCCAATTAGGTCACCTCCATCCTAGGAAGCTCGACACACTGAATGGGAATACAGAAATGCCCACGGCCAGAGCCCCAGCGAGGCGGAGGATGGGGAGAGACAGCAGCACTGATTTAAAAATAAAAAAATCAAATCAACATTTCCATTCCTTTTCCCTCCAATCCATTGTAAAGGACAGATTTAAAGGTACCAATGACATTTACAAAAAAAATAAAAGTCTTCTAAATGGTGCAATAGATATGTCTGGACAACTCAGGTATTATAAGATTATAGGTTTAGTACTGAAAGAGACCTTAGATATCGAGTTCAACCCCTCTCATTTTATAGATAAGGAAACTGAGGCACAGACAGATTAAACAACTTGCCCAAGGTCACTTGGTGGCTGAGCTGGGATTTGGAGTCAGGGGATTTGGCTCCAAATCTGCATCACTTTCCATTATGTCATAGCAGTGAAGTTTTTAATTTCATAAAATCCTAATACTTAGATTCAGAGGGGGCATTAGAGATCAAATAGTCCAACCAATTCATTTTGCTGATGAGATCACCTAGCTAGCTACTGCCCAAGAAAGCAGAGCTGGGAGATGAACCCAAGTCCCTCGAATCCCACTCCCCAGTACTCAAATAGGCCTATGCTGGTAGATCTATGTGACAAAGAGCTCACAGGAAACTGCACTGACGATTTCCTGAGCACTCTCCTTAAAGGACCCCATGAAATAGTGTGAACGTATTATGATGCACATTTTACAGAGGAGGAAACTGAGGCTCACAAAAGCTTAAGTGACTTAGCCAAGGGTATGCTGGGAATTGAATGCAGGCCTCCAGATTTTCCTGTCCCAGGGCTCTTTTCCCATTCTAACACACTGGCTTCCCTATGACAAGCAAGGTCAGATTCTATGGAATGTGGTCCGTGGTTGGAGCTGGTTAAGGACTGAACAGTCTCCCTTCACAGAGGACTCTGGGCATACTATAAAGTCTCTAACTGAGAGCTCTCCTCCCTTAACAGACTAAATCAGAGAAGTAACAAACAAGAGGTGAACAGAGGATTCCACTATGGAGTAGGAAAGGCCTCATATCATACCAGATCTGTCTTAATGATCTCTCAAAACAGTCTTTGGCCTTCGCTGATTCCAGACTTTTACCCTCCTCTTTCTGGTGTCCAACAGTAATCCCTTCTGCTTTAATCTCTTCACTTCCTCTTAATACTTCCTTCCAAAGCCCCAGAGACCAACTAGACAGCCTTCTCAATTCCAGTTTCCCCAGAGAAACTCTCTACAGGCTCCAAGTCAGTCATTCATCTACCCTAGGGTCATTTCCATGGCCAGACTTACAGGTACTTAAGAGAATAGCAAGAGTGGCATTCTGGGGCTCAGAGAAAAGTCCTTCTGTCCTTTCCCAAATACCACCCTCACCTACAAAAGCTGACCTCTCTCACTCAATAAATACAAATACTCCTGGAAGGGAAGATACTTAAACTACTGGTCTTTTACAGCTTAGGGTGAAAGAGTTTTCAGATCCTTTGGTGAAGGCAAAATTATGTTTGAGAGGGAAAGGTGAAAGGTTAGGCTAACCTCTCTGCTTAAGCATTTTGCAGAAAGGTATTCCTGGTCCTTCTTTCCCCGAATTCTTTAAGATTTTAAACTAAATGTTTTGCTTTTTTTTAAAGCAGCACACAAGTTCTGGTGGGAAAAGGAAAGGAAAGGCCTAAGGTGGGCTGCAGTGAGATGGTTGAGACTGATTAAATACAGGATTGAGAAAGAGTGATTTCAGAGACATTGAGAAGACTTATAGACTCCCTGGCTGGAATTCAGTTGGCTTCGAGTTGCAAAATTTTGAAAATTTGTCAAAAGAAACATCAACAACAGTCACTTAGCCATAGCATCCAGAAATAGCTATTAATCAATCACGTAGGGTTGCTATGCCCCTAGGCCAAACCAGGCAAAGAAGCATGGGCTTTGTGCTCTCCAGCATCAATGGACAGAGAGGCAAGTCCACCCCCTACAGCATCTGTTCTCCACTTGCTGCCCGGAGGGCCTGAAACCGTAGCCTTCAGAGAATGGAGAAGGAGAGCCGGAGTGGACAGAGACAGGAGAAGAGTGGTGGGGGGAGTCAGGGAGAGCAAAGTAAGGAAAATGGGAAAAAAAAAAAAAAGGGAAAATCCTCTCAAGCTTCAGATTTAGTCACTTTTCAAATTCCCCCTTTTAAAAGGAAACACAATTCCTTCTGTTGACTAAATGAGGGACACAGTTGTGATGAAAAATGCACGTAGTCCTGTATAAATGATCATGCAAATGATATATTAATGGGGGGGAACACTTGTAAATGACAATGCTCCTAAACCCACCCCTAACAGCCATGGAGGGCTCTTTCCTTCCCTGGAAAACATTCATTAATCCTAGATTCAGAGAGTAGGCAGGAACTGTGCTCCTCAGTTTCACTAGGGTGACATTCTAAACAGCCCCTCAGAAAACATTCTAACAGGCAAGGAGCAGAATGGGAGAGAGGAAGAGAAATTTACTCCCAGCCTATGTGGGTTTACTCATGTTTAAGTCAAGCCACATGCCCTGGGGGAAGAATAAGGGAGAGGACAACATGGGAGATTCCCTTTTCCAGTTGCTCAGCAACAGAGCTGGGGCTCCATCCATAATCAGCATCATCAGACATCAGTTCATCACCACCTCCCACTCCCTACACACACAACACACAGCTGAGTATGGTATAGGATGACTGAAACAGACAGTCTTTATTCCTGAGGACCTCACAAATGGAACAACAGCTCACAATTACATCATCCTTCAGGGTTACAAAGCATTTTTTATATACTACACTATACCCCTTGGATAACCTTGATAACCCTTGGGCAGCTAGGTGGTGCAGTGGATAGAGCCTCATCTTCCTGAGTTCAAATCTAACTTCAGACTCTTACTAACTGAATGACCCTGGTCAAGTCACCTAACCCTGTTTGCCTCTATCTCCTCATCTGTAAAATGAGGTGGAAAAGGAAATGGCAAATCATTCCAGTATCTTTGCCAAGAAAACCCCAAATGGGGTTATGAAGACCCCACTGGACATTACTGAAAAATGACCGAACAACTTGGAAATTCACCAAATTCTATCACATTCTATCATATTTCATTCCTGTAAAAGAGGGATAAGAGATGTGAAATGACTTACCCAAGGTGATATAGATAAATGGCAGTGATGGGACTCAAATTTAAGGTTCTGTGACCCACCCCCCTAGTCTAATGATCATTCTGTTACCACATGCTGACCCCTCAGCAGAGATAATCAAACCATCAGATAGCCAAACCTTTTCAGGTACATGACAGTATGATAGAATGCTGGGACCACAGAACTTTTAAAAACTCAAGGGATTTTTTCTAGACACTTGGCAGCCACTAATAAGGAAAAATAAAGACTTTGGGTTCTAGAGCAGAGAGAGATGTTAGTGATTGTCTAGCTTCAACTTCTTGTTTTATACAAAAGTTATAATGCATTTTATATACTAAGCCACAACACCACTCAGACCGAATGTCACAGTGCTACCACTATTAACAAAAGTAAAGATGGCTCACATTTACAGAGCTTGAAGGTTAGCAAAGCGTGTTATAGACATTATCTCATTTGGTCCTTATAAAACGCTGTGAGGGAAGTGCTCTTTACTAGCCCCATTTAATAGATGGGGAAACTGAGGTTCAGAAAGGTTAAAGGATCTGTCCAGCATCACAGAGCTAGTGTGGTTCTTAGGTAAGATTTGACACTGGGTCTAAGTGACTTTAAATCACCTAAGCTTCACAGGATCTCAAGACTTGAGAGATCTATTCCAGGATTTCTTAATCCCTTTTGTGTCAGAGGCCTCAGTGGCAGTCTGGTGAAGTCTGTGGACTCCTTCAAACATTTTTAAATGCATAAAATAAAAAGGATTACAAGGGAGACTATGCTGAAATACAGTTATCAAAATATTAAAAAACCAAGTTCACAGACCCTAGGTTAAGAACCCCTAATACTAATCTAATACCTTCATTTTACAGATAAGGAAATTGAAACTCAAGTCAAATGACCCTTGTTCAAGGACACAGAACTTTCAGTGGCAAAGCCTGGGCCTTTGTGATTCCCAGTCCAAGTTTTCTTGTGGGGCTCATGGAGACACCCCAACTTCCTCAAGGGAAAAGTTATGGTGAGAAATTGAAGAATGGAAGTTAAGCCGGTTTATGATCCATACCATGACATATATGTAACCTTGTAATAAGGAAGCATTTCCAGTCTGCTTTCTGAGCCCTTCACAACTCCATGAACACAGTAAAATCTGAAGGGGCATGCACAATGGTGGCAAGAGACACCAAAGGCCGGAGTTACTGTTGCCATAGCATCTATTCTGGGCACAGAAAAAATGATGTCAACTTCATGGGAGAGGAAGGGAGAACCATGAGTCATTGGCATTTGACCCAGCCAACCAATGAGATGGCAAGGCAGACTGGCGGCAGCGGTGCCAGGATGGCTCATGGTGCTGAAAAGCTGAAAATGCCCAAGAAGCAAGGAGTGAATCCCCCTCCAACGGGAAACTCTGCATGGTGGGGGAGGGACAAGGGAGAAAGAAATATCCAATCCAGGAAGTGCTCAAAGGCATAAACCCCATTCATTTCAACAGTCTGTAGGCCAGTTATTTTTAAACACTGCTGAGTTTTCCAAATGAACCAGCGTATTAAGGGAAAAAGTATACCTGGGGTACTGTTGTAATTATTCATTCCTGCTGTGCTCACCAGTCGTGCTACACCTTCAGGTCTGTAGGGGTTGCCATTATGAACTCTGACTTCATTTGGTGAGCTACAAAAACTCACTCTAAGACTGAACTTGGCAAAAAGTGTCTCAACCTGAAAGGGCTTCTCCTGTAACAAAAGGGAGCTGAGAACTGCATTTGGCAGCTTTTGAGGTTCAAAGTAATCTTACCATGTTCACATGTTCTCCCTCTCCCTCTCCCTCTCACACACACACACACACATACACCCCCCCTCTCTCTCACCCTCTCTTCCTCCCTCCTATCTTCCTATCTTTCTTTCTGTCTCCCTTTCTCTGTCTCCCTTCCTCACTGTGTCTCTCTATCCATCTTTTTCTGTCCCTATCTTCTTTTCTCTTTCTCTCTCCTCTGTCTTCCATTCTCTGTCTGTCTCTCTCCCTTCCTCTCTCCCTGTACTCCTTTTTCTGTGTGTGTCTCTCCTCTTTCTGTCTCCCTCACTGTCTCTCTGTCCAGCAAATTTTTTCTGTCTTCCCTTCTGTCTCTGTCTGTCCCTCTTCTCTGTCTTTCATTCTCTGTCTCTCTCTTCTCCAGTCTCTGTCTTTTTGTCTCTGTTTCTCTTCTGTGTGTGTCTCTGTTCCCCCTCTCTGTCTCTGCCTTTCTATGGCAGGAAGGGAGAGGAATATAGAGCTGTGAAGCTCTTAAAACAGGCAAGATTCATGTTATATATTACTGGGGGAATTATCTTGTTTTTCCTCAGGTAGTTCTCCCTCACCTATCCCTTAACCCCGACACTTTCTTTGCATGCAGTAGGAAGGTCTGATCACAGCTGAGAACTATAGGGAAATTTCATGGTAATTTAGTTCAATCCTCTCATCTTACAGAGGAAGTAACCAAGGACCAGAGATTAAGTGAATTGTCTAGGGTCATACAAGAAGTAAGCAGGAGCATGAGGATGTGAATCCATGTTCTTTGGCCCTAAAGTCAATGTTCCTTCCACTGTACCATAAAAAGCTGTCAGTACCTCCAGCCTCAAAAAAGCAAAACTAGTCAGATGCATGCTTCTGATTATGCCCAATTATCTTATTGATAATTAAAATTATTGCCAGATGAAAACATCTCTCCCCTCCCCCCAACTCTAGGTAAATATCAGAGGTTAAGTTTGGAATTCACATTCTCTTCCCCATCCAGCAGCATCTTCAGTGTCCTAGATGCAATGCTCCCTGGCCATCTGCAGAGTCTGAATGCAAATTAAAGTTGATTACCAAACCACTTGGATCAAGAGAGTGCTAGGCATGGCATCAGGAAGCCCAGGGTTCAATTTCTGCTTCTGATGCATTCCAGCTATGTGAACATGGACAAGTTACTTGACCATTCCATGAGCACTGGTATACTTTCTTAAGACTAGAAGCTACAGGCCCATTACAGACCTGCAGCAGTGGTTTCCCACACTGATGAAATTAAAGGTCTAGACCAGGGGTGGGGAACCTGTAACCTTAAGACCACATGTTCCATTTAGATTCAGTCAAAAGGCCGCACTTAAGGACATGGAAGGCCACAGGTTTCCCCACCCCTGGCCTAGACCCAAATCAGAGGATCCTGCAGATTTGATTTGGGAAAGGCAAGGGCTGTTTCTCAACCCAAGGATTCTCAGTTTGACCTCAATCAATGAAATCACAGGCCTTGTAACAACAAAAAACCCCTTCATAATTAGGTCCTTATTATATATAATCCTCCATACTGTATGATTTAGCACTTTATTTTGTACATAAATATATTACATATGAAACTGACTTGCTGATTACTGATTATCTGTCTTATCTTCCCAAACAGATTGCAAGGGACTTGTGAACAGGAACCATTATTTCATACTTCTCCCCAAACCTCATATAATACTACATAGTGTAATACAATAAACATTTATTGAGCCCCCACTTTCTACAGAGCATTGTGATAATGAAGATATAAAGTACTTTCCTTCCTCTTCAAGGAGGTTACAGTCAAGTAAAGGATAAGCTGGACAGCTGGGTGGCATAGCAGACAGAGCACTGGCTTGGAATCAGGAAGACTCATCTTCCAGAATTCTCTTCCTAGCTGTGGGACCCTGTGCAAGTCACTTAACACTTCTGGCCTCAGTTTCCTCATCTATAAAATGAGCTGGAGAAGGAAATGGCAAACCCCTCCAGTATCTTGCCATGAAAACCCCAATTAACCCTGTTTGCCTCAGTTTCTTTATCTAGAAAATGAGTTGGGAAAAATGGCAAATCGCTCCAGTATCTTTGCCCCCCCCCCCAAAAAAAAAACCCAAAAAAACCAAAACCCAAACAGGGTCGTGAAGAGTAGGACATGACTGAAAAACTGAACAACAAAGTATAAGATACAAGTGTGTGCTCATCCTTCGTTACTGAAGAAGACCATGACATCAGGGAAATAATGACATGACTTGTACTTGACTTTATTTTGAGGGAGAAAGGGCTGTGCAGATCACCAGCCTCACTTCTCCTCCAGAGCCATCTGAATCCAGTGACCAGATATTCATCAGGATGACTGGAGATGATCCAGGATGAGGCAATTGGGGTTAAGTGACTTGCCCAAGGTCACACAGCTAGTGAGTGTCAAGTGTCTGAGGTGAGATTTGAACTCAGGTCCTCCTGACTCCTGCGCTGGTGCTCTGTCCACTGCATCACCTAGCTGCCTCTAAGATACAAGTACAGAGAGCTATAATACAGGCATATATGATATGCACACTAGAGAATAAAATGCCACTGGATATAGCCATGGGATATACTTACTAATGAGGTAGGCTTCATCATTTCATAACTCACAGCGCAATGCTAGGCAAAATAGGGACATATAAACATTTGCTGACTGATTAGTCAGACTGAAGAGTACTGAACATTGATTTAAAAAAAAACACCTCATTTTCAATTTTAAAAAACTTTTAAAGTATCTAAATAGGCTATTTCCTTTAAGGTTTTGCTCTTTGATTTTTTCTCCCTTCTGGACTCTATTGCAGGAGAGGGTCTTGGAAGAAATGAGATCCCAGGAGTCCCCACCTCAGCAACCCTGCTCCCCAATGAGGCAGCTCATTCAATCCATTGTTACCCTGGGAGTGCATGTTCTCTTAGGCCCCTTGCTAGCGCTCTGATTCTGTGAAGGCAAGGAACTCTGATTAAGTCACCAAACACTAAAGAGTTCCTTTCTTTTCAAGAATCTGCATTCTGCCCTTGTAGAGACCCTCAAACTTAGAGGGAGCAGAGAGAAGAGTGCTGGGACCACTGGGAAGAGAGAGAGGGGGTGGGGAGCAGAACAACAGCTTCATTGTTCCTCTCCTACAGAAAACCATCTTTGGTTCACTGAAGTATCTGCTTCTCCCCTCCTTGCCCCAGCCCAGAGAGATGGAGAAAGATCAATGAGTTCACCACCCTTCTGGTGCCAAGGCTTTTATTCAATAGGGAATGTGCTTCAGATTTACTCTTCCGCTAAAGAAAATGCAGCACACCCAAGGAGCCCTAGGGTCCCCTGACTTTTCAAGTTGGCTCACTTCCTCCTCCCAAGGGCCCTCCCCACTCCTCCTCCCCCTAATGCCTGTTGCCAAGGAGTTTGTCTACTTTGCATTATCCTAGTTCTAAACAGAAAGGCAGGTGAAGGAACAGAACACAGGCACACATGTTGATTAACCTCTCCAATGACAATGCTAACATGAATGCCTCCGGAACTTGGCTTAGAAGAATAAATTAAAGACTACCCTACCCCTTTGCTTTCCTGAGCTAAGGAAATGAAGACCTTGAATTTGGGTTGCCAATGTTGGGATACAAGCAGCATCTTTACCAGGCTCAGCTACGTGTTTTCACCTTCAACCTTTCTCTTTAATTGGCCATTTGGTAGGACACGTTTGCACCAACTTCTCCAGAAGTCTAATGGTATTTATTTAGCTAGAACATAAAACAGACAGACAATGCTCTATCTACAACTCTACGTTACAGAACAGGTATTGATCATTGTTGGTGGAAGGAGTCTTCCCTATCCTAATGAAATCCCAAGTCTAGTCAAACTACAGATTTAAATGAAATGGCCTGAGAGACATGTGTGGTCCAAGGTGGAACTCTCTCTTTGTATCACCTTTGTCTTCTATTATCTCAAAGGTTCTGAAACAAGACAGTGGACAGACCTGATAAATGGGAACAATTTGTACCCATTCTTGAGGAGTTGCTAAGCAAGGAGAGGCTGAAGGCTGAGAACCTATAGTAAACACCTCACCAGAAGATGAAAAAAGGTCAGAAAGGGGCCTTACATTCACTGCTTTAGGACGCAGGCACACACGCGCATATGCACGCACACACGCACATATGCACCCACACGCGCGCATGCGCGCGCGCACACACACACACACACACACACACAATACATTAGTTCCCCAAAGGGAAGGGCTGTTCTATATTTTTTTGTTCTTTCTGTCTTTCTTTTGTCTTTGCATCTCCACGGCTAGCTGAGTGTTTTGTTTATTACATAAAGAATAAATCCAGCAGTTGCATCAGTTTTAGAATTGAATTGACCTGATACCACACCAACATTCAGATGATCCCTTTTAAAAGACTGACTAATTTCTTTTGCGTTCAGGGGACATGTGATAACCTTCTTTCCAAGAGCTTAGCACAGTGTCTCACACATATTAGACATCTGATAAAAACTTGTCGATTGCATATTTCTGTTCTTTTTGCATAATTTCTAAAGGTTCCCAGATCACAGATTTAAAGCAGGAATGTAGGTTAAGGTTGATCTAGAGCTAGGCCAACTCCCTCTCTATATATGAAATAACAGATCCAGTGAGAGCTGATCTCATGCAACCTTCTTGAGAACCTTTAGTTGGGTAGGAGTCAGAGAAAGCCAGACAGAAGAGGTGTTACCTGAGCTGGGGCTTGAACAAAGAAAGATTTCAGCTCCAGATCAGGCCCAATATTTTGCACAGAACCTCAAGTCTTAGCAGTAGTTCTACTCTATGGTTTCATAAAATACTTTCTTTCAAGAATTCAGACACTTGCTCTGCTGGAACAGTAGCAACTCTTCCTAAAACAAGCATCTATCTCTCTTATCGGACCTGGCAGAAAGGCAACTGTTATCTTTCAAAAGTATATTTCTTGGTTACTAAATTGCTCATAAACTTTGGCCCAAAGGTTCCATTACAAGAACTATGCCCAAAAGACATCAACAACAAGAAATGACCTCTAAGTACAAAAATAGTCAGAGGAGTATTATGTAAAAGGATAAAAAGATGGAAATAAGCCATGTACTTCATATCTGGGGGACAGTCTCGTGCAGTGGTGGGGAACCTGTGGCCTTGAGGCCACATGTGACCCTCTAGGTCCTCAAGTGCAGCCTTTTGACTGAATCCAAACTTTACAGAACAAATTCTCTTCATAAAAGGATTTGTTCTGGCAAACTTAGACTCAGTCAAAAGGCTCCACCCAAGGACCTAGAAGGCCACATGTGACCTTGAAGCCACAGGTTTCCAACTCTGGTCTAGTGTTTTGATGACCACTATCTATTACACCATAAGGAATGATGACAATGAAGCATTAAGGAAAACCTTAAACGAAGTGATAACAAAGCAAAGACTGTATGAACAAAAGCACAAGATACACAATGGCAATAACTTTGTAAATAAAGTCAACCTGGTGAATCCAAGAATCTCTGCAGTTACAGTGATCGTTTGTTACTCCATCACAGGCAGTACACATCTTTTTCTGTTAAAAATTATTAAGCTAACTCTTGTTTTAAGGATTCTGCTCTGGTAAGAGATTTGTTGGGAAGTATCTGTAGTGTCAAAACAAAATGTAGCAATAACAAGGAAGGGAAGGAGAGGGAGAAAATGGGAGGAGGCAAAGAAAGATCGAGAGAACCGTATATTGTCCTTCATATTTTTCAGTCACCTCCACAGGTGGACAGCTCCCATCTTTTTCTCCAAGAGAGTCAATATGTAACATTGGATTATTAAGACCATGTATATAAAAGCTCTGGCACCTCCAACCTACCAGCCTAGACTTGTTCATTTTTATTTGAGATTTGGTCAACTGGTGAGAGAATTTTTAAAAACAAACACCACTTTTGTTAATTGCTGTCCAGTTGTGTCCAACCTCATGGACCATATTATATCAATACTGTCCATGGGGTTTTCTTGGTAAAGATACTGGAGAATTTTGCCATTTCCTTCTCTAGTGGAATGAGGCAAACAGAGGTTAAGTGACTTGCCCAGGGTCACACCACTAGTATTACCTGAGGCCAGATTTGAACTCAGGTCTTCCTGACTCAAGGCCCAACACTCTCTCCACCCAGCCACCTAGCTGCCTCACCAAACAACCCTATCTGTTTCATATACTTCTTTTGCTCACTGGAACTAGGCAACAATAAACAAATAATTGCAGAGAGATTCTTAATCATTTTTATATAGAGTATATAAAAATGTCAGTCTTGTCTTCAGAGGTCAGTTTCAAAAGGGAAGGCTTGGCAGGCATTCAGGATGTTAGAGGCTATTTTTACTCCTTAGAAAAGCATTATCTTTGGTCATAGCTCCTGAAAAACCATCTGGGCTCCATCACTTCTGCCTTTAATAAATAAAGTGATTATGTGAATGGCTTCTACCTCACACTTAGGACAATTGCCTTTAGGTATTGAGATGCAATCCAAGTTTTCCAAGGGAATCCACGACAATTCAGCCTTCTCAGTAACACAATCCCCTACACAAACAAAACTTTAGGGTCACAGCCCCTAAACCAGGCTCTTAACCTTTGTGTGTCATGGTCTCCTTTGTCTGTGTGCTAAACAACAACATCAAACTTATAACCCATACCTCAGAATGTTTTTAAATACAAGAAATAAAACATATAGGATTGAAAGGAGATCACATTATAAAATTGTCATCAGAAATTTTTAAAAACAAATTCAGGGACCTCAAATTAAGAACCCTTGGTCTAATCTCTTTCATTATACATCCTTCCAGACACCAAAGGGAATTCCAGAGAGCACAGTCTGTCATGATGAGAGCTAGATTCTTTATATGAATTTTCTATTGCTTTGCTGTGTGACCTTGAACAGGTCACTTAACTTTTTTGAGCTCTGGCTTTTCTTTTTGTAAAACAGGCATAACCTATCCTTGCCAATTTTGAGTATAAATTTCTAAGCTCAAAGCACTTTGGGCTCTTCAGGCACAAACAGCCAAAGGAATGTTGTTGTTGTGGGCGGAATCTAGGTGGCACAGTGGATAGTGTGCCAGGCTTGGATTCAGGAAGACATGAGTTCAAATCCAACCTCAGACACTACCTATGTGACCCTGGGCAAGTCACTTAACCCTGTTTGCCTCAGTTTCCTCATTTATAAAATGAGCTGGAGAAGATACTGGCAAACCACTGCAGTATCTTTGCCAAAAAAATCCCACAAAAGATCATGAAGAATCTGACAGGACTGAACAACAAAGACACACTTCCTGTTTTCAGAGTCTGGCTTCTAAGAACAAAGCAACAGGTGGTTAAGGAGTCCTGGGGAAATCACAAGAGCCAAGCTTTCAAAAAAAGGTTTCACAGTTTCCAGGATATCACTGACTTTCTGCTAGGTTTTCCCTCTAATATCTAATCTAACCTCAAGACACTTACTAGCTCTGTTACCTTGGGTAAGTCACTTCACTGTTGTCTGCCTCAGTTTTCTCATTTGTAAAATTGAAATAATAATAGCACCTCCCTCCCAGGGTGGCTGTTAGGATGAAAAAAAGTTATTTGCAAAGCACTACATAAATGCTAGTGATTATTAATATAATTGATAATGGTTATGATAATAATAGTATTGATGGGAAATGGAAATCAAGAATCCCACTGGAAGGATGCAATTCCCATTAAGACTATCTAAAGTAGAGTTTATGCCATATAAGAATTAGCTGAAGGAACCAGGCCCATTTAACCTAGAGAAAACTTGGAGGGAAGAGGCATGAAAGCTATTTTGAAGTACTTAAAAAGCTGTCAGTTGGAAAAAGGATTAGACTTTTTCTGCTCTGCCCCAGAGGGCAAAGCTAGGGAAAAAATACAGTCAAAGTTACAAAGATCCAGACTTGGGCTTTGACATAAGAAAAAACTTCCTAATAATTAGAGCTATTCAAAAGAGGAATGGGATCTCCTGGGAAGCAGTGGATTGGGACTCTTTGGAAACTGTCAAAAGATCATCAATTCTGGTCAGGAAGAAACCGAAGAGGTCATTTAGTCTAACTCACATTTAATAAATGAGGAAACAGAGGCTCAGAGACTTATATGACTTAACCCAGAGTCACTCAGGCTAGACTAGGATTTAAATCAAGATTCTCCAATGATCAGTTGATGGATATATCAAAAAAGGGATCATGGATGGGTAGGAATACAGCTACCGAGGACAGTTTTGACTCTGAAATCTACCACTATGAGAAGAAATCAACATTTCAAATGTTAATGGAGCCCCTACTCCAAACCCTACAATGTAGAAGGTTCTAGAGCCAAGCAGTGGAGGAGCAAAATAGAATCCCTGCCCTCTAAGAGTTTTATCATCAAGCTGGGGGTACTGACCTAAGACATATGAGACAACGAGAGAGCAATAAACAGCAGTACCAGTGCTAGCACTAAGGGTGAGATACACGATGTAAATGCAATAAGAAATCAGGAGAGAGATATTACTGGGGATTGCAGTGGCACAGAGAAGGCTTAATGGAAAACCTGGGCCTTGAATAACAAATGTGATCCAAAGACAAGAAGAGGACCAGACAGCTTTGAATAACAAATGCAGTCCAAAGATATGAAAAAGATGACACGGCGGAATCCAGACGGAAGAAGCGACATGGCTGAAGGTGGGGAAGGAGGAATTCAAATTTTTGTTTGTCAGGGACCTTGAAGAGACCAACTTGCTAAGAGTAAAGGCTCCAGTAGGGAAGAGTGGGAAGGAAATACTGGGTAAGCAGAATCAGGCAAGATTATTGAGGATTCTGAAGGTGCGCAAGCTCAGCATGAACCACTCTAAGGGGCGGCTAGGTGGCGCCACAGTACACAGAGCGCCAGGTCTGGAGCCAGGCTGACTCATCTTCATGAGTTCAAAGCCAGCCTCAGACACTTACTAGCTGTGTGACCCTGGGCAAGTCCCTTAATCCTGTTTGCCTCAGTTTCCTCATCTGTGAAATGAGCTGGAGAAGGTAATGGTAAATCACTCCAGTATCTTTGCCAAGAAAACCCCAAAGGGATCACAAAGGGTCAGACATGACGGAAAAGACAACCATGCAGATTCATGGTGGTGAGAGGCGGGGTAGGTGGTAGGGTTGTGATAGGATGAAAATAGCAGACCCTGGAGGAGCTGAAGAGCACAGGACTATTATGCTATCTCCCTCTCTTGGTTTAGGTAACTATGTCCAGCAATTTCACTGGGGATGTTTCTGGGAAGCTCTAGCCTTGCGTTAAGTTTTCCCAAAGGTTTGTCATAGGAGGTCAGCGTGTGACTGTGATATATTAGTCTTGACAGTAAACTTCCTGAGGGTGACGATCAGATTTTACTCATCTTTTTTAATGTTTCCAACAGTGGTCTATATTCAGTAGGCACTGGATAAATATTTTGTGGAACAAATCGATGATCCAGACACTGTCCTTGATGTGTTTTCTCAAGGAATTTTCTCAAGTAAAGCCTGTTACTCCTCTTCTTATCACCCCCATAAGATAGTCATTTTCTCTCCCATTCAAAAAGCACTAATTAAGTGCCTACTAAATGCTGAGCACTGTGCTGGATATTGCAAACATAAAGGCCCCCTCTCCCAAACAAATAAACAAACACAGCAGTTTCTGCCTTAACAAAAAGATAGCCTACATAGATAAGTACATACAACATATAGGGGCAGGAAATCTGAACCGGATCTGGAATTTTATTAGGACAGAGAACTTTCAGTGAAGAAACTTCTGCTACCAATGCATGTCAGGCACCTTCTCTGCCACTTATGATCTTAAAGAGTTGTTTCTATCACTGACAGATTTAAGTGACTTGTCCAAGGTGACCCTGTCAGTATGTGTTGGAAGCAAGACTCCATCCCGGGTCTTCCTAGCTCTGAGGTCAAATCTACATGCTGTTGCTCTTCTATAGAAAATATATACAAATACACAATATGGAGAGATACTGACAACTAAGAGATGGTTTTTGGCTGAACCTTAATAAGGGAAGACAGAGGTTGTTAATTTTATACTTAGGTTCAAAAAAAATCAACTTTATAAGATTGGGAATTATTAGATTGTAATTTTTTTTTTAAGATAAACATCTGAGGAGGCTGGTATATTTCAAGCTCAATGAGTTAACAGTATGTCATGGCACTCAAGAAGGCTGATGCAATCTCAGGCTGCAAAAAGGCTGGCATAGCACACAAGACTAAGGCAGTAATTGTGCCCCCTGCACTTTGCCCTGGTCAGAGCACATTCTGTGTGTGGTATTTTTAGGAAAGATGTTGATGGATCTGCCACGGCAGGAGTGGACTGAACAAAGGACCTACAGAAATTCAGGGAAAGGGCAAATGCTAGAAAAGAAAGGAAGGGACCAGAGGGGGACACTTAACAATTCATTAGGGTCAAGGAGTCACAGATGGGAGACCACAACTTGATCTGGTCCCTTGATTGGATCCCCAACCTCATCTTCCATGGCTCCATCACACAGTAAGAGACAGATAATATGAAGTTCCTTCCAACCAGTATCCAAGCCACCTAGGCAGTCTGTCCATGTTAATCTCTGAGATTAAATATCCACGGTTCATGTGTAACAAAACTTCTCTTCCCCTCGCCAATGCCACCCTTGGGGGGGAACCATCTGTAGGGTTGTTATTCCTCTAAAAAACCATTACTGTTACATTTAATAAGTGATTGTTAACAGTTGGGAAACAAGTCATCTATCACTCGAGTCTTTATTTTTCTCTCAGTATATCCTGTTCCATTGCTCTTGGCACTGTTTTGAAGCAAACAGACCTGCTGGGTAATGGGAGACCCAGGGAGGAGGGCGAGAGCCTTTTCTATACTCAGCTAGAAACCAATCCCTCCCCAGCTGCCCTCTGCCAGCCTCCTACTCAATATACTTTAAATACACCAGCCTAGCTGTTGATTCGGATCCAAACCATTCAGCTTCCCTTCCCAAAGGCCAGGGATCCAGCTGCTTCAGGGATCAGGGAACTGCTTCGAGTGTTAGGGGTTGGGGACACTGGCAGTACCATCTCCTTGTAACCAAGACCAATCCTGGTGGGGTTTTATTGCTCCCTTCTTTGAAAGTTAGTTTTGAGAAGTAGAAGAACTGGACCATAAACTTCCTCCCCTAAAAGCCTCCCCCTTTCACAGTCAATAAAGTCTGGGGGGACAGAGGAGATGAGAATGCATGGAAAGGTTTAACCTACCTCACATGGAGGAAATGCTTTCACCTTATTGCCCCAGCACTCTCCAGCTAATGCTGAGCCAGTCAGCAAACGTCTGGTCTCCTAAAATCCTCTTACATAACTCAGTCAGAAGGACAACACCTTGGAAAGTCTCCTCTCTCTCCTGCTTCCCGACTCTAGGATCAATACCTAATGCCCAAGTCAAGATTTTATCTGAAGTTTGCAAGGGTAACTCAACAAACTTTTTTTCCTCAATGATTAAATCCTCTAAGATCAGTTCAATAGTTTTCCAACAGCCTCTATCAACTTTTCAAGGGGAAACTGAATGGCTCCACCAAAAAAAATTTGTGAAAGCTGTTTCTATCTTTCTCTCTCTCTCTTAGCACAGATGATCTCAGAAAGCCCTAAAGTGAGGACATAGGAAAACCAACAAAGGCCTCAATTTCTAAATCCAGTCCTGCCACTCACTAGGCTGGGTAAATGTGCCACAATGCATTCACTCTACAGTGCTGAGCCTCAGTTTTCCTATACATAAAATAGGGTACATAGTGTTACGCAAAAAGAAGTGCTGCTGTTAAAAATGGCCAGCAATGGCATACAGAAAAGGGTCTTTGATTTTTTTAAATGTCTGAAAACAGCCCTGTAGTCCTCACAATCACCACCATTTTCTCATAGTAACTAACTGGCCCCCCAGACACAGAGGTTCCCTCACCAGACACTGGCTTCTTGAGAAGGCAGGTAAATGGCTGGAAGCTGAGTGAGTTCAACTCAAGTCCTAAAGGATGAGAAGTCTAATTTTCAAATCTATTAATCAATCAAGTACTTATTGGTTCATTATGTGACCAGAAACAAATCACTGGGCCCATAGGGTTTCAGTCTCTTCATTTGTAAGCTGAAGAGTTTGTATTAGGCCTTTCCTAGGCTTTCACATTTTACTTTAATCAGCAGACTCTGCTCTTACCTTCAGTGCTACCACAAAAGCAGCCTTCTCATCATCCCCAGCTTGTCTGTCTCTCTCCTATTGCTTTCCCTTGATTTCTCTTTTAAAAAACATAATAAGAATTCACTAAGTCCCTGCCATGTGCCAGGTAGTGTCCTGGATTCTGAGGACACCAAGATGAATCTGAAAACAGTTTCTGCCCTCAGGTAGCTTATGTAAGAGGTACCCAGATGAGTAAATTTTAAAATATTAAAACAAAATATATTTTATAAATATATAGATATAAATTTATATAAACAAATGTTTAAATAAAAATTTAAAAATAAAATTAATAAAATTAAAATTAATATAAATTATAATTAAAATATTGAGATAAATTTTTTAAAGTTCATAAAAAAGTAAAAAAAAAAAAGTGGGGCTAAGGAGAATTGCTAATGATTCTAGTGATCAGGAAAGGTCTTAAGTAGATGTTGGTGCTTGAGCTGGGCCAGGAACAGAGCTTCAGACTTTCACAAAAAATTAATAGCTGAATGTTTAAATAGTCTGAAGATTGAAACGTCAAACTTCATTGTATCCAAAAGAATATCTTCAATTTTTCAGTACCCTAATTAATTGAAAGCAGAAGCTAAGAAATAACCAAAGCTTAGTATTCATAACATTTGGAATCCTTTAAGCAACATATGTTGTAATCAGTAATTGGGGCCATCTTACGCATCAGAGATTCTGAAGAACTGGACAGAACCTTAGTGGACATTTTGATCAGCATCAACATCTCCAACATCCACAATAAGTGGCCATTCAGCCTTCACTTGACCTCTAGAGAGACAAAAATCATCATCTATAAATCTCTGGTCTAGGTCTAACGACTACCACTCCTATACCCCATTTTACAAATGAGTTAAATGTCTTGTCCAGGTAGTAAGAATAGTAGAGCTCAGTTGGAACCTATGTCCGCTTATACTTCAGGGAAGCTAGATGGTGCACTGGATTGAGCACTGGGCTTGGAGTAAGGAAGACTCCTCTTCATGAGCTTAAATCTGGTCTAAGATACTTCCCAGCTGTGTGACCCTGGGCAAGTCACTTAATTCTACTGCCTCAGTTTCCTTATCTGTAAAATGAGAAAGAAAAGGCAAACTACTCCAATAATTCTGCTAAAAAAATCCCCAAAAGGAGTCACAAAGAGTTAGATACAACTGAACAACAAAGCCTCTTACACTTCTCCCTTAAAAGACAGTGGACTTGGATTTAGAGGACCAAGTTCAAATCTCAGTTCTGCTACTTATGACCTGACTGGGCAATTCATGTCACAGGGTTTTAGTTTCCTTATTTATAAAATGAAGGGCTTAGATAACATGGTGTGGAATCACAATGGGTAGATCATTGGCTATGGCTATGATGTGTGAAAATCTGACTTTTAAGTCCTGCCTTGGATGGGGCTCTGAGGTCTCTCTCATCTCTGGATCTATGAGCCTATTATGATAAAGTATTTCCTAGTAGCTGATAAAACTCATCCCCCCCCCAAAAAAAGAATTTGTCTATAAAAATTGGTCAGTGATCATAGGATCATAACCTTAGAGTCAGAAGGGACCCTTAGAGATACTCCAACTCTTTTACAAATAAGGAAACTGGACTCAGAGAGGTTATGACTTGCCCAAGGTCACAAGGGAGTGATAGAACTAGAACTTGAACTCAGGTCCTCTCATTCCAAATCCAGCACACTTTCCATTAGAGTGATGACCTTAGAGCTCCTTTATCCATACAATTAGTATGCTAACTACAGAGTATTTTCACCTCTCCATTATTTATTGCTCATCTCTTTTTTGTAGCCACAATCTTCTACCTAGCCTGTCTCTTCTGTTGCCATATTTTGTTAGATCTGCTCAGCAAATGAAATAAGAACTGATTTCTTGATTGAATCTCCTTGTTTTTCCTTTCCTCAAGTGAAAAAGCACTTCACCTTGGGGACTGCTCCAGCCAAGGAGGCTGGTTCCTTCTCATTTTGCTTGATAAGATAATGGAATGATGAGGCAGGGGAGCAGAGCAGAGAAAGGAGAGAAAGAACAAAGGCTGAAGGTGGTATTTGACTAAGTTTATTCTTCTGTGCTTATCATCATCTGATGCCCAAAGTACCACTCCATTAATTTGAATGTGTGTGGGTACGAAGGGTGTTTTATGTTGTTGTTTTTTAACTCCCCAAATATTTTGACCCATCAACAGACATACAACATGATCACAGCAGCCAGATCAAAGAAAAAGTCTTTCTGTCAGTGGTTTGGGTGGCTTGGGCTAAATGTTCTCCACCCACACAGGAAGGAAGCTAAAAGGATTCTGGGAGAGAAGGAGAACCAAGGAGCCCAGAAGAGGGGGGTGGTAAGGAGGATGGGTAAAGCCTTTGGGGGCTTTTTGGCACTCCGTGTCCTGATCCAATCTGTCTGGATTAGACAAGTGGTCACTGGAGACGTCTGGAGCTACTGACATCTCACTGGCACCCTGTCCCAGAACCACAAGGCCATCCTGTATTTTCCCAAAAGAATGTAATCTCCTTGGGGGCGAGAACTGTGGATTTTTGTTTTGGGGTTTTGTTTTTTTTTGGTTTATTTGTTTGTTCCCTAGTACTTTGCACATGGTAGGCACTGGATACATTCCTTGATGAATTGAATAGAGGAATAAGGACTGCAGGAGCTAATGGTGGGATGTGAGCAGAAGCAGGGTTCCTCCTCAGTGTCTCACCAAGGTCAGAAAGGGAGGAAAAGGAATAAGCATTTTTATATAGCACCTACTATGTGCCAAGCACTGTGCCAATTGCTTTACAATAGGTTTTACTATTACCCCCATTTTACAGTTGAGGTAACTGATATAAATAGCGGTTAAGTGACTTGGCCATGGTCACATAGCTACAAATTGTCTGAGACTGGATTTGATCTCAGATCTCCCTGACTCCTGGCCTAGGACTCTACTCACTACACTCCCTAGCTGCTTCATGAAGGTAACCAACAATACATGAAAACATTATTTCATGGGCTCAAAGAATTCTTATTATGGGAATGACTGCAACTGACAAGTATCATAATCCCCAGAGCTTAGATGTCCTAGGGAGTTGGCCAAGAAACATAAAGGATGACTTGCCTATGGTTATGCTGTTGGTAAGGTTCAGAGGCAGGATTCAAACACAGGTCTTCCTACCTCCAAGTTTAGTACTCTTCCCATTATACTACACTGCCTCTCAAGGACTAGGTGCTTTAATAAAAACCAAAACCTAGTTATACTCCAATTGATATCAAAAATAGTTCAAATTCTGGTGGTATATCCTGCTAGGTGAGGCACTGCTTACATAGGACTGAAGTTAGATGCCTTAAAGCAACTCAGGACTTCTTAACCCGTAGAACCATGGACCTCCAACGGGTCTGTGAATAGATTTCAGGGCATCTGAAAATTTAAATGGGAAAAAGTGGCAACTTTGACAAAGGGGAACATAACATAAAACAGGTTAAGAAATCTTGTCTTATCTTAGGCTGGAAAGTACATACAATCCAGCCCCACCACCTGTTTTTTACATTGCTGCCTTGTTTTATTTTTTAATCTAAGAATGATTTTATATATCTTAAAAACAATAAAGCTTTATTTAAAAATGTAAAACCCATTCTCAGCTCAAAGGACCTATGAAAATAGTCAGGGGCCATAGTTTTCAGGGCATAATTTTGCCAACCCATAGGGATGATCACACGTCCTAAAGAAATATACGATGCAAAAGTCCTAAATATCTCTCATTCACACTCTGACTCTTTTCCTGTAATCCCCAAACACCTCCTCCCCCTACCTAAAATATTCTGTCCAAGTCCTAGAACTTGTTTAGGGAATCTTGGGTGCTGAGGTTAAGGAGAGAGATTATCAGATACATCAAATGAAAAATTATCTTTTTCTCTTTCACATCCCCCTCCCCCCACATCTTTCATATTGCTTTTCTATGGTTTTGAGAAAAGTGCATTGGACTGGATTTTGTTGTTGCTTAGTTGTTTTTTCAGTCAGTCCTGTCTGACTCTCCATGACCCTACTTGAAGTTTTCTAGGCAGAGATATTGGAATGGTATGCCATTTCCTTCTCCAGCTCATTTTATAGATGAGGAAACTGAGGCCAGAAGAATTAAGTGACTTGTTCAGAGTCATACAACCAGTCGGTCACAGGATCATAAATCTGGGGCTAAAAGGGACATTATAAGCCATCCAGACCAACCTCCTCAATTTAAAGAAGGGCAATTGTTTCTAACTAGGGGAACAGAAGTAATATTAATCAGCAAAACACAAAAACAGAAACAAAACAAAAACAAAAACAAAAATAAAACAAAACACTAAGATGTAAGCTTAGCAACAGACAAGAAATGCTGCTCTTTTCTCCATTCCTTCCTGTTGCCAAAACTGACATGGAACATCTTACTCTTGATTCCGAACCTGTAGTTCCTCCCACCCCAATTTATTAGCAGAGCAGAAAACTGCCCCAGAAATCTTGGGCTTGAGGTTGTGGGGGATGGAGGAATGTTGTTAATCACATTCATTCATTCGTAGGTCTCTGAACTCCAGGAAAGACTTTCAACATTGTGCCAATTTTCCCTACTCTACATTACCTATGTTCCATACCAGAGGAAGGGACTGGAGAATAGTAGGGGGGTGGGAGAACGGATTCAGGCAATGACATCCATGAAATGCTACTATACATTCTGAGAGTGCCAGGAGCAGGATACATGTGTCTGCACACATGTCATCATTGTTGGTCTGTCTGTTTGTCTGTCTCCCTCTAGTATGACAGAATAAGCATCTGACCCACACAGGGATTACCCATAACAATTCCAAGGTTGCTCTTACTTCATAACTGAGCATATTCCAGGGTTCAGTCCCATAAATTTATGTGAACATTAAGACTAAGCAACCAGTAACAAGAAACACAAATCCCCCAGGCCAAAACCATCTTGCAGAACCTTCCAAAGACAAATAAGCAGGACTTTTGTATATAACCCAGTGTTTGGGATCATTCATGCCTTATTCTCACCCATTTACACAAATAACCAAGAGCTGGCTGTCCACATCACCTTGATGACAAAATAAATTATTTTTTGTTTGAGGAGCTTGATGAGGTTCTTCAGAAGCTATGATATACGAGGGAAAATTAAGTAAAGAACCATTTAGCCTTAGGCCTCTTACCTCTGTGCCTGTTGGTGGTTTTATCAAACATCAGCATAGCATCCTCCACCTGAAAAACATAACACAGGGCAGGCTCTACTTAGGACCTTTTCAAAAGAATCAAACAGTAATTAAAAAAAAAAAAACCAACACAAACATCAAATCTTTCCAGTTTACACTAGGACCCTGACCTCCCTCTAGCAACAAGGAGAGAGTTTCTCATTCTCTTTGTGAACCCAACCCAGCTCAGTTCAGCTTTGGTTTGCTTCCAATAGGCTAGGTTGCCTCTGCTCCAGACCTAACTCTTTCTGAGGGCTTTAAAACCTGTAGCTACAAGGTCACCAATGGAATGATCACCCACCTACACTATGTACAAGGCTGCCAATTTCATCCGTATTGCTATCAGTGCCACCTCCTTGAGTAAAGGACAAATACAAGGAAGGAAGGATACAACTCTAGCAACTTGAATGTGGACTGATACTGTTTCAGGTCTATATGATTGGCCTAGTGCTATACTGTTGATTTTCTAATATAATCAGTTCTCTACATCATGCTACAATGTATGAATGCTGTTTGTCCTTTATTAGAGGACTGATGACATCATGCTTTGATTCATGCAAGAACTGGATTTAAGTGAGGCAGGGTTGCACAAAGTCATCAGCCTCACTCTCTCTTCCAGAGTCATCGAAATCCAGCAGAAAGACAAAAGTCAGGACAACTGGCGATGGATGACCTTGGCGTCTTTGATGCCTAAGCTCTAAGCACTCCACAGTTCCTGGTTTGGCACATCTGCTAAGATGGTTTATCAGAGTGTGGCTGCTACACATGTTACACAGCTTTTTAGAGCCCATAAATGAGAGTGGGGTGAATCAGGCGATCACCAAAGGTGGATGAGCAGTCCTGAAAGGGGCTCAGCAGCCCTCACACTAGAGGTACTAGTCTTCCTTGAGCATCCCACACACACTTACACGCCATGATGCTATAAGTCTGGAGTTTGAGATAAAGGCTTATCTCATCTTGCTATGTGTATAGAGATATATACGTGTATATACATACATACATACACATGTATGTATGGATATTTGCATGTGTGAGTCATAGTGAAAGGAGAACCAGCTTTGAAGTCAGGAAGACCCAGGTTCAAATCTCATTGCTGATACATACAGACTATTTGATCGTGGGGAAATCACTTAACCTTTAATACTCCCTGAAAACTCTTTTAGATTGTGATTCTAAACCTTTACTCCATAAACTTTTTTTCCTAAATTTTTTTTTGCATTTCAATAGAATTAGTTTCCTCTGTAATCCTAGGTATTTTATTTTATGCATTAAAAAATACTATACTGAAAAAGGATCCACCAAGTTGCCAAAGAGGGTCATGACCCCAAAATGGTTAACAATTCTTACAATAAGAATATGTTGCAGAAGAGATATTGGTCTGAATTGGTCTATGGAGTTTTTCTCACTGGAAGTTCCCTACACGGATGAGATCACACGCCTGGACCAAATACACTCACACTGTTTTCCAAAAGTCTTAGTGCAGCTTTAATGCACTCATGAGAATGGGGGAGACCCTTGACCATTCATTAGAGTGCAGAGACTATCAAAGGAGCTTTTCCTTTGGTGACTGGGGTTGGGGGAGGAGGAGATAGGATCAGAATAGGAGTGGGCAGTCCATTGAGAGAAGTATCACATGTCCCATCTCTGCCATGACTACTCTCTGATAGGGGGCGAAAAAAGTGAGTGAATTTAGAAAAAGTGGCCAAACTGGATTTCGAAATCTTGCCTTTGGATGTATCATATATCCATGACAGATATGTTCTAGAGGCTAGACTGGCTTAAAAAAACCTTTCGTGTGTGTCTCAAGGTCTCCTAGTTGCTAGGTAACCAAGACTGTACAAACAGGTCTCCCTTTCGGGCGCCATGCTCCAACCGTTGGCTCCCAGGGAAAATGAACATGGCATGGTTGTGATACAATGCTATCTGGCTGCTCCCTGAGGCATCCAGCCAACACAACAGTGCCATCTCTGGGCACAAGAACATCCCAGAGATCTAACAGAGTTCCCCTACCCCTTTGCCATAGAACTTTCCCACCTCATCCTTCCCTCCCGAGGATAAACCAATCCCACCAGTCTGGCTTCCATGAAGGTCTGGACACTGGCTGAGACAATAAATACATTCCGTTCCCCTGTTTTGACGTCCTCCATTCAGTTCTAAGTACGGTCAGTTCAGCTGTCTACACAGAGTGGGGACGCTCATGTTTATGGCATCACAGAACAGATCAAGTCCTTACTAAATGTCAAAACCAGAGGGAAAGGGCAAGCATGGCAAAGGGAGAGTTGGCAGGAAGTTTCAAGCCGGTACACAGGGCACCTGTACTGCTCTTATCTCTAGACTATTCAGAAGAACCAAGCCCTTATCTCAAGCTCCAAACTCACAGCAGCAGGGAAGCTAGCTGCTCTTAAGTAACTTAATTTCATTGGCTAAAACCAAAGGTTGTGCAGGAACCACTTTAAAATTGTCTTTTAAAAAATTCATCTTTAAAAGTGTTTTTATTTAATGTCACCACTTAAAATTGTCTTTAAAATATCATTTAAAAATATAGTTTCTTCCTGACATTGCTACTTTAAGATTATCTTTTTAAGTTCTGTTTTTTAAAAAAGTTTCCTTCTGATGCCACCTAAAAATTGCTTTTTAAACTTTTTAAGTGACCTTGACAATACTATCAAAAATTGCCTTTTTAGATATTTTTTAAAATCATAATCTTCTGATAATACATCACTTAAAACTGTCTTTTAAAAATTCTTTTTTTTAAGTGTCCTTTTCACAGCATTTAATTAGTCACTTCTTTCCCTTCTTAAAGTTGGAACATTCTCTCTATACCCTTTTGATACTCTCCCCCACCCTGGTGAGTGTGTGGGGTTTAGGGATTTTCTTTCTTTCTTTTCTTTCTTTCTTTCTTTCTTTCTTTCCTTTCTTTCTTTCTTTCTTTCTTTCTTTCTTTCTTTCTTTCTTTCTTTCTTTCTTTCTTTCTTTCTTTCTTTCTTTCTTTCTTTCTTTTCTTTCCTTTCTTCCTTTCTTTTTCTTTCTTTTCTTCTTCTTCTTTTCTTTTTTAGGGCAGTCATTGTCACACAAGAATAGGACTCTTTCCTCTATAGTCCAGTTTACACAATGGGACTCTCAAAGGCCTGCTGAATAGATAAAGTGGTGAAGCCAAAGAAAAATTCTATTAACACTTTACAAAATAAACCGTCTTGGTTAGGGAAGAGAGCACGAAAATCAATATGGATAAGGCTCGGGTGCTTAGGAAAAAGAAACTTTTCAGGGATTGCAAAACACTACTTATTAATTCAGCAAAGCCATCAATGCTATGGAAATCTGGTAGAATAGCGACAACTGAATCTAGGAGAATTTGAATATACAAAGGCTGAATAGGGCGAAAAACAGCCTCCTCAACAAGGCCTGTTTCTCACGGTTCTAGGAGAATCTAACAGAAGCAGCTTGTGTGAGGCGCCATCAAGGGAAAATAAGCTAAGGCAGTCAAGGTAACTGGCACCAAACCCTGCCATGAACAAACTGATCTCCCCTCCTGCTCTCCTCTCTTTGAAACAAACGAAACCCAAGTCGGCAAGGTAGATCATTGCCCGTAGTTATGGTCGACCAGTCTGGGTCCAAGACTTGGTCAATGTCCAACAGTTGCCCAAAAGTTTCATTGGAGCTATCTGGAAGCATTGAGGTGGTTGGCCTTTTTTTTGTTTGTTTGTTTTCTGAATATCTTGCACTTTTCTATACCAGTCTTTCTGGATATGCTGCAAGTTTCTCCCTTGTCCCCACAATATCCTTCCTTGTAAGAAAGAAAAATTATTATGCAATTAACCAATACAGTAATCGCATATGATAGCGGATGCAACACTGTGAACCCCCAGTCCCCCGCTTCTCTATTAAAAGCAGGGAGGTACATTTCATCAACTGTTCTGACTTTCAAACTGTTCTGTTTCATCAACTAGACTGATCACAATACCTGTTCAGCTCTGGTTGAATGATCTTTTCATGGACACCAATGTAATTTTTGTACATATTCTTCTCCAGGTTCTGCTCAGTTGATAGAACTTGCAACGGTTCATATTAGTCTTCCCATATTTCTCTGAATTACTCAGTCATTATTTCTTACAACAAAATTAGTATTCCATCACATCCATGTATCAAAACGTACCCACCACTTCCAAGTGGATGGGTACTCACATTGCATTTTGTATTTCGTTTTTTGCTACTACATAAAGGGTTGCTCTGAATATCCAGATATATATATAGATATAAAAAATGTGTGTATATGTATATGCTTATATATATACATATATGTGTGTATGTAAATGCATGTGTGTGTATGTATGTGTATATAGGACTTTTATGTCTCCCTTTAACCTCCTTGGGATTTATATGCAATAGCAATATCTCTAGGGTCAAAGGGTATATGAATGTCACTAGATTTTTCTCACATAATTCCAAACTGTTTTCCTCAACAGTTGGACCAATGAATAGCTCTACCAACATCAGTGACTTAGTGTAAGGCACGACTCTTTTAGGTCTCAATTGGAAGACATTTCTAAACCTCACAAGGAAGGAGGATACTACTGTCATTCTGAAGATTAATGATTTACCTAGTGTCCATTAGTACCCTTACCCACCTTGAAGATGAGTGGGTGGTGTGGGACTTTCCCAAGAAAAGAAATATGCGTACTTTGCTAATAGATTTTATCCAACAGTAATTCTGACTGGGAAACTTGGTAATTTTCCAGGCCTGCTTTGGGGCTGGCAGTAGGAGAGAGGTTCTCTCCACCATGATTACATACCTAAGCTTGTATCAAAGCCACACGAATAAATATAAATCTCTTTTTGTTTAAAAAAAGTTTGTAGAACATAATGCAGGTTAATACAGGTAGTTTTGAGATCACAGACTTATCAAGTGAGAGCTGAAAGGGACCCTGGAGGTCATCACATCTAAGAGGAAATTGAGGTACTTAGAGGGAAAGTGAAGTGCCCAGGGTCACATGATGGGCAAACATCCAAGACAGGATTTGAACTGGTCTGATTCCAAGTCTATTACTCCCCATTACTACCCATCACTGTCCCTCATGAGCTAAAAGTTCACACAGTTTGAAGAAACTTCTTGGGTTCCTCCATCCTCAAACAAGACCTTTTCAGACTCACTCTTCTACAGCTTTTGCAAGGGTCAAACTAAGATGAAGCATTCTGTAGCTCATCCATACCACACACAATAAAGGATAAATTCCAGTATGAGTTTCAATGGGCTAGTGCAACTGAGGGTTCAGTCTTTTCTTCAGGGTTGAAGAATGAGAAAATAAAGATAAATAAATGTTGGTCTAGAACACATTCTTTCTCATTTGACATATCTACATCCATATTCATATTTATCTATCGCTCTCTATACATCTCTCTTCTCTTTCATTCCTCTCCTCTCCTTTTCTCTCTCTCCCCATACAAACACACACAAATCTCTCTCAATAAATGTAACATCACCCATCACAAGTTGCCTAGTCAATAGGCCAACTGCTCTTGATCCCCTTCCCTCTGGTGGCAGCTCCCACCTCTTTGGTAAACAGTTCTAACCCAGGGGTAAGCCTCAAAGTTACATGCAGACTTCTAGGTCATTTGGTGAGGCCTTTTCAATGAGTTCAAGTTTTACAGAATAATTTCTTTTATTAAGAGGATTTGTTCTGTCAAGTTTGGATTCAGTTAAAGGGCCACACTTGAGGACCTAGAGAGCCACATGTGACCTTGAGGTCATTGCTTCCCCACCCCTGTTCTAATCTGTTTAAAGAAATGGCCTCTTTGACCTGTCATTGTTGGCTCAACACTTAGCACAGTGTGGGACTCATCATAAGCATTTAATAATGACAATAATACAACACTTATATAGTGTTTATCATGTGCCTAGCACTGTGCTAATCACTTCACAATGATTATTTCATTGGATCCTCACAACAGCCACAGGAGGGAGGTCATTAATCAATGCCTGGAGACCTGATCTGATTTGACTTTCCATTCTGGGGTCCTAAGAAACCACTGTAACAGAGTCCACAACAGAGGAGGGGGAAAAAAAAAGGATGAGGACATTTTTCAGTTGAACAAGCATTTATAAACTGCCTATAATGTGCCAGGCACTATGTTATGTGCCAGGGAGATGAAGACAAAAATGTTCCCCAGAGGGTTACAAGGAGCTATTGAGGGGATACATGAGCGGATGAGAAAATGCAAAAACATTTCAAGAAGGAACAGATAAAAATAATAGGAATTGGGGGAAAGCCTCCTCTAGGAGGGCACCAAGGCTGTACTTTTAAAGTATCTAGGAGATCTATGAGGAAGGAGGGCATTTTAGAGAAAGGAGGAGCACCTGCCTCAATTTTTCATTGAAGATTAAGATTTACTTCCTTACTCCCCAACAGAGAAGAATCCTAATTGGACCAGTGATGGCACAAGCACATATTTGATGATTTGCTATAAGTTAAAATAAAATTCCAGCTAATAACAATAAGAACTGGCCAAACTAAACACTGACCAGAGGTCCAACTAAAGTTAAATCTCAAACCAACAGAAATTTGTGACATGGTTAACATCACAATTAATGGCACTAAACCAAACAGTGGTAGCATAGGATCGTAAGAGTTGGAAAGGACCTTGGCAAGTCATCTAGTCCAATAATTTTATTGGGGAAACTAGCACCTGAGAGAGCTGAAGTGATTTGCCATAGCCAGTAAGTGGCAGTCAGGATTCAAACCTAAGTCTTCTGACTTTAGATCCTGGGCTCCTTCCACCAAACAAAAAATTCAGTTGATGAATAAATATTGTCTCTTCTTCAGGAGATTTAAGTTAGCTGGACTACACTCTGGATGATGGCAGAAGTCCAAAAGTAGTGATGATAAATGCTGGCATCTAGACATTAGCCTGTACTGGTCACATTCTAACCGAAATTTTAGAATAAAAAAAAGCAGGATGGGTCATACAGAGAATCCAAAATTTCTGGGAGCCAAGTACTTGGCCATTGAGTATGAATTAACAGATGCTTGTTGAATTAGGAGTGCCCCAAGTGGCCAACTTCAGACCATTCCTCCTGCCAATATCTTGTCCGTGGATCCCCCTGATTACACCATCAGGAAATGGAGGCAAGATGTAATCAGGGTATGTTAGGGAAATCACTTTTGGTACATAAACTGTTAGAGGTAAAATAATCACCAGGAAGATGTTGGTAGAGATGAAAAAGGGGGGAAAGGGGTTCAGGGGGCAGATCATCTCTAATAGTACCCTTGACCTCCTTCCACAATACTCCCCAGCACATACAAACAAAATTCTGATTACAGCCTGTTCCTGGTACGGGGTTTATTCTGATTTCTGAAAAAAATTGTCTGTTTCGCTTGGTACATACGTGCTGTGTGCACAAAGTAGAAAATGACACTTCATTAAACTTTTCTGGTCAAATGCAGATTAACAAAATGAGTAGACCTTTTAAAGTTTTTTTAAGGTTCTCTAAAACAATGCTCTTCCCCTGCCTCCAATCAGAATCTCAAAGTGTTATTTTAGTTAATGCCAGAGAACCCCAAACAATTGTCCCACAGTGCATGAGGCCTCCATAGAGCTAATTAATCCCAACAAATTAGGGAGCACTGGAGGACAACAGAATGGGAATTCCTACAATTGCTTGGCTGTGACTGAGGGCCAGGTGACTTCAGCCTTTACTCCAGGGAATTTTTCCTATGACAAGGGCTTATTTTTGGAAGTAGGCAGGTACATAGCTTCCAGCCTTCTCTATCACCAACCCTCCAAAGACAAAATCAGTCCCTCTAATCAAACCTGTGTAATGGGTTTCAGTTTATTTAACAAAACCTTTCAGGGTCTATTTTGGACCATGCCACTTTTACTGCTTGAAAGGGGAGGGAGGATTAGAGTTGGGAGGGGACAAGCTGGAGAAGGTGGGGGCTTTAACGATGATAGCGGCTGACATTTACTTACATAGCACAGATGAGGAAACTGAGGCAAATAAAGTTTAAGTAACTTGCCTAGGGTTACAGCTAGGAAATGTTTGAGGTTGGCTTTAAAGTCAAGTTTTCTTAACTCCAAGGCTGGAGCTCTAACCACTGTACTACCTAGCCACCTCTAAGAAACTTCCAGTCATTCCAGTCTCATTTTCCCTCCCTAAAAATCAAAATCCTTTCATTAACCAGTTCTGTTCTACATTGCCTCTTGACTCATTATCTTATTGCCTCTTATCTCTCTTCAAACTTCAGCCCTGGATTACTCCCACCATCTGTTTGCCTTTGTTCTGCTAGGGAACAGCCAAAGGAAGTCACATAGTCTTGTTAACTGGTTCACGACAAACTTATCTTAGCTATTATTCAATCCACTGTCCCTAACTGCTATATGCCAGTTACTCTTTCCTCATCAATTCTTTATCATTCCCCTCACAGGGATTGTCCCAAACATTCCATTTTCTCCTCAAACCAATTACAGTATCACCTCTTCCTTCCTTTCAGAAAAGCAACTGAGGACACACTCCTCCATGTGTTATCTCTCCCATAAGAATATAAGCTCCCTGAGGGCTGGCACTATTTTTGCATGTCTGTTTGTATCCCCAGTTCTTGGCATATAGTAAGTACTTAATGCTTTTTTTTTATTCATTCACTACTAAAAAAAGAAAATGAAGCTAGCTGTCATGAGGTCCTTCCCTTCCCCAGTTCCACCCTTCAAAATCACCTCAGCACCATTTCCCAGATTCCTCTGTTGCTCCAGCCTTGGAAAATGATGACTTAGCATTAGAGCTGAGATTTGAACACAAGGTTCTCTGACCCCACTTAGGGTGAAGCAATGCCCATTCATTGAATAAGCCTGTTTAAGAAGTAGCCAGGGCATGGCCCCTTTAATGAAGTCAAGAAAAAGAAAGACATCAGGCTGTCATCCTGCTGAACATCTGGTCACTGGATTCAGATGGCTCTGGAGGAGAAGTGAGGCTGGTGACCTGCATAGCCCGCCCACTCAAAACAAAGTCAAATGCAAGTCATGTCATCATTTCTCTGATGGCATGGTCTTCTTCGGGCAATGAAGGATGAACACAATCTTGTGATAGATGCAAGTGGATGAATGGGGACCCAGCTAGCTGGGTAACTCAACTCCTCCTCTCCTGTCTGCCTCCCCCTCCCCTTCCCTTCTCCTCTCCAAAGGAAGATAAATTTGGATGGCCAAAAGATGTTCAGTTGACTTGAGTTGTACTGGCTCCTCTCCTCTTCTCCCCTCCTCTCCCCTCCCCTCTGTCCTGTCCTCCTAAAACCTTAAACCTACTGCACTCTGAAACTGGGACTCCAATGGGCCCCCACCTAAGGGTTCCTCTGGACCCTTCTGGCTTAAGAGTGATTATCAATACTAACTGTTGCTGTTTCCCACCCAGCCTGATGTCTTTCTTTTTCTTGACCTCATTAAAGGGGCCATTCCCTGGCTACTTCTTAAACAGGCCTATTCAATAAATGGGTGTTGCCTCACCTTAAGTGAGTACCAGCAAAGACTTTGGCCTAAAGGGCCTAAGGTCTCCCAGTGCATCCTGGGTCATCTCCAGTCATCTTGATGAATATCTGGTCACTAGACTCAGATGGCTCTGGAGGAGAAGTGAGGCTGGTGACCTGCACAGCCCTCCCTCACTCAAAACAAAGTCAAGTGCAAGTCATGTCATCAGTTCTCTGATGGCCTGGTCTTCTTCGGCAACGAAGGACAAACACAATCTCTGACCCCAAATATTGCATTGCTTCCCCTGCACCACAGAACAGAGACATATTCCCCTTGCTTTATTTCAGCATTTTGTTCATTGTAATGGTCACAAAGATCTCTTTCATGTTCACCTAAAACTTTTGCTTCTCTCATTCAAACTCATTCTTTTATCTGGTCCTCTGTGATCATGGGAAAACAACTACTCAGTATCCTGCTTTCAATGTCCTGAAAACAGTATCTGAATTGCCCTTTAGCCATTTTTCCTTCAAGCTTAAATCATCCCAATTTCTTGGACCTGTCTTTACAAGACCTATCTTCCACCCCTTTACTTAATCTTGCTCTCTACAGGGACCCACTTGCAACTACACCTCATTCTTTAAGCCCACAGCACTAGGACAGGAAGCAAATTTCTAGTCATAGCAATGGGCTTGCATGAAATCAGGAGATTCCTAAGCCAAGCAAAAGGAAGGGCAGGTTCTTAACTCTCAGGAAAACAAGGAAGAATTCAATCCCCAGAGATTTTCCAAAAGAACATAAGAATTAGAGCTGGACAAGACCTCAGAAGAGAGTTCAATCCCCTTAACATACATAGGAGGTAACTGAGGCTGGGAGAGGTTAAGCAGCTTGCCTATGATCCCAGGAGGTAGCAAACAGCAGAGCTGGGATTTGAACCCATGACTTTTGACTCCAAATCAAGCTCTGTTTCTTTCAGACTGCTTGGCTAACATTAAACAACTATCTGTCCTGAATAGTTACCTGCCTCACCTTCTTAAGGACTGAAAGATTTCTTCTTCTCTATTGGCAGCTAAGTGGAATAGTGGACAGAGTGCTGGACCCAGAGGCAGGAAAACCCGAGTTTCCATCGGGCCTCAAATACTTTCTCCTGAGCAGATCAGTTAACTTCTCTCCATTTCCTCATTTACAAAATAGAAATAATAATAGTACCTATCTCCCAAAGTTGCAGTGAAAATAAAATTATTGTAAAGCACTTTGCAAACCATAAAGCACCGCATAAACCGTCATCATCATCCTGGCATATGATAGATAAGTTCCTGACTCAAACATATGCAATGAGTGTACATGAAATTACTGCACTGACCATTATAAGCTCAGGTAGAGAAGAAACAAGACCCATCCTTTAACCTTCAAAGAAATCAAGTAATGGGGTGATCACATTGACCAATATCTTTTGCTGCTAATAGGCTCAAAAAATAAAGGATATTGGGATGGGGGTTAAGGAGTTAAGAGAGAAAACAAGGTGATAAGAAGGGTCAGCATTTTTTTTTCTCTTTACAATCAGAGACACTAAGGGCTAGAGAGATGAAATCACCTTTCCAAGATCACAGAGCAAGATGGCAGCAAATCTGGAACCTGGATCCAGGGGTCCAGAATCTCAGCCCAATGCTCTCTCTACTTGCCATTATACCATAAATAAGCATTTGAATCCTAAGGCTGATGTCTCATCTCATAGTTTTGAGGAAGTTTTAAGTGATAACTATTTAAGTGTTTACTGCCTAATAAAGCTATCAGTATTTACTTCAAGGGTGATAATATTCTTTTCTCACTTAATCCACTGTTCATGCTACCAATGATCCTAAACGATGGACTAATGTCCACAGAAACCCATGCTCCTACATCATAGCCACAAGTCTGACCCCACTTCCTCTGGCGGTAACAAGCCAGTGGCTAAGGGACAAAGAACAGACATAATGGGGCCTCTGTGCTTCACAGAGGAGTCACAGGAATCCCACACAACCTGAACCAAAGAGCATACCAACTGGCAGCAGGATGAGTCCATGTACAGGTCCTGCATTTGTAAGTGTGTGTGCATGCACACAGATCTCAGAGACGTATGGACATGTGTCCATAAAGGCAGAGGAGAGGAAGCAAAGGTAGAGGGAGGTCTGGCAGGACAAGGACATGTCTGAATCTGAAAGTCAGGGGAGAGAGAGACATTCTGCAGTTTTGGAGCTGGAACCCAGAAAGGTGGAAAGAGGAAAGGGAAGAGGAAGAGGAAGAGGAGGAGGAGGAGGAAGAGGAAGAGTGCAGAAACAAGCTTGGCATTAGCTGTTGAGGAGAAGCAGTTGGTTTCTGCAGGCATGACAGCTGTCATGCAGAAGTGGCATCTGGTGTAATGGGCCTCTTGTTCAAAGCTCCTTCAAGTGGCTGCTGCTATGTTTTGGAAATCTATGGCCCCATTTACAGCATTAGTTGCATGAGTGTGTGTGTGTGTGTGTGTGAGTGAGTGTGAGCACAAGTAAGTGTCTGGGGGAAGGGGTGGGAGAACAAGCAGACAAATGATCCAGATGCCTTATGCTCTCTTCTTTCCATTTCCCCGCTTGTCCCCATATTGGGCCTTCGCCTACTGTGAAAAAAGCCCCAACCCCACTAGCTCTGGAGGAGAGAGTCAAATCATTAGCGTAGCACTGATGCGCTGTAACACTCACTTGCATTCCCATTAAACAAATACTAAACTGCTAATTGCCAAAATAGATCTCCACGACTTTGACCGAATTTGGGGGGGGGGTGGAAGAGGGTTTATAATTACCAAGTGTGAAAAAGCTTAGTCTGTAAATAACCACCTCATCTGTCCTAATATGTGCTGATATTGATGGGCGTGAAATAAACATCAGGACCAAATGGAAAAATCGTCCTCATCTCCTGTGGCCAATGCAATCTTGGATGGTGATAAGCATAGCTGCAGCCTCTGGTTCAGGGAGGGAGCTCAATGGGACTGGGAATTCTTGGCCTGAATGCTAACTCCAATGCCTTGATAAAACAACTAAGCAGCTGGCTTTCCCTTCCCTGCCTTGGCTTTCTCATCTAGAAAATGGGGGACATTGAATTGCAGAGGGATGATTTCCACAAAACTGACCTGATATATCCCCACAATGCTAGTCCTGGGAAGGTTTCAGTATTCAGACCACTACTTTCTTCTTTCCCATGGGAAGGAGCAAAAAAAGCAGATTCTTCCCCAAAGCCCTGGATACACAGACTCACCTAATTAGAGACCTGGAAGGGATCTCTCTGAGTCTGATCCCTCATCTGACAAAGGATGCTGAGACTCAAGGAGGGGAAGTCATTTATTCAATATCACAAGGCTAGTGAGTATCAGAACCAGACAGAACCAAGCTCTCCTAAGTCCCAAAGGAGCATTCTTTCTACCTGCGACACAAGGCTGCTTCTCCATGCCCCACTGTTCCCAGGAGTAGCACATTTATTTCCCCTATGACTTGTCACCTGGTGAACAAGGTAGGATGCAGAGAATCTCTAAGCCCCAATTATGGAAGGAGGAAAAGAATCCCTGGGTTGACATGGGACCTTGTGAGGTCACACAAATACTACTCCTACAAATATCATTATTATCTACATTAATGATAATAGTTCACATTAATCTAATAATAGTTTCTACTCCATATTCATGTGAGGTAGGTAGTGAAAATATTATCTCCACTGGAAAGAGGAGAAGACAGAACCTCAGAGAGGATGTGAGTTGTCTAAAGTCAGGCTTTATTAAGTGGCAGAGAATAAACTCAGGTTGTATAATTCTACCTCTGTCCTGCTCTTAACTCTGGGTATCCCCTTTCCCATACAACCCTAACCCTAGTTCAGGCCCCTCTCACCTTCTGCCTAGACTAGTACAACAGCCTCCTAATTGGCCCCTACCTCAAGTCTCTCCCCAGTTCAGTCTATCCTCCACACAGAGCTCCCTGAATTTCCTAAAGCCTAGGTTTGAGCATGACACTTTCCTACTCAAAAAAAAAATTGAATGGTCCTCAGTTGCCTACAGATTCAAACATAAACTCCTTTGTTTGGCATTTGAAGCCCTTTAAAAACTGGTCCCACTCATATGGAAAATGCCATCCATACCCAGAGAAAGCACTGTGGAGTCAGAAAGCCGAGCAAAGTCGACTGCTTTCTTTTTTGTTTTTGTTTCTCATGGTTTCTCCCATTCGTTGTAATTCTTTTATGCAACAAGATTAATGTGAAAATGTATTTAATAGAAATGTGTGTGTAGAGCCTAGATTGGATTACATGCTGTCTTGGGGAGGGAGTGGGGAGGAAGGGGGAGAAAATTTAAGATTTATGGAAGTGAATGTTGGAAAAGAAAAATAAATAAGCTAAAAAACAAACTAGTCCCAACCTACTTTTCCAATTTAATTACACATTATTCCTGGTTTACACACATTACAGCCCAGCTAGACAGGCTTTTAAAAACTGTTCCTTTTTTTTTGTTTACTGGGTACCCCAACTCTGCCCCCAGCCCCAGGTCTGGAATACCCACCCGTCTCACTTCTACCTCTTAGAACTGCCTGGTTTCCTTCAAGGCTTATCGCAAATGCTATTTTCTACACGAAGCCTTTCCTGTTCTTACCAAAATTATCTTGAATCTATTTGTATCAATCAATATACATGTTTGTCTGTCTGTCTGTCTATCTATCTATCTCTTGATCTGCTGTTATCCCTGGCGAGATTATAAGTTTCTTGAGGTCAGAACTGCTTGCCCAGTGTCCTGCAAATAGCTTGCAAATATCTGCAAATAACTGCAAATATCCTACAAATAGTAAAGACACTTTAATAAATGCTTTTTGATAGGTTGATCTTACCATTGTGTACCCCGAAGAAACTGAAAAATGTGACCATAAAAACGGCCTCCTCCCTAACAGTGAAACAGACTTTCTTATACAAATGTGTCCATCCTGGCCTTGGACGGGAAAAAGCAAAGATGGTATTGATCTCAAAAAACATAAATTCTAATAGAAGGAAAGAACACATATAGGGAGGTGGTGGCCAAGGAGAAGTCTTCCCATTTGGAAAGTTACAAGGATAGTGACTGGGGCTGTCAAGGAGTGAAGTGAGGCATGGCTGGGGTTGGTCTTAGAAGTATCTTGGTGATGTGGGCAACTGAGACAATCACTAACTAAGATAATTGGGTCCCAGGGTAGGAGTCCTGGGAGAAAAAGGTTAAAATCCTTTGTGCTGGATTTCTAGACTAGGAAGCATGACAGAGATGAAGAGGTGAAGAAGTGATCTCTAAGGCTCCATCTAACTCAATGTTCTATGATTGTAATGTGAAATTATAATATAGAATAATATAGGATATGATTGTAAGACTCTCTAGTTACTCAGTATAATGTCATAATAAAAGAGATTTTGAGATAAGTCAGAATCACAGATTTAGAGAGAGTCAGGATCTTAAAAACCACCTAATTCATTCCCCTCATTTTACAGATTAGGAAACTGAGGCCTAGGAGTTGGATAACTTGTCCAAGAACCCAGAGATAATAAATAGTAGATGAGGATTCAAACCTAGGTCCTCTAAATTGAAACTGAGCACGTTTTTAAGTGTATCGCTAGTCCTGGTTCTATCACTGATTAGCTGTGCAGTCTTGGACAAGTCACTACCTCTCTGAAACTTAGCTATGAATATGTTAGTAGTTCTAGCTTTCCAAAGAGCACTCCCCTCCTCCAAAATTCCGTAAGACTGATCTCATGTACAGCTCAAGTGCCACACGGAACAACATATGAAAACATTTAATACACATCTTTATTTCCTTCTCGCCACTCCCCATAAGTCTATAAGCTTCAGGAGGGCAGGGAACACATTTTATATTTCCCATTACTCATAGCACTTAGCAGAGCAGCTAGATGGCACAGTGGAAAGAGCGCCGGCCTGGAGACAGGAAGACCCAAGTTCAAATCCAGCCTTGGAGATTTACTAACTGTGTAACCCTGGCCAAGTCATTTAACCATGTTTTTGCCTCACTTTCCTCATTTGTAAAATAAGCTGGAGAAGGAAATGGCAAACCATTCCAGTATCTTTGCCAAGAAAACCCCAAATGGGGTCATAAAGTGTTGGACACATCTGAAAACAATAAACAACAGCACTTAGCAATTTGCATTACATATAATAGGAACACAACATATACCTAAGTGATTCCTAAGGACATTTTGTAGCACTAATAACATTTAGGTACTAGAGAATATTTTCCACCTAAGTGCAAACTCAAGTTATTCCATAGATTTTCAACAGATTTTGAACCCATTAACAGTGTCACTGAGTTAACAGTCACCTCGATTTAAGAGTAGAGAATGTCAGAGTTGGAAGGGACTTAGAATATGGAAGGTTTCAGGAAGGAGAGAACTTAGAACATGGAACATTAAGACAGAATGTCAGAACAGATTTAGAACAGGCTTAGAAAATAGAATGTAAGAACATAATATTCCATCAAGAAGGGAACTTAGGTAAAAGGGAGCTACAGAAAGGTGTTTAGATTTATGGAAGTGGGAGGATAGGGGAGGGATCCTTGGAGTGGGGTAAGCAAGAAATAGGAGGACAGGCTAGTGAGGAGAAGTAAATCAGAGGAGGCAGGAGGGATAGGAAACAACAGATATGTACAAAGATCAGGAGTAGAATATGTTTGGGAAAGTATACGTCTATATACATATGTATATGTGTATATGTGTATGTATATAACCATAGCTATAGAGAAATATCTAAACATTATTGCAACCTTCTGGGGGATGAGGGGAGGGTAAAAAAAGACAAGGTAAAAAAATGCACAGCAGAGAACAAAACAAAACTCACAAGGAAGCAAAGAAAAGATGGACAATTCTCAATACAATGAGGATTATTTATCAAATAAGCTTTCTTGAAAGTAAAATTTATTGTTGCATATTGTGAATCCTCTCTTATGTTCTGCTATGCATATGACGTTTTTTTCTAACTGTGTTTAAGTTCCAATATTCAAGTTTAAGATATGTTTTTGTTTCTTTTTTCTATTCTGTATTTGTGTTCTGGTGTTGGAGTCTAAAATAAAATAAGAAAAGAGAAGGGAACTTAGAACATAGAACATTAAGACAAAGAACATTAGAATGTAGAATGTAAGAGCCAGGAAAGACTTAGAAAATAGAATATTAAAATACAGACTTTTCCAACTAGTAGAAGGATGTGCCTTTGGACGTAGAATGTCAGAGCTGGAAAGGACCTTGGACACCATCTCATCATTTTACAGGGGAGGAAACTAAGGCCCAGAGAGGGGCAGTGATTTGCTGAAGGTCACACTGACCTTTTAATCTAAGGTAAGCAGCTCTCTGAAGAGAGAAAGGAAAAAACAAAGCAGGAGGTGGAGGAAACGATGAAAAAAAAAGTATAGCGATCCTTACCAAAAAAACATACCAATTCAAGCTGCTTCAAGACCCAGCAAGTATGTTTTTCTTTCATTTATTTCTACATCAACACTCTGAAGGATAAAGATCTTCCTCGGTTCAAGAACTGTCAATTTGTTTTAGTGCAATGTTTTTCCTCTGTTTGAGGTAAGGAGGAATTATAAAGCAGGCAAATGAAATAATGCGCTGTAATCTAACATATTTTGGCAATTCGAATTGAAATTGAGGAGGAGGGAAATTAACGAACATGATATGCATGAAATACATCTGGGCTGTATCCCCCCCATCCCCAGCACGGGCACTGCACCCCTCCCCAAACCCCACCCTCTTTTCTCCTTCTGTTTGCTAACTTTATAACTCAATGAAGTCTTCAGCTCTTTGCTAAAAACTATGCTATGCATTTGTGGCCTGAATCTTCTCATCATTTGTATATGTTGTACAACGTATGCAACATTTTGCTTTCCAAAGGAGAAAAAAAAATCTCTTAGCTGCTAGTCAACTGCCAGGAACTGTTATTTTAAATACCCCTGTGAAAGCCAAGAGCCAGCAGCTGGCTCCAGAGGATTGACTACCTTTCCCCATATAAATTAACAAAGACAAATGCCCACCGCATGCAGGGCTGTCTGAAAATCGTTTTCGTATCAGGCCCAAGGCTTTGATTACAATGGAATTTAAAAACAAAATTAAATAAACAGGAATAAAAGGAAGGCTCAGTCTCTCGCACTCTCCTCTTCCGTCAAGGATGCCTCTGCTGAATGTTGGAGAAGGGGGAAGGACACTAATTTATTTACATTTATTTTCATTTTTTAAAAGTATTAAAACTCCATTGGCTATCGGAAGGCTTGGTGTTTTACCCCTCTCTGACTCAAAGGTTTGGGGGGACCTTCCTGGCACTATTGCCCCTAGACACTCTCACCCCTCCCTTACTCTCCAAAGCCTGCCAGATCCCAATGCCTTTGGCCAGGTTGGCCTCGACTAAGGAGTTTTCATCCTCTCACCTTAGAGGTGTCAGTGCCAAAAGGAGCAGTAAGCCCTGGAATGAGGCTTCTCTGGTTATCTGGGCTGCTGAAGTGTCCTCTTACTTAGGAGGCAATGTGGCCAGGCGCCCTCTTCAAAGGCAAGTCTGCTTAGTAGACCTGCTCAGACCAGGAAGTTTCCGTGGCTTCCATAACCTCTAAGGCACTCAACAGGGTCCAAAAGAAGGTCCAACGGACTCAAAGTGGGGAGACACTTCCCACTGCCCTATGGGATCTATCCACACCCTCTACCTTTTTCCAAAGAAAACTGCCTAGTCCTGGCATCAGAAAAGTTGTTTTCATCTACCTTGTAAACTTGTCTAACTTAGTTGGTGAAATGGGGGTGCCTTAGCTGAACTGAGAAGGATTGTATATGCTTCTAGACAGAGAGTAAAAGGACCTCTCTCTTCCTCAAACTCCTTAAGTAGACCTCTGTCATTTTGTCTCTTGGGGTCACTGTGGTTCCTCTCTCTAGGAAAGGAGGGAATTGGACTAGACGACCTCTAGGTCCCTTCCAGTTCCGTATCTCCAATCCTATGGGTTGAGTGACCCCATTTAGCCTTTCTGGGTGTCAGCTTCTTCATCTATGAAAAGTGAGGGCTGGACTACATGATTTTGAAGGTCCCTTTCTGGCTTTTACTCAATGATCCTGTGATTCCAAGGTAGGGGAAATTTCATTCTATTAGCCAGAAAGCTTCACTTTGTAATGATTATTTATGTTGGTATCTTCTAGGATTTCGAACTGCGAGAAACCTCAGAGATTGGCTAGTCCGATGCCTTTCATTTTTCATGTGAGAAAACTGAAGCCCAGAGAGGTCAAGCAATTTCCCCAAGGTCACAGAGGCAGGAAGTAGCAGAATAGAAATTGAACCCAGGGCTTGCTTCTGATTCCGCTACCAGTTTTCTTTCCACTGTACTACTCACATCTCTCCCCATGCCCCTTCTGTTGCTTCCCTTTGTTGACTGTAAGAGTTCAGATAAAGTCCATGAACTAAAATGAAAAGGTAGGGGCAGGCGGGAGGACCAAAAGGGCAGCTGGTCTTTAACACTCTTTACTTGTAAGGTAAGACTAAGTTCTAGTTTCCTAGGGTACGGTGCCAAGAAAACATTTCCCCCCAAGGGTAGTGAGTCACTAAGGCATCCTGGGAACATGAGTTTTCTCAGTATGCACGTTCATTGCTTTGGGAAATTCAGACTTTGCTCAATGAGCAACACATTCTGTACTGGAGCCCTGCCTCACTGGGTGGGTCAGCACATGAACATTAGCTGTACTGCTGATGCTGGCTGCCAATCATCTTAAGACACCATGACCAGAGGTGCAGGCAGCTTTGATGAAGATCCCCCAGGTTGCTCACCTAGAGAAGGATTGAGTTGGCCAGAAGCTGCCACAGTCTTCAGTAAAGGTCTTAGTTTCAAAAAAAGCTATCATGGTTTAATAAGAATGTATATGCATGGCCGATATCAGATAGCACACCATCTTGGAGAGGGGAGGGGGACAGAGAAAATTTAAAACTCAAAAGTTTATGGAAGTGAATGTCGAAAACTAAACTAAATTAATTTTTTAAAAAAGATGCTATCACTAGGACATAGAGGTCTGAAGCTGGAGCCTCTGCTGCTCCTTCCCCTACATAGCCTTGAGCAAGCCAGCATTAGCCATCCCACAGACCACTGAGTCACTGAAATCACATTGCCTTACTAGGCTCAGCAGTTTTACCCCTCAGGGCCATAGCTTCTTGCTCTATAAAATGAAAGGGTTAGATTATGTTTACATAACCTCACCCAGGGTCCCTTCTGGCTCTCAACCTAGGATCCTATGGGGAAGTCACTGAACCTCTGGGCCTCAGTTTCCTCATCAGTAAAAAGAGGGGGTTAGACTAAGTGACCAATAAAATCCCTTTCCAAGCTCTCCATCTACATTCCTATGATGTTATGGTGACAAGGCCAAAATATGAACAGGAGAAAAAGGAAGGAGCAGCTTTCCCAAGCAAGAAGGAGCACAGAGTCAGAAGGGGATGATTCTAGAATGAAGGGAGGAGGTGCAGATAGGGATCTCCTCCCTTATCTCAGGGCCCTCAGTTTATTCTTTGTCCCTACAAAGCCAGGCTCCCCAGAATCTCAAAATTCAGGCCTGGGCTGGGAATTAACTACTGTTCTGACAGCTCTAGTAACTGTTAAGCTATGGTGTTTGTGCATGTGAGCTCATGCATGTGCATGTCTTACCTTGCACCCTCCCCAGAAGATTTCAGGCACAGGGAGTCCCACCAGGCTTTCCACCGGCATTTCCCCAGTAGTTAGAGGTCCTCAGTCTGCATTATAGTAATTTACACTTCCTGTTTGCTTTGTGAGTATAAAGCTCCCTTAGGTGGGGATGTGCCTCCCAGACCCTTAACTACATATTTTTGTATCTGGGCAATTATCACAAATTTCCTATCCCAGGAAAAATATCATGAAGCAGATATCATGAATCTCATGAATCGTATTTATGGTAGAAGGGTTGGAGCAGGAAGGAGGATGAATGGGAGAGAGAGGTCTTGGGACACCAGCATGAAGGGCAGCTGTAGGTAGTGTGAAATATAAGATCAGAGTTATGATAGATGGGACCCCTAAGGTCATCCATCTAGTCCAATGCTCTCATTTTTCAGATGAGAAAACAAATATAGAGAGGGCCCTTACTCTTAGTCACACAGGTAACAAGAAGAGGAAGGATTTGAACCCAGGTCTTCTGATGCCAGAGCCAGGGTAAGGCAGGGTTGGGGAAGAACCCACCCCAGGAAGGGTACCATCTTGTAACTTCCTATTTTAAGGAACTGTCCTTGCTAGCCAGATGCTATGACTCCTACGTTGATGAAAAAACCACAAGTGTTTTACGTGCCTTCCAGAATTGACACCCATGGACAAGCACCAGGTACCCCACCCTAGTTAGAGTCCTCATTCTATCTTCACTGCCTAGCTTGTAAACTCACTGAAAGATGCAACTCCTATGTCTCCTTTGTCCCTTGCTCTCTGCATGACCCTGGGCCAAGGACTTAACCTCTCTAAACATATGGCCCTAGGATCCTTTATCATCACCCCTGAATAAGAAGACACGTTTGTACAGAACTTTAAAGGCTTGTAAAGTTCTCTTCACAATGAGAGGTACTGTGCATAGTGCGAAGCAAGATGGCTTCATTCTGCCTCTGCCATAGACTGGCTTTGTGAGCCCAGGTAGCTAAGGTGGCTCAGAGGATAGGGTGCTGGGCCCTACAGTAAGGAGGACCTGAGTTCAAATCTGGCCTCAGACATTGTGTGATCCTGGGCAAGTCACTTAACCCTGTTTGCCTCAGTTTCCCCATCTGAAAAATGAGCTGGATAAGGAAATGGTAAACCACTCCAGGATCTTTGCAAGAAAACTCCAAATAGGGTCACAAGGAATCAGATGCTACTGAACAGCAACTAAGCCAAGGTAAGTCACTGAACTCATTGCTATGGGTAATTCTCTATGACTGAGCTGAAGAGAAGGTACAGATTTGCATTGGTGGAGGGAATTTTCTCACACAGGAATTCCCTAGATCAATGAAATTGTAGGCCCAGTCCCCCGTCCCTCTCTTTTCCTTACAATAATCCAGTGAGGTGGGTAGTAAAGGCATTATCTTCATTTTACAGATGAAGCAACTGACATTCAAAGAGGTTATTTGATTCACTTGTGTTCACAAAAACCAGCAAGGCAACAAAGTTTCCCATCCAGACCTCCAAATGCTGCAAGTCCTTGTTATTTTTTCCTTTCTATTCTCCATGGTCTACTTCTTTGCCACTCCACCAGGCCACCCATTAGGCTTAGGACAGGGTTCTGTGCCTACTGGGTAGTCCACCTACAACACTGGCCACTGGACTTCTGCAGCTATCTATCTCTGATAGATGCACTCTGTATCTGCTGCACCCCAGTCATGCCACTGGGATGAAGATCGATGGAAATATACAAGCTGCTCCCGTCCCTGCCTGCATCCAACAATGCAAAGGCGACAGAGCTGATCAATACCCTTGGAGTTTGGGGTCATCACACAAAAAAGAATTCTGGGCACAGAAACTGGCTGCCTGACTTCTCCTGCTCCTTGCATTCCCCCCAGTAGACATGTACGGAGAGAGGTGCCTGTAGGAGGATATTTGAGTTAGACGGATGAACAAATTTCAATTTTTATGCAATGAGGTCTAAAGCCAAGATGACATGAGATGTGCTATATAGTTCTCTCTCTCTGTCTTTCTTGTCTCTGCATCTGTCTCTCATTCTCTGTCTCTGTCTCTGTCTCTGTCTCTGTCTCTGTCTCTCTCTCTCTCTCTCTCTCTCTCTCATATTCCAAGAACTGGTCAACATCTGCAGCTTCTAGAACCAGTGTAACACTGAAGAATCAGGAAAGGGAAGGGAGGAACATACCATTATTTATGACTTCACATCAACCAAGCCAAGTGCTCATTAATATCTCACTGTAAAATATTATGGCAGGGCAGAGCATGAGGGCTATGTGGAGACATGGGTAACATACTCAGCTTTCACCGCCTCATCAAGGCTGACATCAGATGTTCTGGGCGACGCCCCCTCCTGTGGGAGGCCCCAGCCAGCTCTGATGGAGAAACATCAACAGGCGAGACCACAGGTCCCCCATGAGACCAAAACCAAGGGATATTTATTCTGAAGGAGGGAAAGGCCACTGGTCTCATGATTCAGGTCGAGGAGAATTCACAAAGACCCATTTGATTCTCTGATCCTCTTTCCACCCCCTTCTTTTTCATCCCCTCACCTCCACCATTTGCCCACAATCCACCTAGTTAGATATCTAAAGGTCCAAACAGTGCTAGCTTTTGTATTCTGCACAGAGGACACAGGCTTATTTTTCCTGGGGGGAGAAGCTAAGAAACAGAGTGAGGGGAAGGGGGTTCCTGAGCTCTGTGTGTCTGTTCTGTCCCAGACCTTGAACTCATTGTTGGTAGGTCCAGATCTAATACCAAGGGCTATGTGTTAGCCATAGAAAGGAAATGTCAGAGGAAAGGGTGGGATATGGGACACAGGAGGGATGGGGCTGCCAGAGATGGATATGAGAGAACAGGGAGAAAAGAGAACTTTGGTTTAGAGAGCCTACAGCTCAGAATCACATGGATTCCGAGTGGGATGATAGGGTAGAAGATGTCACACCCATCAAAGAAAAAAAGGTAGCACTGATTTGGTTATCAATCCCTAAGCAAGAGGTGGGAAGCAGTGTCAAGGTGTGAACCCGGTGATGGTCAAGATCCCTTGTTTTTTCCAATTTATGAGCTGCCAGTGGAGCTGGATGATTAGCTCTGGGCATATCTCCCTCCATCCTAAAGTACAGGCTTCATACGATCTTTTCATAGCCCAAGGTGGCAAGAGATTCTCTGTCATGGCTGAAATATCTGTCAGGCCTGCCACCACCAACTCAAAGTGGTTTCAGAAATTTCACTTGAAAGAAGAGTCAACATAGAGAAATCCCTGCCAGGTAGCAATGCATTGGTCTCAATAGTCTGGTTTGATGGGGCGTAGTGGTTTTAGTTATTCTGGGGACTTGAGAAATGAGCTTCTCCCCACAAGTTAACAGCCTGGTTACCCAATCCCCTCACCATAGACCAGTTTTTCACAGGTTTCACAGGTTAAAATTGACAACAGTTAACACTCCCTGGAGGCTGAAGGTTTACCCACTTGCTATTATACTAAAACCACATCTCAAATGTTAGTGCTGGGCATCTTAAGGCACTAAGGCTCATCTAAGGTCCTTATGACCTTTCACCTGCTTTCTCCAAGACTCTGATTACTGGCCCACTCCACCCTTGCAATCCATCCTACCTACCTTTTCCAAATACACAGTCTTGATCATATCAAATACTTTAATGACTCTTTAGTGCCTTCAGGATTAAAGGCCAAACTCTTCTCACTAGTATTCAAGACCCTCCAACAACCTCTAGGCTCTGAGATACATTTCTAACTTCACATTATATCACACACCACCCCCCACATACACACACCCTCTATACTGTAAATTTCAGGCAAATTGGGCCACTCACCATTCTCTGCGGTAAATTTCAAATTTTCCAACATTTATATGGGCAGCACTTTAAATTTTGTGAGGTATTTTACAAACATCATCTCACTTGAGCCTTGTAACAACAACACTGTCATGTAAGTGCTCAATTATATATTATCTCTACAGATGAGAAGACTGAAGCTCAGAGAGCTTAGGCCCAGCAAGCATCGGAAACAAGCTTTGAACCCATTTTGCTGACTCCAAGCCCAGCACACTCCACCCAATGTGTCCCATTATCTCTCATGCAGATGAATGACTGACCCAGTGAAAGTATCCAGAAGCATGAACTGAGTTTCCAGTGCACTCTTGTATCAAGTGCTATAAGGCTAAAAATGGAGGCATGATCCCAATCCACCTGCTAGGAACATCTTATCAACTAGACAGGAGTTCTTCTGACAACTGTTGGCCCCAAGTAGTCAGACTCCACAACTTTTTAAAATTCCCCAGGGCTTCCGATTCCACGTTTAGATGAGGAAGAAGAAAATGATCCAGAGTTATCTGCTGTCAAGGTAGGGCTGGGTAACTAGGAAGGTCCTCGAGGTAAAAGCATGGTGGTAGCTGACTTTCTACTATACAAGTACATTCCAACTTGAAAGGCTATGAACTATTAAGTCCTGGATCAGGGGAGATAATATATACAGATCTATGAAAACACTCTGAGAAATAAGAAAGCAACACACAAATTCAAGGAATCAAAGTATCCAAAGTACCAATAATCCCATTATTATAATTCCCTGTCCTATAAGGAAGCCCTATAGTAAGGAGGGGGCAGGTAAGTGGCACAGTGGATATAATGCCAATCCTAGAGTCAGGAAGTCATTTCAGTCATGTCTACTCTTACTGACTCCCATTTGGGTTTTTATTGGCAAAGATACTGTAGTAATTCACCATTTCATTCTCTAGCTCATTTTTCAGATGAGGAACTGAGGCAAATATGGTCTTGGGGACCCCCGCCCCAACCACACTTTGAAAACCATTGAACTACAAGATTTCTCCAAGGTCTGTTTTGGATGTAGCTGTGTGGGGCCAGAGGGTCAACTCTAGAGCTGAGTAAGGTTCAATGGGGCGATGAAAAGAGGCAGAAGAGAGCCAAACAGAAGCAAAGAAAAGTGTGGGAAGAGACAAAAATACAAAGGAAGGAGAAAAGACAGAGAAAGAAAGGAATGAGGAAGAGAGGAGAGAAGAAAAGGAGAGTACTAGAAAAGGTCAAATGATAAAATTTAGGAGTTAATTAGTAATTAAATTAATCAACAGATATTTTCTGAGTACCTCCTATGTTCTAGGCACTGTGCCAGAGGTAGTAGATGATGCAAAAAATAAGCACAATTTCTTCCTTTTAGTCAGAGATTCTTAACCTTTTTTGTCCCATGGACACTTTTGCCAGTCTGGTGAAGCCTGGGGACCCTTTCTCAGAACAATATTTTTAACAGCATAAAAAAAAATATGGAGCATTATAAAGGAAACCAATGATATTGAAATAAAGAACTATTTTTCCCCATTCAAGTTCATGGACCCAAGGTTCATGGACCCAGGTTAAGAATCACTGCTGTAGGTGCTTATAGTCTATTTGGAAAGGTGAAAAGTACTCATGAAAAGTAGTTGATATCATCAACCCTACATCGGAGTCTTCTCCTTATGGACCCCTGGGTCCTGGAAAGCCACACTAACAGATCCTACCACACTGGTGAAAGACTGTGCTTCAAGGATCAACCTAGCTAAGTTTAACAAGGTTTGTTACCAGGTTGGCCACAGGATGAGGAATTTTAGAAGATAAATCTATTAAGGTACAGTGGGATAAGAAGACATGTCAGTGGAAGGACACCATTGAAATGACAAATCCTCATATAGGATGATACCACAGGAGAGGTAAAGGACAAGTGATATGATAGTTCAGAAAAAGAAGCAAGGCTATTAAAAGTCTAATTCATGGTCTCTACCTTCTACATGGTTACTAATTTTGGTATTCTTAAGTTGAGGGGTGATGAACTTGTTTTAAAACACACACACACACACACGTGTGTGTATGTATATATGTCTGTGTCTATCTTACAATTGGCTTCCTTTATATTTCTATACATTTTATTTTAAGCATTTAAAAGATTCTGATGAGTCCATAGTCTTTGCCAGACTGCCAGAGGGGTCCACTACACACACACAAAAGTTAAGAACCTCAGTTCTCGTTGGAGAGACAAGACTCCTAATAAAAAGATATACAGTAAGAATGAGCCTCTATGATGAGTGCTGTACAAAGCTACCTTCAGCTGGTTCTTGAAAGGAAGGTTAAGATTTTGATAGTTTTTTTCAGAATTTATTTATTTTTAGTTTTCAGCATTCACTTCTTGATACAATTTGGGTTAAGGGCAGGAATGGAAGCGAGTTGGACATGAAATTGACTAGAACTGAAAAAGAAAGGCCCTCATGCATTCCCTGGGGAGGAACACGGTCAGAAGAGAGGGAATGAAAGCTGGGGTGTCTCCATCAATCCAAGCATACAGTGACCAATTTGTTTATTTTCTTTTCCTGATGCAATGTTGATGTAGGCCTATGATTCACCCTGCTAAAATTTCTTCTAATTCTCACTTTCTACTTGGGAGAAAAAAATTATTAAGAAAAAAATGCACAGAGGTGGTTGAAAATCAGATTGCTAATCAGATTTAGTTATTTATCAGGGTGGCTTGAGGGAGGCTATTTTCAGCCTTCTGTATAAAATAGTAATACTTAGCACTCCCGGTCCAATTCATCTCCAAAGCAATTTTCACAGTGTCAGCTCATTAATTCTTAACACCCTTGAGAAGTTAGTTTTATCCCTATCATCCAGACCCGGAAGACAGAGGTAAGCCTTTTCAAAGGATCTAAGGTGGTCAGCATCATGAGCCCCTGTCCCAGTGAACAAAGATAAAACGGTACGCACTCTGGCATAGAAAGAATGCCACTCTTTTCTTCCTAACTTGATGGGCTCTGACTATCCAAACCACTGCTGGAATATTGCTTCTTCAGCATTTCAGGACTCCAGGTGCAGGCCTGGACAGAACATTAGCTGTCTCAGCAGGTATAATTCTTCTCTCCCTTTCCCTCCTCTCTCCCCACCCACCTCTCTCTCCAAGGCTAGGTCCAGGCATAGTGCTAGCAGAAATCTGAGAAAGAACAGTTCCTATTTTAGCTGGGAGGGTCAAAAAAGGTGACTCTGAAAGAGAAATCAAGAGGCAGAAATGGAGGAGGGGAGCATAGACCAGATGAAGATTAAAGACTCTGTATGGTCAGTCTATACTCCAGGATGGCAGGATTGGTGAAGCAGAGCTTACCACCCTGACCTAATCCCAGTTGTTTCCTTCCGTTTGGGAAGAGGACATCTCCTTATCTGGAGCTTCTGATCAGAGCAATGACAGAGAGAAGGGCCAAACTGCAGTTGGCTTCAAACCACTTAACCACTCTGGTCTGTTGCCAATCTAGCCATAACCTACATATGCGTTATACTACATAAGAAATGCACAAGAATTTCCATCTCCCCTTTTTGTCACTTTGCATTCCCAGGAATGCCCACTCTCTTCACTTCATAGAATCTCTACTTTCCTTCAAAGTTTAACTCAAAAACACTATCTCCTCCATTAGGCTTTTCCTGACTCTCGCCCCTCCCTTCCTATTAGTGTAATTAGTGCCTCTCCCCTGAAATTACCTTCTATTTTCTTTGCCTATATTTTATATGAAAGGCAGTTTGGCACACCAGGAAGCTTGCTTTCTTTCTTTTTTGGGGGGGGCAGTGAGTGGGAGGTAATAGGGTTAAATGGCTTGGTCAGGGTCATATAACTAGCAAGTGTCTGAGGCTGGACTTGAACTCAGATCTTCCTGACTCCAGGGCCAGTGCTCTATCCACTGTTCCACCAAGCTGTCCCAGCATACTTACTTTCAAGCTAGGAAGACCTGGGTTTAAATCCTGCCTTTATCAAATACTGGCTGCGTGACTCTAGATAAGTCACTTAGTTTCTCAGGGATCTAGGCCACTCTCTGAAGATTACACATTTTGGGGATGGTACCAATGCACAATGGTAGAGGGAGTTTTGCCAATCAATAAAATCAGAGATTGTTTAGTCCTTATCCCTTGTATTTTCTAAGTATTATACAAATATCTCTCCATTCCACCCCCAATAGAATATAAACCCCTTGAAGGCAGTAAATGCCTCATTCTGAACCACAGCACCTAGTACAATGTCTGGCATAAAGCGGGTTACTGAAATTCCAATAGATTGAAACAAGAGTCCCAAAAGAATCTAACACCAGGCAAAATATTGTACATTCAACAATAAAAAACATTCCAACATCTTATCTCTTAACCAAAAGTATACCTCAAAACGGTTTACCAAAAACCAAGAAGGGGTGAAATGTTTACTTGGTTAGGCCCAGTATATCCTCTCCAGAAACTCCCCAAACTCCACCTCCCACCACCATGTTGTGTGTGTATTTTATAGCACCCTCAGGACTACTTTTCATGAAACTTCACAAGATCCCACCCAAGGACAGTGAGTTCCAGTAAGGGAGGCTATAGGCGAGTTTTACCTCTGAAACCCATAAGCTCCATTTTCTTATTTTTTGGCATTACTCTATTCTAATCAAATGGGCTAAACAGAACCAGATGTTTAATAGGTCTTGAAAAATAAAGCCAAGTACTTATAGAAAACATGGAGTTTGCAGGCCGGCAGACTTCCTCCCCCTCCTTTGGAAGGCCAGTGGGAATCTGGAGGAAACAGACACATGTGCAGTTCACTTTCTACAAAACGGACAGTCTTCAGAAACATTAAAATAGCCATCCGTGCTCCATGTGTATATGGAGGCATTACTCTAAACCAGCTATGTTACATCTGACACCAAAGAGAACAATGATGTTCATCCACTTGTGAGACATCTGGAAAACTAAAGAGGACAGAAACCATCTTTATCATATCTCCGTGCATACAAATACACAAAAGGAAATTAGAGATTTCTCTCATCCTGCAAATGAGCCATAATAACCCCACAGGTTTTTCCCAGTCTTGATGATATACCACTGCATACTCTTTCTCTCCAGGAAAAGTCTTTTGGTTGTTCAATTTAAAGCAAAGGAAAAAAGGGGCAGGGGCATCAGTATCCTTCAAAGAGAGGGAGCTCAGGCGGCAGCAAAGCTCCCAACAGATCTAAATACCCTGAAAGGACTCCAAGCCAGTCCCAGATGGTCACAGGTGAGCATATCTCAAAAGAAACAGTCCTATGCAAGAGCAACCAAGTAGATTTTTTTTAAAGACACATCCACTGCCCCTTTGTAAATACCTGCTGGGTAAGAGGAAAGATAAGACAAGTATTACATTATGCTGCTTCTCCATGCATGAAAGTCTCTTTTGCTGCAGGGTGTGTGGTGGAAGGGAAAGGAGATGATTTGGGGTAACAGGTAAAAAGGAACAATTGATATTCCTACAGAAGGGAATCATGCTTTATCAGCAAAGCAAAACTCTCAAGCTACTCCTGGCTCCAGGAAAAGGAAATCATATAATTTGGGTACCTTAATGGGGTGCTGGAGAAGGTTCCATTATTTTTAACCCAGCTCATTTCAGCAAACACCCCTCAAGTGCCTATGGTGGGCAAAGTGAATGTGTAGATGAGTTAGACACAGTGCCCTGCCATGCACACGTTGTCAGAGCTAGTCAGCATTTGGGAGGTTCTGAAAAGAAGTGTGGGAGGGAAGAGGTATTGGGCTGCCTATCAAAGTGAAGGTTTACAAAGAACATGTGCTGACCTCATGGGTCATTGGACAGATTACCAGCACTCTGCTAGGAAAGGAACAGCTCTCACTGGAATTTTCTTAAGAAAATTTTGAAGATCACCTAGCAAGATAAGGTATTTGACACTGAGGTCCCCTCTTGAGCTGAAGTGCCAAGAACCCATACTCTACTGCAGAGAGCGCAACTCCAATGGGTTGGCCACGTAGCCCAAGTGCCTAGAAGACTTTTTTTATGGAGAACTCAACCAAGGCAGGTGCTCACATGAAGGCCAGAAGAAGCCATACAACAGCACTCTCAAGGTCTCTCTCAACAACTTTAGTATCAACTGTGAGACATGGGAGATGCTAACAGAGGACTGCCCAGCATGGTGTGTCCACATCAAAGAAAGCATTCATTGTACTTGAAGAGCAAAGCAGAATCTCAGTACAAAGGAAACGTGAGCTGTGCAAATCCAGAGACCTCTCCATCCTAAATGTTCTAATGGACTACTTGTGCCCAACTTGTGGTCAAGCTCATATGGGACTGATCAGCCATAGTTGAACACACCCTGACCCTCAACATCATGAGGTCATTGGTCCTCTTCAAAAATAAGACAAACAAAAGTCTAGCAGGGGAAATCAAGATACTCTAATAATGAGTGCTAGGTTAGGACCCAGGACCTCACTTTCCTTCCCCTGGCCAGACCTTAGCTGTCACACTGGTGAAATGAGGGGATTGGGCTGGATGGTCCTTCCAGGTAGGTTTCCTCTAGCTGTAATAGCATTCGAACATTTTAAAGAAACAAGCATTTATTAAGAACCTACTATGTAAAGGTAAGTGATACAATGGATAGATTGCTGGGCCTGGAGTCAGGAAGACTGGAAATCAAATTCAGCCTCAGACATTTCCTAGCTGTGTGACCTTGGGCAAGTCACTTAACCCTGTTGGCTCAGTTTCCCCATCCGTAAAATGAGCTAGAGAAGGAAATGGCAAACCACTCCTGGATCTTTTCCAAGAAAACTCTGAATGGGATCACAAAAAGTCAGACACGACCAAAAAAAAAACCAAACAAACTGAATAATAACTATATACAAAGCATGAAAGTTTTTATCTTTTTAGATCAAAATGAAAATGGAGCTTCTATTCTACTTAAGTGCCTTAGTCAAAAGTGCTAGAGGAGTTCAAAAGGAGGAAAAGAGTAGCTTTTCCCTGGAGAATCAGGGAAGGTTTAAAGAATGTAGTAATATCAGTCAGTCAGTTAATAATCAGTTATTAAGCAAACGTGACAGATACAGTGCTAAGAACCAGGGATACAATCCCTGCCTTCAACAAACTTCCATTCTAATAAGGGAATACAGATTGCTGCTTGAGTATGGCAGCAAACCCATCATGGTAAACTGGCATTCATCAAGTCGGGCATCCTTCTAACAAGGAAACCATGCCTTTCAGGGCAACATTGGACATCACCCTGGGATTACTCTGCTCTGAATGGTTTGAGTCTTATCTTGCCAGGACTACATCTTCCTGTCACCTCCCAGCTATCTCCTCATCACTGGTGTTCAGAACTCAGGCCATCATCCCCATCAATCTATCCCCCATACCCTGGAATCCATCCTTGGGTCTCCCAGCTTTGATGTACCAGCTTGCTTATATTTGTGTCTCATAGTATAGTGCCTGACTCACAATACATGCTTAATAAATGCTTACTCACTTTATATCTATGTACTATGTGTGTATTTGTCTGCCTGTCTGTCTATCCATCAGTCTCTTTCTCTCTCTCTCTCTCTCTCTCTCTCTCTCTCTCTCTCTCTCTCTCTCTCTCTCACACTCTCACACTCTCACACTCTCACACACACACACACACACACACACACACACACACACACACACCAGGCAGCAAACACACCTCCCATTTGCTAAGGGTCTTAACTAGGGCAGGAGCACAGTTCTCAAACAAGCAATTGGCCCAACGCATTAAACTTGCTGACTTTCCCCCCTCACTTTGGGCATTAAGCAGAGCTCAAGTCTGTTGTGAAGACTTATCTCTATATGCACAGAAAAGCCTCTTTGGATTCTTTTGTTACAGCCAATAATTATATAGGAAATAACACAAAAAAAAAATAGGATAGCTGAGTGAGTCTTTTATTAAGCACACTCTCCCAGTCACTGTTCCAGTCTGCCAGTCTCCGAATCGTGGGGTAATAAGATAGGTATGCTCTGAATATGCAAGAAGGTCAGTTGCTAGCAACTTATTCACCTGTCAAAAACTTCAAGTGTGAGTGCTTCTGTCCAAAAAACAGCTTCCAGGGAGGGGAGCCATTCAGTCCAACCCCCATCTTATTACAGATTAAATATGCAAATAAATAAAAACAAAAGAAATGAAGCTTTAGGATGGTTAAGTGATTTGGTCACATAGATAGTAAATGTCGGGATGGAATTTGAACTCAGGTCTTCCTGGTTCCAAGTTCAGCATTCCATCTACTCAGCTAGATAGGTATGAGGGGCAGGAATGATTTGAATACTACCCATCTGCCTAGTGATAAGCAACAGAGGATGAGAAACTGGGAAAGAAGGTGATTGGACCAGCTACTGCTAAAATTGATCCAATGCTCATTTCTAGCAAACTGTCCCAGGTATACTGTCTCTCAACATAACTATCCAGCCAGTTAATAAGCACTTCTTAAATGCCTACCGCATGCTGGGCAGGTAGGTAATGCAGTGGATAGAATGCCTGGCTTGGAGTCAGGAATACTCATCTTCCTAAGTTCAAATATGGCCTCAGATACTTACTACATGGGTGACCCTGGACAAGTCACTTAACTCTATTTGCCTCAGTTTCTTCATCTGTAAAATGAGCTGGAGAAGGAAATAGCAAACCACACCACTATCTTTGCCAAGAAAACCCCAAATGGGGTCACGAAGAGTTGGACGCAACTGAAAAACAACTGAACAATATGCTGAGCATTGTGCTAAGAGCTGGGGATACAACAAAAGGTAAAAACAATTCCTACCCTCAGGGAGCTCATAGTCTAAAGGGGAGACAATAATGAAATAACTTAGTATATACAAGGTAAGTACCCAATAAATGGAAGGTAATTTTAGAGGTGAAGACAAACCATTTGGACTTGCTGACCTTGGATCTAGCTAAATACATCATTCAGGAGGTGTGTAGGACAATTTCTTTTTCCTGTCCTTATATTCACTTTAAGCTAACTTAACTATAGAAAAGTGCTGTGCCTAGGTCGAGTCCTCACTAGCTCCTGCCTGGCCTTTTGTAATCTCCTCATTGGCCTCCTTGTTTCCATGATCTTCCATCTCCACTCCATCCTTTATACAACCACCATGTTAATCATTCTAAGGTACCCATCTGACCACATATCATTCTCCTGCTGAAATACCATCAATAGTTCCCTATTACCTCTAAGCTAAAATATAGACCCCTCAGCCTACCATTTAAGGTCGTTCCCAATCTATCTCTGGCCAAACTCGCCAGTCTTATTCCATGCTATATCCTCCTTTAGGCCTTCTACCTTCCAGTCAAATTGACTTGGCAGTTTCTGGGATTTGGTGTTTATCTGCCCTTATTGCAAGCTGACCCCTATGACCAGAATGCCTGCCCACTTCACCTCTCCCTCCCACAATCCTCTTCTCTTTTTTAAAGGCTCAGCCCAGGTGCCAATTTTTCCATGAATGAAATCTTCCCAGTTCCTCCAGTTATGAGTATTCTCTAGTAGAATGCAATCTCCTTAAGGGCAACGATTATTTGTGTCTCCGGGGCTTAGCAGACTGCCTTAGCCTACAATAAGTCAAAAATGTTTGTTAATTGCAATGAAGGCAGAGAAAAGGAAAGTGAAGGAACACAGTATTATTTGTCCAGGCTACACATCTTCTAGGGGTGATGTCTAGGCACCTTCTAGGGATGAATCTGACTGACCCACAGAATGGTAGAGTGGGAAGGGGCACCAGCTCTGAAGTCAGAGACCTGGGTTCAAATCTCACCTGTGACACATACTATCTGTGTCATCCTGGGCAATTCATTCAACCTTTACCTTAAGTCTCATGATGTCTGAGTTCTAGATTTATGATCCTATGATATTAAGATGTGAAGAGGTGGAGTTTCCTTTGTAAAACCATCCTCAAGAAAAGAAAGGGTTAGAAATCTCTTTGGGAGACTAGCTTTCTTTTTTCCTGTCCATGGAATTTTTCCAAAGAAGCTCACATTAACTCTGCCTGGGGAATATAGAACTTAAAATCCCAGCTTTTTATATCTAAGGAAACCAAATTCCCCTATTTTTGGAAGAGGAAACAAAGACTGCTAACTTCCAGAAGTGATGAGGGAACCATTACCAAATCCCAAGATCTGAGGGTACTCTATCCATTGGTCTTCTCTACCCCAAAACCTTGGTCATTTTTTTTTTGATGGGGAGAGGATACCCTTTCTCTCATTATGTAATTTTTATGCCTGGGGTGGCCAGGTGTTATCCCTCTCTGAATCACAGCCCTTGTGTGCTTTTTACCATAGTGGTTACTGGAAGTAAATTGAGATTGTAAGTCCCATCAACAGACGGAGTGCTCATCGTCCTGACAGATATTTAGCTATTCATTTGAAAACAAGCAAGAGAACAAGCTTCAGCCGTATTTTTTAATTACTCCTGGATAGAACTGGGAATGCTTTGGCATAATTGGGGTATTGAGTTTTTTTTCTTCTTTGAAAGCCTTGTTGCAGCAAGAAAAATATTGTGCTTATTCCAATTAAAAACAAGTCTCCCTTGAAATCAGCCCCACAACATTGAGGCAGGGGGTGATGGGGATTTCTGAAAATGGTAAGCTGTTTGATACAAAGAAGGCCAATAACTCTTCAAGTGACCACAGGCAAGTCACTCATTTCTCCTTGTTTGGTGGCCTTAGTTTCCTCACCTGGAAAATGAGGGGTTTAGACAGCTGGGCTTACATCCCTTAAAAGAGGTGAATGACAAAAAGAAACATTCCTTTTCCTACAAAATATTCACAGTAGAATTTCTGGGAGTGGCACAAAGCTGGAGACAAATTATATGCCTAACGTTTGAAACCCGGCTAAACAAATCTGCGGACAGGTACACTTTGCCTTTGTTATCCCCTACTGAGCGCAGTTCTTTAAAAAGCACATGCCAAATATATGTTTGCCTAAAAGATTATATTACGGAGAACTCACATAAGGCAAGTGCTCACACGTAGGTCAGAAGAAGCGATACAAGGACACTCTCAAGGTCTCTCTGAAGAACTTTAGTATTGATTGTGAGACACGAGAGACACTGGCACAGGACCATCCAGCATGGCGTGCCTGCATCAAAGACACTGAGCTCTATGAGCAAAGCAGAATTGCAGTAGCTCAAAACAAAACAAAAAAACCCAAACCCAACCATGAGATGTGCAAATTTAGAGGTATCTCTACTCTAAATATTCATAGGAACCATTTGTACCTGAGCTGTGGCAGAGCATTCTGAACTCGTATTGGTCTGATCAGCCAGTCAGACAGACTGCACCTTGACCCTAAAATAGTGATGTTATTTTGGTCCTCTTCAAGAACAAAGTAGAAACAACAAAAATGCACACTGACTGATCTATGAATAATTTAATACTATTGTGTTGTAATAATTAATGCAAATATTCCTCCTACTGAATCATTTTTCTTTTAATTCTATCTCCTTTGACTTTATTAAAGCAAAAGCTTTTTAAAGTCATTCCCATATCCAGTAAACTCTAGTGGCTCCCTATTACTTCAAGGATCAAATACAAAATCCTCTGTTTGGCATTCAAAGCCATTCATACCCTGAACATTTCTTACATCTCCATTCTTATACCTAATTCCCCTCCACGTATTTTGCAAGACAGTAACACTGGTCTCCTTATTTTTCTTTGGACAAGATACTCCTTCTCTGGCTCTAGGCATTTTCAATGGTGGTTTCCCATGCCTGGAACTCTCTCTCTCCTCATCCCCACTTCCTGGCATTCAAGTATCAATGAAAATAAAAGTCTTCTGTAAGAAGACTTTCTTGGTTTTCCTTAATGCTAGGGTCTTCCCTCTGAGATTACTTCCTATTTATCCTATAGATAAGTTATTAAAGTTTAAAACTGCACTAAGACTTGTGGGACATCCTGCATACCATTCATACAATACCTACAATGCACACTATCCCCTCCATTAGAGTGTGTGCTCCTTGAAAGTAGGGATTGTTTTTCTTTTCTTTTCTTCTTTTTTGCCTTTCTTTGTATAGCCAGTGCTTAGCCCAGTATCTAAGAGGCACCCAGTAAATATTAGGGACATGATTTGCTGAGAGAAACAATGAATATTAAAAATTTAGAAGAATGTGAGAAGCCTTGCAAAGCAATCGTAACCCTTTCTCCAAGTCTCAGTTTCCTCATCTGTAAAATAAAGAACTTGGACTAGAGGGTGTGGAAAGTGTCCCTTTAGCACTCAATCTAGGACTCCGTGAGAAAAAAACAGAATCGAAAGAATAAGAAGAATGTCTACAAACATGTGAGAATACTGCTAACAGGCAATGCTCAGACTACAGAGAAGGGAAGATGTTGCTACCAGGTTACTGAAGCCAAAGTGCATACATCTTTCTGGTCTGTTAACAGGTCAATGACAACAATGGAAAGGTACACATGCTATTGTTCACACTCTATTAAACTGTTTTCCTTACCTGCTTTTTATGAGAGGTGGGCTTTGTTTATTGGGACTGAGGTTAAGGAGAAAATATTTAGACTGGATCTGTGATTTCATTGATTCAGGGAATTCTCCGTGATGAAGCTCCCTGTACTAAAGCAGACAGATACATGTTCTTCAATTTGTAGTCTCATTGTAGATGGGGATACCAAAAAGTTAAGTGACTTGTCCAGGGTCACACAAGCAACAGGTGTCAGACGTGGAACTCACATGCAGGTCTTTCTGACTCTAAGACCAACTCTCTGGCCACCATCCTACATTGCCTCTTGAAAAATGGTTTACTTGGAAAAATAAAGGCATTCTTTCCTCCTTCCAAGGCAATATTCAGCCTGTTTTGTTTCTTAGGGATGCTACAGTAGGTTGAAATAAACCACTTCACATCTTAATAACAATAAAGAAATTATGGGGTCAGACTAACTTATCTCTACAGCTCCTTTAAGCTTTTAATGGCCGAGTTAGACTAGATGACCTCAAATTCTTTCAAGTGCCAACATAATCTGTTAGGTAGCCCATTATCCCACTTCTCTGCTAACTCTAGCCCTCATGATTTGGGGGTCCTCACTCAGGGCATTAATGTTAACTTGGTTCAATGCCAACATTCCTTCCCAGCTCCTTTCCTAAGATTCCTAGGGAAAGACCAAGTCAACATTATAGTTAAGTTTAAGTTTATTCTTCAAAGGAGGAGTATATTTGCACTCACTTTCCAAATGATGCAAGAACCACAACCTTCTGAAAGAAAATGTTTCTTAACAAAAGGTAAACCAAATTTTAGAAAAGAAGAAAGGGAGGGAGGGAGGGAAGAAGGAAGAAGCCTCCAGGGGAAGACTGTCACCAGTTAAAATAACCATCCATCCTTTCTTGGATACTAAATTCAGCCCTTACCCTCACCTTTCCTGCTAACAAACAAAGCATGCTGTAATTATACCCTGGCTGGCTAGATTTTTGACAAAAAATAAGGAAAGGAATTTATGGTCACCTCTACAGCCAGCATTTCTAAAAGTTTGTGCTTATGGAGTGACAAGGACACAACAAAGAATTTCAAGGCAGTTAAATCCCCAAAAATTTATTAAGTAGCTACCATGTAGCAGGCATTGGTAATACAAAGACATAAATAAAATAGTGCCTATTCTCAGGGAGCTTCCTTTCTCTTGGAGAGATACAACATCTATACTGAGAAGCAAAATAAAGAAATGTCAGGAGAGAGAGAAAATCAGGAAAGATTTCACTTAGAGAGTTAGAGGAGCAGTGGCTGAAATCAATGGATTTGGAGCCAGGGGGCTTGGGATCAAGTCCTGACTTTGCTATTTACTACCTATCTGATCCCAGTATACTGGTATCACCAGGGCATCAGGAAGAACACTCCCAGTTCATGGAGAACATCTCTCACCTTAAGCTTTTTGCAAAGATGTGAACAAGAGCCACATGGAAGGGGAGGACACAAATGGGTTGTAAATGGAAACTCATGCAGAAAGAATTCTCATTTCAATGACAACACAGTGAGAGTTTGGGATGACCCTTAGAAGGTTCACTTCACCTCTTCCCAAGGCTGGTCCTTACTAACTCTTCATCCTAAGAACCAACAATCAACAAGCATATATTAAGCACTTACTAGGTACCAGGCATTGGGGGTACAAACAGAGTAAACAAATCAAGCCTTACTTGTAAGAAGCTTACATTTGAAGAGAAATTAAAATAGCTAACAATAACAAGAAGAACGATAATTATGAGAGCTACTAGCATTTACATGGAGCCTCAGGCTCTGCACAATGCTTTACATGTATTTCAATCAATCAATAAACATTTATTAAGTGCCTACTATGCACTAGGTACTGTGCTAAGCCCTAAGGATACAAAAAGAGGTACAGCCCCTACCCTCAAAGGGCTCACAATCTACTGGGGGAAAGAGGGACAACGTGAAAATAAATATACATAAACAAGCTATGTACAGGATAAATAGGAAATAATCAATAGAAGGAAGGCACTTTTGATATTTATAACAACCCTTATGTGTGTACAAATGTATATAGATATATGTACATGTACATATATGTATAGATGCACTTTGCAAACATGTGTATGTATACACATATGTGTATATGTATGCATACATGATACATGTCTAATACGGACATACACAAATACATGCAGGATAAACACAAAGAGAAAATTTACACATGAATAGACATGACAATAGATTCTCTGCACAGAAAGGGAGCTGTTTGTGCTGAATCCCACCCCTATCATTTAAAATAAGAGCCCAAATCCCTAATAGAACATTTCCCTGAGATGACCTGCCAGACCCATGGACTGAGTGGGGTGGCAAGGCGTGGCTGGGCCCACTGTGGATGCTGCTGTTTAGTTTTCTCCCCTGGGAGTAAGTAGACTTTCTTCTCCTGAACCTGAGAGCTTTCCCAGGGCACCATTTGCAGCCAAACACCTGGCCTAAACTACAGCCTGGCGTTTTAACCAAATGGCTGACAGTGCACATTATTTCGCTGCCTCTGCCTGTCAAAACAATTAGGCTCTTGAAGGTGCCAGCAGGATCGACTGCTGTGAAAATGAAATTGGGCCATAACTAGCATGCTGGGGGCCCAGTTCAGCAGAAGCCGCCCTGGTGGAGGCAGTGGGAGAGCCAAACCTGGGAACGGACGTGTCCCCACCACCCCTTCCAAGTCACATACGGTGATGGGTGAGAAAGAATGCTTCAGCAGCGGTAGGGTGCAGAGGGAGGTCAATTTGTAAAATGTCTGGTGCTTTCTTTGCCCTTTGGGGCCAGACCTAGTACAATCTTCTCCATGAGTTCACTCTTATCCCCCATTTCCTTCTTAAAGTTTACATTTTGTATTTCATCATATGGGTCTTTATTCTATCCCCTCAGGAGACTACAAACTCCTTAAGACAAAGAGAGACTTTCAAATCCCACCTCTGATGATTACTACTCTAGGTGAAGTCAGTCAAGAAATATTGATTAAGCACCTACTATGCGCTGGGTACTGGAGACACAAGGAAAACTAAAACACAGTCCTTTCTCTTGAGAAGCTCCCAACCTTGGGGAAGTCCCTAACCTCCCTGGACCTTGGTTCTCTTATGTGTAAAATGCAAAGCTCTGAAGTGCCCTTCTTGCTACAGATCTAAGATGCTCCTTTTCTTTTCCTAACTCCAGTGCCCACCAGTCTCATGAGGACAACTGGCACTTAATAAAAGTACAGAGTTGAATGGAAAAAAAAAAAAGAACACTAGAACATGAAAACATCAAGCACTTATTTGGCCTAAGAGTCTCCAGATTTGGAGCAGAGAGTGTCTGTCACTCAAACCCTTGGAGACCAACAGGGTAGAATTCATGCAGCTATCTACTACTCTGAACGCCCACAGAGCTGGGGATGTCTCCTGCACCCTAAGGACGCCCAAGAAAATGAAAGGAGTCAGAATAACAGGCTGGTGGCAGGACAGGGAATCTCACATTACCACTAGGGGAAAGACCACCAGTCTGGGCTTCCGGGTGACAGCCTTCTGACTTCCTAACTCTATGAACTCCCCTTTTTTATATGCCGAAATAGTGATGAAAAAAAGGACGAGCGACAATAATTAAGCTCAGATCTCTGTGGATCGTTCCCAGTGATAATTTCACCTTTGTAATTCAGCTCCAGATAAAGCCTTTTGTTCTGCCTTATAACACCGTCTCGTATCGTTCAAGTATATTAACTGTAGCCTACTGCTGTCACACAGAAATGCTCCCTGAGCCATAGCAAAAGACTCCCCAGACAAAACTTGATGTCATGTTAATCCAAGCTTTAATAACTATGAGGATATATAACTGTATTCTAATTGTGCTTTGTGTTTCTGCATACAAAAACAGAAAGATATCAAAAATGACAGAGGCAGTTCTCTTCAAATAAAAAGCATTAACTCCTCATTCAGGATTCTGGGAAGTGGTGCTAGGGGGAGAACTCGTGTTCATCTGGAAAAAGAGAGCAAAAGGGTTTTTCTCCTAAGGTCACATGCTTCCTCTCACCCCTCGTTCAAGCCTGGAATCATCCTTCTTCTAGAGTTTTTCTTTCTCCCCCACCACCCTAAGAGGAGGAAAAAAACAAAACACAGAAAGTCCCTAGTCCGTAACTTCCTAATGACCATAGAATCAGAGGTTTATATCTGGAAGGAACCTGACAAGCCATTTAGTTTAAATCTCTGATTTTACAAATGAGGAAACTGAGGACCAGAGGGGTTTTGTAACTTGTCTAAGGTCACCCAGGTAGCGTCAGAAGCGGGATTGGAACCCAGATCCCCTGACTCCAGAGCCCGTTGTTAAATCTTGTCAAGTTTACTCCTAACAACATCACAAATCTGCCTCATTTTTTCTAATCACATGGATGAATTTCAGGCCACCATTACTTCTCACAGCTTCCCTTGAGTCATTTCCCTCCAATCCATCCATCACAGTTTCCAAACTGATATTAGAAAAGCACAGGTGTAAGTGCCCAGATCATCTCCTGCCCCCACCACTCCAAAATGTTCAATGGCTTTCTACTGCCTCTAGGATAAAATGCTTATTCTTTAGCTGGCATTTAAAGTTCTCCCCTCCTTCCACAATCATAATATTTTGTCTCTTGTTTTTCTCCCCTTTCACAAGTGGCTTTCCAAATCTGGAAAATCCTCCCTTCATTTCTCTCTGCCTCTAAGAATCCCTAGCTTCCTTCAAAGCCTAATTCAGGTGCCACCTCATATATAAGGCCTTTCCTCATCTCCCCAAGTTGTTAACACCTTCTCTCTCTTGAAATTACTTTTATTTGCTTATTGGTATACATAGTACAGTAAACTCCTCCCCTTCTCCTCCCTTTCCCATTTAGAATGGAAATTTCTTGGGAGCAGTGACTTTTTTTTCCCATCTTTGTCTTCCAGAGGCTAACACAGAGATCAGTGTGCAACTGGTGTCAGGGAAGACAGTTTGGTGTGGGGGAAAGAGTTCTGGATTTACATAGAATCAGAGGATCTGGGTATGAATCTTAGTTCTGCTACTTAAATCGTTTCTCTTCTCAGGGTTTCAGTTTCCCCACTGTGGAATAAGGAGTTGGACAAGATGACCTCAAAAGTACCTGCCAGGCCTAAATGTATACTTCTAGGACTATAATATGAAGGAATTCAGATCACAGAACTTCAGAGGTAAGGGGATCCAAGGTAGCTAGCTAGTTTCATCCATATATCTGAAAGGAATTCCCCACTATAATGTGCCTCCTAGAAAATCCTATGTACTTAAATGCTGGCCATTAATTTTATTAATTTTTCAAATTAATTTAGTACTGCTGTTTTATTAATACTGAGAAGTGACTAATAAGAATGACAATCCAGTACGGAATGCTTTTTTCCCCTGCTGGGGAGAAAACACTCATCCAGTTCAAACAACAAATCTCCCTTTTTCCTTGCTGACCCAGACAAATGTGAATTGAGGCATGGAGAATTCCATAGTTACCACACTCTCCGTCATACAGACCTATGATCCTACAGGCAGGAAAGTCATGGTTTATCTGAGAGAGGGAGGAAAAAATTTTTTTAAATGTTTTAAATGTTGAGGTAGAAAAATAATGCCCTAGAAAGATGAGCTCAGGTAGATGGAAAATTTCACCCCAAAACTCAGATTCGAAATAAAATAAAACAAAATTAATCTATGTTCAAGGAGGGAATTTCTTTACTAAGATCTAAATCTCAAAGGAAGACTGTCAATAACACAATGCCAGCGAGAGGATTTTTTTCCTGCACACAGGGGGAAAGCTGGCAAGCTCTTTTGCTGCTGTCGACCTATGAGCTGGGACTGAATATTTTTCCTCATGGGGACTGGGTCATTAGCTGGCAAAGGAATTGGAAACTCCACAAGTCAGGTAAAAACACCATTTGCACAGGAAAGCACTTAGAAACAGCTGCTGTGTTCACAGTCTTATCACCCATTTTCAAGACACCAATATCTTTCAACAAATTTGCCTCTAGATTTACGTGATTTTTGCAGTTGTCTATTTCTTGGGTGTGGCCACAGACTTAGTGTACACACACACACACACACACATACACACACACACACACACCACCCATTTATAGAACATTTGTTACTACCTGGAGGGGGACATGCACAGGAGAACCTGATCACCTTTCCTGCCTCCAAAGAGCCTTCACAAGGCCCAAACTAAGTGCATTATCATCTCTTTATTTATGGTTTGGGGATAGCATAAATATAGGGATTGAATTTGAGATTTCATCAGCATAAGGAACTCCCAGATGAGGTAACTCCCTCTAATAATGTAGGTTGGCATTTCTCTGCAACTCATAATATTACAAAATTGTCTAGAGCACTGAAAAATTAAATAATTGGCCCAGGGTCAACACAGCCAGTTTGTGTCAAGGCTTGGACTTAAGCTAAGGTCTTCCTGGCTCCAAGGTCAGCTCTCTATATCCACTACCATGCTTTCTCTAAATTTAAGAGTTTACTTTTTTAAAAAACAAAACTATGAACAGGAGACAGGGACAGGAATTATATTTCGGGGAGCATTTAAAAAATCAGGTAACTCAAGAAAATTTTGAAGGCCATTTAGTGTAATGTGAATCTCGAATAACTCTTAAGAGCAATAATTACTTTAACTTTACTTAGATCATTTAAAAATCACTAGTCTCTCCAGGAAAGAAAGAACGACATAGGGGACAGAAGTTTAGTGTTAGAATCAGAAAGATCTTAGTTTTCATCCAACCTCTGATAAATGCCAGTTGCGTGAGCATGAGTACGTCACTTACTCTCTTGGGGGAATCATGAGTTTGGACACTCCCTTTTGCCCTTGACTGCCACCCCCAGAATGTCTGCCAAACCTTCCTCAGCAAGGAAAGAACTATATTCACTTTGAGAGGTAAATTCATCCCAAAAAAGAAGATTGCTCTTAGCATCCCATACATGCACATCGAGTCTGCTCATCCCATGGCTAGCCTTGGGAATAAGTCAGTGGCAGAACTGGGACTATGAGCCTAGAAATCCAATCTCCAATTCTCATGTTCTCAACGTGAGGCACCATTTCCTCAATATGAGCAGATCCTGAAATAGGCTTCATTTTTCATCCCATTCTGTTCTCTTTTGTCAAGTTTTAACCCATTCTCTGTTCACACACTCTGGGAAGGATACTGGGCAAACAAAGGCACCTGGAATTATGAAAATGGATCTCCAGTTTGGTCCTCAAGAATGCCACAAATAAATGTCTCCCGGCTGTCTCAGAGGTGGCCGTGTGATTGATTTCTTCAATACCTATCAAAACCTAATTATGTTTCTCCCCTTCCTCTCCAACACTGTCTGCCAAAGACTTTAGATATCTATCTGGGAGCCTTCAATAATGACTAGGGCAAATACGACAAGGTTTCTATTTCCTGGTTTCTCAACCTTAAAGGTCCCAGAAGGTTTGTCCAGTACATTCATTACATAATAGAAATGATGGAGGGGGGAGGCAAAGGAGGAGAGTAAATATAGTTTATTAAATAACTTACTTGTTCTGGATTTATAATAGTCAATCACCATAAATGCCCCCTTTCTATTTCCCCACAAGTGGTTCCCACACACATTCACATTTTTAAAAATAGGAATCTACAGAAACCCTGACAAAGAATGAATGTTCCTTTTTATCAAAGCTCTGTCTTGAAATATAAATGAAGGATTAAACAACCCTGGAACATTATAAATCAGAAAATAGCTCTCTTTCCATCATGGTCAACATGTGAACACCAGGCAGCAAACCTGTTTTTTTTTTTTTAATGCTTTAATCACAAAAAGATTTACACTGTGTTACAAATTATTCTGACTAAACAGGATTTAAAATAAGAAAAACAGGATAAAAATGGTAAAATGATTCCTTTCATCATGGTTCTCTTTTTCCCAGTGAGTCACTACATCCCTCCAAGGTTGCTACTGTCAATTGCCACATTCAGAGATGGAAACTGAGGCACTGTTGCTAAGGTGAGCCTAAGAGGGGAGGCAGATATAGCTCCCCATTCCCAGATTTAGTTCTGTCACTGTGATTGGGGGTAGAGGGCAGGAATAGCATTCATTATTACATGAGACCTCCTAATACTTGAGCAGCTTGACTATGCAGTACTTCCCAAATTGAGAGGGGGCCAGTCCTACATCTGTCCTGCCAGCGATAATAGCAAGCAGTGACAAGGAAAGAGTCCATACACCCACCTACCCACCACCCCTCACTTTTATTATTCATGGCTGCTGGGCCTCAGCCCTAACTCCAAGCCAAGACAAAGTGCCAAAGCAGCAACTTGTACAAGAGGAAGGGAATGGAATTAAACACCTACTATGTACCATGCACCATATAAGCACTTTACAAATGGTACTTCATTTGATCCCCACAGCAGCCCTGGGAGATAGGTATTATTAAGATCCTCATTTTTACAGATGAGGCAATAGATGTAGAAAGTAGTTGAATGACTTGCCCAGTCAGTGTTCATTAGGGTAAGGACTTTCAATGTGTAGACATTTCAAAGGGCATTTTGATTATCCATGCCCCTACTTGCTTCCAATGTTACTGATTATTGAAAGCTGACCGCTCATTTGACCCCCTCTGGGTTTCTCAGGTCAGAAGGCAAAGCCATGCATATATTCTTCATCACTGGTCTATCTTCTACTTCGGAATGACATACTGAACTATAGAAATAAGAAGAATTAACAATTCCATTAATTAATTAGAAGAAGCTGGGAGGATAGAAGTTGGGTTCAGAAAACTGACTCAGGTCATCAGCACAAACCCTAAGATGGCCCACTTTGGTCTCCACTGTTCATACAGCAAGATGGAGATGGGATGGGGATTGGGGAGGTCAGAAATGTCTGCACTGGACTCAGTTGAAATCCTGGCATTACTGGTACAGTATCACGCCCACTACCAGTGAAAGGGAGGGGGAGGTGTAGAAAGGGGTATAACTTCTAAGAGATGCTGCCAGGACTGAACCTATGGCTCCAAGAAGTCTGAGCTTTTCTAAGCTGATACTTCCAAGTTCTAAGCTGTTACCTGGCTCAGGAGGAAAGAGCCGGAAAGGAGGAGAAAAAAAATCCATGATATTAATTCCAGTTAAATTTGAGGGGGCTGGATGAGTTGGGAGTAAGAAAACATTACACCTGAAGCAAAAAAAAAGAAAAAAAAAAGGAGGGGAGCAGAGTTTTTCTAGACCTTCATCACCTCTGTCTACAAGACATCCCACCACAGTCTGTGTCAAGTCCTGGAATGATAAAAGCTGCCAAATGCACTATGATATTGAGGGTATTTCATTCTAAATCTATCTCCTTTGATGGAGATAATCCATCTGTTTTAGGAGCCAGAATACAAACATACACCAAGAGCTATGTTAACACTGCCTGACCTGCCCGTCATCATTTCCCAGTCCTCCTGAATACTTACAGCCACATTTTGTTACTGACCCCCTCCTGTTTTAGAGTGGATTTGCAGTTTTTCTAGAACTACACATTCAACCCCAAGGGAGAGAAGAAGGATCAAACACACATCTGTCTTCATTGTCAGAAACTCAAAAACAGTTCCTTAAACTCTCTAGACTCTAATTAGAGGATTCTTTAGAACACTTCCTGGAGCTGATCCAAAATGGATAAAATATGGTAGGTTCCATGGATGAGCAGCTTGGTTTATAAGCAACTAAAGATACTGAGCAAACCAGTGGTTTTCTAGAATCAATTTCAACACATTCAGCAGATAGGAACATAGGTTAAATTCTGCCTTGATCCTAAAATATTGGAAATTCTAAGGATGAGGCAGAAGTAGTCATGCAGCCTGCTGCTCTCACAGAAAGGTTTGGGATTCCCCTCTACCCCCAACAAATACAACATCCTTCCAAATTTATTTCCCCCATAAAGGAAGACAGTGTGAAAGTCTCTGACTCTCAGTCTGGGCACTGACACTTCTTAGCTGTGTGGTTAATGCAATTGCATGGACCTTCGTTAGCCTCCATTTGCTCCTTTGTCAATTAGGAGAAATGATGACGATAGGAGAAGGTCCTGGAGATAGTTACCACACCTTGGTAGAACAGGCCAGGCCCTGGGCAGAATGCCACCAGCAACAGTACCTGTGTCTCTCGGGGCTGTTGGGAGAAAGTGTTTTCTAAAGTTCAAAAAGTCCCAGAAACATATGATCATCATCATCATCATCCCCAGGCCAAACTGACCTTAGAAGTGAATAATTCCTTCCAAGGCTTCAATAGCATGTCAGTCCTCGTGTCCTAACTTCACTGGATTTAGAGCCAGAAGGGACTTTATGAGGCAATTGGTTCAACATCTTTGTTTTAGAAATGAGGAACTGAGATCCAGAGAGGATAAGTAATTCATCCAAAGTGGTTAGCTGCAGAAACAGGACTCAGATTCACATGCTCTGACTTCAAATCCAAAGACCTTTTCAGCCCTGCCACCAAAGGCACAACATCAAATGTGATCTTGGACAACTCCATTTATACCCTCTGGGAGCCTTGGTTTCTTAGTTTCTCCCTAAGAAACTTGGATTTAGAGATGGAAAGGCTCCCCTCTGTAAAATGAAGGGACTGGGCAAGGTGACCTCTGAAATCACCTCTAGCCCCAAATCTCTGCTCCTCTGAACCACTTTCTTGTCCTCCTAGAATGTTTCAATGGCTGCTTCCTACTTCTCTTGCTAAAATTTACCATGTTGTTGGTTATCTCCCTTTCCCTGGACTGGTTTCCCTTATTTATGGCCACTAGAGGTCAAGGCACCAGTTCTGACCCTTGTCATAAACAAAGCACAAGCATCTCTGCCTAAAGTTTCCCTTTAGAACATGCACTCTCTGTTCCCCATATAGTATCGCAGGAGTTCACAGCTTCCTAAGCTCTGAGCAGCTCCCTTGAAGGGGAGGGCATTGTCCAGAGGTGCAGCTGGGTGGCCAAACACATGGAGAGCCCAAGTCTGAAGACTGGGTCAGGTCTTGATTCAAACATATATTATTAAGCTAGACAATCAGGGCAAATCATTTAATCCCTGTGTCTCAGTTTACCTTGCTGTGAAACAGGGATAATAAAATTTCCACAAGGGTGGTGAGAGTAAAATGTTCTGCAAATCTGAGTTGTTACTATTAAAAGAAAGGCGGAGGGATACAGAAAAGAAAGGAAGGAGAAACAGGAGAAATGAAGAGAGGGAGAGGTGAGGAAAAGGGGACAAAGGGAGAAGGAGAGGGGACCAGGGAGGTGAGGAGAGAGCTGTGTGTATACATGTATGTATGTATGTTTATGTGTATGTAAATGTGCATGCATTAATGTACATATGTTTGTGTGCATATGTACGTGGGCATGGTCGAAATGGTAAGATTCTTATCCTTGATTTAAAGCCAACCTCCTCATTTTACAGATGAGGAATCTGAAGCCTAGAAATTTTTAATGACTTATCCAGAGCCACACAACGAGTAGCGTCAAAGGTGGGAACTGATGGGTTTTCCTGGCTGCAAGTCTGATATTCTATCCACTATGCCAGACATGAAGAACAGGAAGGGTTTGGCTGCTAGGCATCCCTATGGGGAGGAGGGACAAAGGAAGAGGTGAAACCTGGATCAGTCAGTACCAAGAAAGACACAAGGCTCATTTCCTGATCAGCATCCCCAATGCATTGCTTCCCAACATAATCAATCAGCCAGCAAGCACTTATTAAGTAACTGCTTACTATATACATCAGTCACCGTGCTAAGGCCTAGGGATTCAAAGACAAAAGAAGGAAGGCCTTTTTTATTTGAGAAATTGAAAGGATTTTGTAAGTCCTAGCTCACAGAATTCTCATAGATTCTCATAGAAATGTCAAGAGCTAGACAGGACCCTGGAGGTCATTTAGTCCATCTCCATTTTAGAAAAAGAGAAGCTAAGTCTCCACAAGGAGCCGTGACTTACCCAAAGGCACACAGTTAACTTGCAACTTAATCTGCTCATATTCTAACAGTGGTGGGAGACAGAACCCAGAAGCCTGAGGAGCTTGCTTCTACCCTCCAGTAAGTATGATTGAGTTTCAGACACTTTCTTTTCCTCACGTTTGCTCCTTCATTTCGTTCTGTTACAAAATCAAAGTTTCTTTTACTATCATTCTTTTCCTGCCCTTTTATTTGTCCTATTGTTCCAGACACGCCTGAGCATCCCTACTCTTTCCCAGGTCCTTTCTCTCTGTTTCTTCCCATCTCATCCCTCTACGTAGCAGCATAGTAATAACCTTCAGATGCTCCCATAACTAACTACTACTGTATCACTACATCCAGTGATGATTCACAGAAAGAGAAGTCTCTACAGGCCTTGGTGGCCTTCAGGGTGGTGTTTCCCAGCTTACTGACATCATCTCACCACACCTTCTGCCTCCCTGTTGATTTTTCCACACTTTTAGCCCTGAAATCCCATGATTCTCAGAGTAAATTTTAAGCCACCAGATACGGTGTATACCACAGTTTCCTACAAAAGAATAAAAAAGAGAATTTTAAGTAGGGCCCTGAATCTCAAAACATAGACTCTAGATGCATCTACAGGCCTTTACAACCAGGTCTCAACCTCCTTTTTTTCCAAACTTTTTAGCACCTTTAAACACTTTATACTAGAATAAAACTGTGGTTAATACACAGCACTCCATCCTTCACCTCTATATTGACCTACGATGCCTATAAGTTACATTCTCCTAAGCACTCTTAGAAGCCATAACTTCCTTCAAGGAAAAATTCAAAGATTTTTACATGAAGCCTTTCCTGGTCCCCTAGCTGCTGCCGGTTTCTTCTCCTCAAAATTACCTTCCATCTATTTCATTTGCTGTTGTTATTATAACTGGGCCACTCAGGCATGTCTAATTCTTTGTCTATTTCATACCTACCAATGCAGGTATTCTTCAGCTAGATTATAAACTCCTTGAGGGCAAGAAATGATTCACTTTGTCTTTGTGTATACCCAACACCTTCTAATGTATCTGGCATAATATATAGTAGGTACTTTGCATGTTGATCAATTGATTGGTGTGCAGAAGGAAGAGGAAGAAAATTTAGGCTACAGCAGTAGTCCTTGAAGTATGGTCTGGAGACTCTTGGGGTCTCCAAGACCATTTCAAGGGTATCTATAAGGTCAAAACTATGTTCATAATAATATGATGCTTTAATTGTCAATATGTTAAATCCTGATATAAACCATATAAAGGAAAGTTCTCTTAATTTTTAAGACTGCAAAAGAATCCAAAAAGTTTGAGAACCACTGGGCTAGAGAGTTTGCTGGAGAAGGCATTTCAATACAATCTGATTACTTCTCATTACTCTATTATGTTTCTGTAGATGCTAAAAGGAGAGGGGCATTGAGGATGTATGAAAAATACAGTCTTCCTTTTGGGAAGGTGGTGGGGAGGGAGAGTCCTGCCCTTATAAGCATGAGAAGCTCCCTTCTTTAGTTAACGCAGCAGCTTCCCTGAAAATGAAGACCAGGAAAGTGAATGAAGCAGTGCATTCTAAGGTAGCCTCTCCAGAAGAATGGAAAACAACAGAAGGCAAGCTAAGCCAAGAGTTCAGGGTCTGCCCATCTTCTCAGAGATTATACTCTGAGAGAGAGTGTGGAGGCAATAGGAACTCACAATACCAGGCTGATATACAAAAAGACTGGAGGCAGCATGACAGAATATAGAGAGAAGTGGATTTGGAATCTAAGGACTGGGTTCAAGTTGTGAACCTTTCACCTATTAATGTGGGACCAAGATCTCACACATGAATCTTTATTTCCACATTAATAAAATGAGGAAATTGAACTCAATGTCTCTGAAGCTTCCTCTCAGCTTCAAATCACTGATCTCTCTTTATGAGGTAGATGCAAATGTGGATAAGGATAAATCCACAACAGTGGAAGTAAACACATGGTCTGCCCTGGGATGGCTTGGTGGGATCTGAGTTGGCCCCTGTTGTGGAGGAGGCATCCAGGAAGTCATCTGTTTTCCCCAAAAGATCTCTCCTTAGCAAACATGTGGCCAAAATGCCCCACATTCTCTTAAAGACTATACAGAATACAAATATATACAAAAGGAGATACAAAAGTAATATGTGAAATGGGTCCCTGCCTTCAAGAAATCTGTAGTCTCATCCAAGGATTCTGTCTTATAATATCCTTCTCTGAATATATATATTTTTAAATCTTAATTGAAACAATTGTTAAATTTCAGTTAGAAGTTAATAAAATTAAGATGTATTATTTTTCCCCCATCCAAGTTTATGAACCTACTGAAATCTATCTATGAACCCCTTGATCTAGCTGAACAAGCAAAATGAATGCACATAGAAGAATTCTAAAATGGTCTCTGAGATCATGTGTCACCAACTGCTAATTTTTGAGTTTGGAGAAAAAAGAGAGCAGTGCGGGTCTGGATTTCATTGTTGGTATACAGGTACCCCTTTAAACCTTCATTGGTCATTAACAACCATATTGTGAGTTAGCTTATCTGAAATTCTGGTAGTATCTAAAAGGAATGGAACACAAGATGACAAAGCTTGGAGGTGGGTAGGAGGCGGGCCAGGTATATAGGAGTCAAGTTTAAGGAAGGCAAATCTGGCAAGGATGCTAAGGTTCTTAGTCATCAGCAGCACAGAGTATCACCACGAAAGAAAGGTGAGGCAGGAGGGTACTAAACACAAAACGCATATATAGAAGTACCTGTTTCTGAAGAAAGGCACAATGTAAATTCAGGATATTATCAACAGAGAATCATAGACTTAGAATCGAAATGTACCTTTAGAAGTCACTGAATCTGAACTCATGAGGCCTAGAGAGATTAGGTGACTTGCCCAGGGTCTCTGAGCTATGGGTTGTGCTTTAAGAAAATTTTATTTTGTCCCCTTTCCCCCAGCTTCCCTAGGGAAAGAATATCTATGTCATTCAGATGAACTGAAAAGAAGGCAAAAGCTGTGATCTAATTCTGTCTTGCTCAGAGAACCTTTTATAAATTCATTTCTCATCCTCAGACAAATAGTTGTGAACCTGTTGATTGGAGGCAGGGTACTGTCTGCATTTGCCAGGAGAAAAGATTGCTCGGATGTTTCTCCTTTCTGAACTGGGCAGGTCAGAACACTGTTCCCACCCACATGGATTTTCAAAGTCAAAAAGTAATTTGCATCAATGGAAAAAACTCATTTCAGAGGCAGTGCAAATGAGGGGCTGACAGTGCATTCTTGGGATGTGATCAAGGAAACTAGCTCCTCAGCCCAGCAGGATGGTCAGCCAGGGAACTGAGCAACATTCAAAAGGCTGAGGGGATAGACTGGGGGAGGCAAAGGGGGAGGGGAGTGCTCTGATATGGATTCAAAGGTTGCCTCCAAGAAGCCCTGCCAGGGTCCAAGGCACATAGGTTAGAGACCATTACCATAGTTATCAAACTCACAAATCTGCATCTCTCTCCCCTCCCCCCAGACTCCCCACCCGAACCTTTCTTGGTGCGTAGGTGAGATTATTCATGCAGATTTATGAGTTTCATTACAATGGAAATGGTCCCCAGTCTGTGGGCCTCTGACCCTGGCAGGACTTCTTGCAGTGGACTCCTAAGTCCACACCCACATCCTAAGAGTTGTCATTTCTACCTTTATTTAACAAATATACTTTCTGTAGACTGAATAACTACTATCTCGCAAATATAGATGTATTACAATTTCTCAAATATGAATATAAGTAAGTATCGTGGTGATGAATAAAATACAAATTCATTTAAGCATTACTGAATTGGCTTCCTGTCATATATCTTCTCAGTTTAAGGACATAAGCTGGCACAATAGAAACAGTACTGGTTCTGAAATCAGAGAATGTTGGTTCAAATCTCACTTCTGACACATACAACTTGTGTGACCTTGGGTAAGTCACCTAATGTCTATGGACCTCAGTTTCTCCATCAGTAAACATAAGGAGGTTGGAGTAGAAAATCTCCAGAGGGAGCTAGATGGCACAGGTGGGCCTGGATCAGGAAGGCCTGGGTTGAAATCTGGCCTCAGATACTTCCTAGCTGTGTGACCCTGGGCAAGTCACTTCACTTCTGTTTGCATCAGGTTCCTCAACTATAAAATGAGGATGATAATATCACCTACCTCTCAGATTTGTCATGAAGATAACATGAAATAATATTTGTAAAAAGTGCTTAGCACAATGTCTTATAGCACAATGGCATACAGTAGTCTGTGATATAAAGGTGGGATTCTTCCTGCTCTAATTCCTATGAAAAATCAGTAAGTACTAATGGTATAAAACACTTATTCCATGAGGAAAGGGGTTCATGAATTTTTTTTAATGTTAAAAAAGAGTTCTCAGGCTTCAATCAACTAATAGGTTCTTAGCAAGCACTTACCGGCTTCCCTGGCCTCCCACAAGTCTCAGCTAAAATCACCTTCTACAAGAAGCCTTTGCTGGTTCCCCTTAATCCTAGTCCCTCCCCTTTGAGTTGATCTCCAATTTACCTTGCATATATTGTATTTATCAGTTATTTGCAAGTTAGCTCCCAATGAGACTGGAGCTCCTTGAGCTTCAGAGATGGTTTCTTGTTGTTTATTACTATTATTGTATTCCAAATGCTTAACTGAGTGCCTGGCACAGAGCAGGTGCTTAATAAATGTTTGTTGACTTGACTTATTGTGTGCCAGGCACTTTGCTAAGCATTGGGGATACACAGTCCTGAGCTTTGAGAAGCCTACAATCTAATGATGGAGGCAACGTAAAAAATTAGTTACAGACAAGAAGGTAAACTTAGAAGCTGAGTGTTATTACCAACACCTATCTAGTTTTTCTCTATCTCATCACTAAAGCTGCCTCCAAATTCAGTTCTTTTTATCTGATTCCATGTGGCTAAACCTTTGTATGAAGATAAAAAATTGACCCAGTGGGAGAAATTTCCTGACTGCTCAAATTTGAACCTAAAGAGACTGTCTTATGATCTTAATATGGGTAGCTAGGTGATGAAGTGGATAGAGTACCAAGCCTGGAGTCAGGAAGTCTTGAGTTTAAATCCAGCCTCAGATACTTCCTAGCTGTGTGACCCTGGGAAAGTCACTTAACACTGGTTGCCTAAGTTTCTTCATCTGTAAAATGAGCTGGAGAAGGAAATGGCAAACTACTCCAGTATCTTCATGAAGAAAGCCCCAAATGGGATCATGAAGAGTGAAACATAACTGAAAAAATGATTGAACATAAGCATTTATAAAGCACTTATTATGTCCCAAACACTAGACTGAATGCTAAGGGTGCAAAGAAATGCACAAAACCAGTTCCTATCTATCCCTGCCCTCAGAGTGCACATTCTAATAGACCACATACAAATAACCTGTCAACACATAAGACAAGGTAAAGAGAAAATACTAGCATGAAGGTAGGTTGATTTGGAAGGACTTCTTGTTGAAGAGGGGATTTTTACATAAGACTTGAGTGAAGCCAGGAGGTCAGAGGTAATGAGGGAAAGTATTTCAGATATGTGGGAGAGCCAATGAAAATTCCCAGCTAGGAGATGGAGAGTCTACAAGAAACTAGACCAGAGTCCATGGAGTGTACTAAAGTGTGAGAAGACTGGAAAGGTGGGAAGGAGTCAGTTGATGACAAAGGACTTTAAAACACAGGATTGAACGTTTGATCCTGGAGGCCATATGAAGCCACAAGGAGTTTCTTGAGTAGAAGGGTTATCTAGTCAGAACTTCACTTTAGAAATTCAAATTTGGGCCAAGAATTGGAAATTGATGGGATGCCTATCAATTGGGGAATGGCTGAACAAGTTCGGGTATATGAATGTAATGAAATATCATTGTTCTATAACAAACAATGAGCAGCAGACTTCAGAAAATCCTGGAAAGACTTACATGAACTGATGCTGAGTACAGTGAGAAAAACCAGGAGAACACTGTACACAGTAACAGCTACAGTGTGCGACGTCTGACTTTGATAGGCTTAGCTCTTCTCAGCGAAGCAAGGATCTAAGACAAAAGACTCATGATGGAAAATGCTGTCCACATCCAGAGAAAGATCTGTGGAGGCTGAATGCATTTTGAAGCATACAATTTGCTCTCTCTTTTTTGTTTATTTCTTCTTTCTTGTGCTTTCTCCCATTGGTTCTAATTCTTTATATGACTAACGTGAAAATATGTTTAATATGAATGCATATGTAGAGTCTATATCAGATTGCCTGCCGTCTTGGGGAGGGGGGAGGGAAGGCAGGAGAGAAAATTTGCAACTCCAGATCTTATGGAAGTGAATGTTGAAAACTAAAAATAAATTAATATTGGTTTGTTTTTTAAAAGAAAAATGATTGAACAACAACAAATGCTCTTAATAGGGAAGGCAGTCATGACAGCCATGATGGAATGGAGAATAGAGAAACTCAACAGAGACATATTCCAAGTCCTTCAGGGCCCCCTGCCATTCCCCCATTCTTGCAGGTTTGGGTCAAGGCTAGGCCTTGGCTCATGTGCAAACTGCCTATATGCAAAGCTTGGCAATGTGCACTGCTGAATTGCAGAAAATATTTATTGAAAACAAATTCAATCAACAATCATCAAAGAAATGTTTGCTATGGGCAGAGTACCATGGGAGGATACATGGATGAATACACATAGTAGTCTCCTGTTCCCAAGGAGCTCTGTGGACAAGTGGAGGAGGTAAGACATGTTTATGAATAACATGTTAGACTTGGTAGGAAGGGCAAGTAGCATAAGAGAAGCATAAATAAAATACCTGGTGAGGTTGCTGAGAGGAGGGACAGAGATATTTCCACCTGGGAAGACCAGAAAAGTACAGAAATGGGCCTTGAACTAAGAGTAGGATTTTAAGGGGTAGGGGATATTCCAACAAAAGAAATAATATGAGAAAGTACGCAAGGGATGGACCAGTGCTGTTCACAGAAAAACTGAAATTAGGAAGAAAAATGATTGGGAGGGGTGAAGATGAATTTTATTTTGGACATGAGGAGTTTGACACATAACAGGACATCCAGAAAAATATGCCCAGCAGTCATTTAGGAATATGGAACTAGAGAGCATTAGAGACAAATGGGGACTCGGGACAGGATTTCAGGAATCACCCAGGAAAAGTGCATGAGATCTTCAAGTAAAGAGATTACAGAGGAAACAAAAGAAGGCTAGGGTCACAACCTTTAAGGAATGCTGACATTCAGAGGGCAAAAAGGGGCAGAGAAACCACTGACAGAGAAAAGAGAAGGAATGGTTAGAGAGGCAGTGCCGTATCTAATTAGTTAAGGGAGGAAAGTAATTTAGGAGGGAGGTGCTCTTTAAATACCAGAGTCAAAAAGATAAAAACTGAGTTATGGCTACTGGACTTAGTCATGTGGGAGTACGATAATGTGGTTCAGTGGGATGTATACTAGATTTATAGCCAGGAATCCACATAACCTGGGTTAAAATCCTGTCTCTGCCACATACTAGTTGTGTGACCCTGGATAAGTCGTAATATCTCTAGGTCTCACTTTCTTCATCTGTAAAATGAGAGGCTTGGACAAGCCTTCTAACTAAGGTCTCTTCCAAGCCTGGAGTCACAAATCCTAAGTCACAAATCATCTTCCACAAAGCCATTTCAATAACAAAGCTGAGAAGTAAACACATATTGACACACAACCATATTTTCTCAAAAAATGCTTCCCATTCAGTGGCTTCTGACACAGGAGGCATGCAAAACCATCCTATCAATCAAAATGACAAAAAGGCCAGCTGAATCCTTCAAACACTTCTTTACGCAAAATGCCCATGTAGTCAATGCATCTCAGAAACGTGGCTAACTTTCTAGAAGCAATCAAATCCAACAGTTGCCAGTGGTCAGACAATCACTGCCACCAAGAAGGAGGCACCCAAAGGATCATTACAAGCCAGTGGGCATGGAGGACAGGTTTTTAGGATATCCTGTTTCCAGAGAACGCCAAAAGATCTGTTTCCTCTAGGGTGGTGAATTTAAAAGGCAGGGGAAATCAACAAAGAAAAAAAAGCACGTAAAGACAAGGCCTGGGAGGAGGTGGGGGAGAGTTTGGGACAGAATCAAGGTCTCCCCAGGCAGCTTTCTTGGCCTATCAAAATAATAAATGAAACTAGGCTTTAACCATAGAGCAGACGCCAAAGTTAGCTTAGAGGACCACAGTGTTTCCTGTATCTTGGGAGACAGGGAAGTAACACTGAGACAATGCATGCTTAAACAGATTCTGATTCAAATATGGGGAAATGTTTGGTTCCCTTCCAAAAAACCTTAGCCACCATGAGATATCTCTTTCAGTTCTCTGCAGTGGATCTCCCTGGACGATACCAGATAAAGAGGCAATTTATCATGTGGCTGAAGGTTGTACGTAAAGCATTATCTGTCTTCCACAAGGAACCGCAGCGTCTGTGTGAGGCCCCTGGCTGGGCAGGATGACCCATACGCCTCCATTTTAAGATGCCATAGCAACATGGAAATTAACAAGGAGCGAACTATTAAATGAATAATTTACTGATTTCATAAGAACCTGTCTTGCAATTTATAGTTCTATTATCTTTCCTACCCATGTCTTAACTCCTTTGTATAAAGACTGCAATCAAGCTGAATAACATTTGAGAATCTAATAAGCATATAAAACTCCCTGCTCAAGCAGAAAGGTATAGATTGATTTTGATGGTAGTTGTGTTCCCCTGAGGTCAAATCCCATTACAGCTGCCTTCTCTCCCTACCTTCCCTCCCCTTTCTGTAAATGGGCAGGGGCGGAGAGAAGGGATCAAGATGAATACGGCCTCCAATAAGCTTGATGTTTTTCAAACAGAAATGCTTTTTCTTCTTAGGGAAATTCAGAGCCAATCAAGGAAGGGCTGAGTGGCATTCAGTAGTATTATGTGGAAGAAATATCACCATCTTCAATCTACCGATTGTCACTTTAAAAATTCCCCAAAGAGACCTTGTTACTAGCAAAGGAAAAGGGGAAAAAAAGGGCTAAGTATAGTTTCAGTGACAATTGTAGTAGAAAAACATATCTTCAAAGACTCTTTCAGTATCATCAGTGATCCCATTTCAGTGGCGGAAACACATCTTGTCACTCAGTCTCAATTTAAAGGATATTTATGAAGACAATACAAACGCCAGTAGACTTCTTTGCCAACTTATTTATTTGGGTAGCATAGGTTACAGATTATCTTTATTCTGTGTTTTTCTACGGAATGGATATTTCCATTTGAGACATATTACCAGAGACAGAAGGAAGTTCCCAATACTGTCAACTGTTTCTCTCTGGTTTCCTAAGAAAAGGCACCAGAGAAACAATGAAATATACATAAATACCAGCTTCAAAGCCTTGTTGCTTGGAACCCCAAACTCTTTGGTCCTAAGGAGTAGTAAACCACACAAAATTGAAGGATGCTACCTGGGTTAGAGATTGAGTGATCCACAGAACAAGGTAGCAATCTCTAACTGTGAAGGTGTTTGCGAGAGTTCAGTGTACCTCCTACACTCCTGGCAATCCCTTTCTTTACCTTCCTGCTGGCAACGATGGCTGCACAAAATCCTAGATTGGTAGTTGTTTTGCCCCTATGGATACACTGCCTCTGCTCTCTGAGAACAAAAGGGTTTTCATTTAGCACGCTGGTGTATGGATCTGTCTCCAGGTAGATGCTTGTAGAGGCCAGAGATGGTCTCTTCTGTAGATGGGGTTTAGCAAACAGTACCTTGTAGGTTCTTAGCACCTATCAGCTCCTAATGGTTCTGCCAGGCAACCTCAGAATTACAGGATTGAGGAAATGGTGCTATAGGACCCCAAACTTACATGGGTAAATTTCAACTTATATAAGTTTCAGGGAATTGCTATAAAGACAAGTTGACTCAAATGGCATAATATATTCATTCGGAGAATATAGGATTTTTACATTATTTTAAAACCCTCCCTTTTCTTTCTGTATAGTGGCATCATCCCTGCCACCAAGGTCTGAATCTCAGCCAGGAGCTAGGCAGATGTAGACCTCTCAGGTCCTGCTTAACTGATTCCCATCTCAATGGCCTGAATATATTAGCTAAGGTGAGGTGGGGGAGGGGGGGAGGGGGAGGGGAGGAGAGAGAGAGAGAGAGAGAGAGAGAGAGAGAGAGAGAGAGAGAGAGAGAGAGAGAGAGAGAGAGAGAGAGAAACTGAGAAGTTAAGTGACTTAGTCAGGGTTACACAGTTGAAACAAGAGTTCCAACTAAGATTCAACCATAGGTCCTTCCTAACTCTGACTACATTTCCAACACTGTTCATTACACCGCTTTAGTACACTTAAGATCAGCAGCTAGGTGGCACCATGGTGCACAGAGCACCAGACTTGCAGGAAGATTCATCTTCCTGAGCTCTCAAATCTGGCCTCAGATAATTCCTAGCTGTGTGACGCTGGTCAAAGGCACCTAACACCATTTGCCTCAGTTTCCTCATTTGTAAAATGAGCCAGAGAAGGAAATGGCAAAATGCGCCACGGTCTTTGCCAAGAAAACCCAAGGAGCAACAATAAAGACTTAAGGCAGTTAATGTACTTAGAGTAGACAGAAGAAAGCCAGCTAGCCTGTCAAATCCAAGGAGCCCCAAAACACATTATTAACAATTTTGACTCATCTTTGGCATATAAAGTAAAATAAAGGTTTGTTAATTAGTGGAGTTGGGGGAGAAAGGACTGCAGAATAAAGCAAAAACCAGACAAGAATAATGGAAATCTTAAATTAGACGCCTACAGGCACAGGTAGAGGAATCCAGGTGAAGGTGACATGGGGAGAGCTGGGGAAATTCTGAAAGACCTACTCTGTTTGACCTTTAAGTCAATAATCAAAAAATAAAATAGGATGGAGGGAAAGGGACATAGCCCCATGTGGTAAATGGCCTAAACATCACCCTGTATAACTTCCCAAGGCAAATTTATTGTTGTTCAGTCATTTTCAGTTGCATCCAACTCTGTGATCCCTTTTGGGGATTTCTCAGCAAAGATATTGCAAGCGGTTTGTCATTTCCTTCTCCACCTCATTTTACAGATGAGGAAACTGAGGCCAACAGGGTTAAATGACTTGCCCAGGGTCACATAGATAGTAACTATCTGAGGCCAGATTTGAACTCAGGTCCTCCTGATTCTAGGTCCTGTTCTCTATCCACTGTGCCACCTAGTTGCCCTAAGGCACAGTTATACTTTCTTAAAGGTATAGAAACTATTTTTCCTTTTCTTTTTTATTTATTTATTTTCAGTGTTCCACAATCACTACCATACAACCCTGGGGCAGCTAGGTGATGCAGTGGAGAGAGCACCAGTGCAGGAGTCAGGAGGAACTGAGTTCAAATCTCATCTCAGACACTTGACACTCACTAGCTGTGTAACACTGGGCAAGTCATTTAACCCCAATTGCCTTATCCTGGGTCATCTCCAGTCATCCTGATGAATATCTGGTCACTGGATTCAGATGGCCCTGGAGGAGAAATGAGGCTGGTGACCTGCATAGCCCTCCCTCACTCAAAAACAAAAGTCAAGTGCAAGTCGTGATTATTTCTCCGATGGCATGGTCTTCTTCAGCAACGAAGGACGAACACACATATACACACACACACACACACACACACACACACACCATACAACCTAGATTTTTTCTTTCCCTCCCTCCCCAAGATGGCATTTAATTTTATATAGGTTCTACACATACACTCCTATTAAATACATTTTCACCATAGTCATGTTGTATAGAAGAATTAAAATCAACGGGAGAAATCATATAACAAACCAAAATGTAATACAAAAGAAAATTATCTGCTACAAGCAGTGATTGAATTCCATAGTTCTTCTGGATGTGGAAGGCATTTTGCCTTAAAAGACCATTGGGAATTTTTTAAGTCCTTGCACTGCAATGAAGTTCTAAATCTACCAGAAAAAATCCTTGCACACTGTGGTTGTTGCTGTGTACAAAGTTCTCCTGGTTCTGCTCCTTTCACTCAGCATTAGATCATATAAGTCTTTCCAGGCCTCTCTGAAGTCTTCCTGTTCATCATTTCTTATAGCGCAATAGTATTCCATTACGTTCATATGCCATAATTTATTCAGCCATTCCCTAATTGGTGGGCATCCCCTTAATTTCTAGTTTTTGGCTACCACAAAGAGTGCTGCTATAAATATTTTTGTACATGTGGGATGCTTTCCCATTTTTATGATCTCTTGGGGATACAGTCCTAGAAGTGGTATTGCTGGGTCAAAGGGTATGCACATTTTTGTAGCCTTTTGCGCATAATTCCAAATTGCTCTCCAAAATGGTTAGGTCATCTCACAGTTCCACCAACAATGAATTAGTGGTTCCACCTCTCCCACATCTTCTCCAACATTTATCATCTTCCTGTTCTGTCATGTTAGCCAATCTGATAGGTTTGATGTGGTATCTCAGTTGTTTTGATTTGCATCTCTCTAATCAATAGTGACAGCATTTTTTCATATGACTATAGATATCTTTAATTTCTTCCTCTGAAAACTGTCTATTCATATTCTTTGACCATTTTTCAATTGGGGAATGACTTGTATTCTTCTACATTTGACTCAGTTCTCTATATATTTTAGAAACGAGGCCTTTATAGTTGCAAAAATTCTTTCCCAGTTTTCTGCTTCCCTCCTAATCTTGGTTGCATTAGATTTGGTTGTGCAAAAACTTTTCAGTTTAATGTAATCAAAATTATCCATTTTGTACTTCATAATGCTTTCTATCTCTTTAGTCAAAAATTCTTCCCTTTTCCATAAATCTGATAAATACACTATTCCTTGCTCCACTAATTTGTTTATAGTATCACTCTTTATACCTAGATCATGTACTCATTTGGACTTTATTCTTGTGTATGGTATCAGGCATTGGTCTATGCCTAGTTTCCACCACATCTTTATTCAGCTTTTCTCAACAGTTTTTGTCAAACAGTGAGTTCTTATCCCAGACGCTGGGGTCCTTGGGTTTATCAAATGGTAGATTGCTATGTTCATTGCGTACTGTGCCTTGAGTATCTAGCCTATTCCACTTGTCTACCCTTCTGTTTCTTAGCCAGTATCAAGTAGTTTTGATGATTGCTGCTTTATAATACAATTTAAGATCTGGTAGAGCTAGGTCACTTTCCCTAGCATTTATTTTTGTTAGTTTCCTTGATATTCTGGACCTTTTGTTCTTCCAGATGAATTTTGATATTATTTTTTCCAGTTGTAGAAAATAATTATCTGATAGTTTGATTTGTTTGGCACTAAATAAGTAAATTAATTTAAGTAGAAGATAGAACCTATTTTTAAGAGGTGAGAGTGGGGGAATCTAGTAAAGTGCAAGTCTTAAAAGAAATTCATACCAATAGAAGCAGAAAAAATTGGCAGAGGACAAAAGCCAGTGTGCCTCTTAGATCTCCAATATGTAATTCTAGAATCTTTTTTTAAGTTAATATTCTTTTCTGTTTTCACATGGTAAAACATGACTGCTTTCAAGAAGTTTTTGGCTAAATGAGCATAAGTTTTTAACAAGGTTAAAAGAAGCTTCCCTTCTGTATCGCAAAGAAATCATAAAAATAGGAAAAAAGCATGTACAAAAATATTTATAGCAGCTCCTTTTGCAGTGTGGAAATCAAGGAAATGCCCATCAATTGGAGAATGGCTGAACAAGTTGTGGTATATGTTATGTAATACTATTGCACTGTAAGAAATGACTAACAGGTTGACTTCAGAAAAAACTGGAAAGACGTATTGACCCAATGCTGAATGAAGTGAGCAGAACCAGAAAAATATTGTACACAGTAACAGCCAGTGTTTGAGGACTGTTTCAGATAGACTTAGTCCTTCACACCAATGCAGAGATGTATAACATTTTCAAAGAACTCTTGATGCAAAATGCCATCCATATCCAGAACTATGGAGTTGAAATGCAAAGCGAAGCAAACTATTTTCTCTTTTATTTTGTTTTGTTTTGGTTTTTCTCATGCTTTTTCCCATTCATTCTAATTCTTCTATGCAACATGACCAACATGAAAATGTGTTTAATAAGAATGTATGTGTAGAATTCATATATTGCATACTGTCTTGGGGATGGGGGGGAAAATTTAGAACTCATGGAAGTGACTATTGAAAACTGAAAAGAAATAAATTAATATAAATTTTTTTTAAAAAGAAGCTGACATTTATATAACAATTTAGTTTAGATTTCATAGGATTTGGAGAACCTCTAATGGAAACCCCTCACTTTGCAGATATAAAAATCCAGGCCCAGAGAGGTAGTGACTTGACCAAGGTAAAAAAGCAAATTAGCAGAAGATTTGAAACTGAAAGTCTGGCTTCCCGTTTCTCAAAGCAGCCCCCCTTCTCCTCAGTAGTTTTTAAGAACATTTGGGTAACATAGTTCTAGTGTCCATTATATTTCTTCCTTTGAGGAAGGAAGCTAAGATATTCTAAACTTGTGGATTCTAGGGGGAATATAAGTGGTCATACTATGCAAAATGACACTCAGTGATGAGGATGGAGGAAATACGTTAGTACAGCTTAAAACAACAACAATAAAAGTAGAGGTAGTATAGTTAGTAGAAAAAAGAGCTGACCTTGGAGCCAGAAAGACCTTGGTTCCAGTCTCTATTTTGACATATATTGGCTATGTGACCCTAGCCAAGAGGCTCTAGGCAACACTCTTTAACACTGTCAGTTGCAGAGACGGTGCCAACTCGCATTGGTAGAGAAAATTTTTTACCTGGGAGTTTTCTATTCTAATACAATCAAAGGTCCTGTCACTTAACCATATTAACCATATTTCGAATTGTGATAGCTAGCATTTTGTATAGTGCTTTAAAATCTATTCACAAGAGAAAGGGAATACCAACCATCCTGGAGTCTAGACCCCAGTCAATTCTCCCATGTCTCTAACTTAGAGAACCTCATTGTCTTAAGAGTAGAATGTAAGCACTTTGAGGCTAGAAACTGTTTCATTTTGTCTTAACATCCCCAGTGTCTAGTATAGTGTAAGCACACTTAATAAATGCTTATTAAATAAAAATGAAAGACACAGATGCAGCTCCCTTTCTCTCTCTCTTCTCCTTCCCTAGCAGACTATACCTTCCTATTAGAGATGTTCTGGCGATGTGGGAGGGAATTCTCCACAAGATCCAATCCGTGTTATTCTAAAGCTCTGCTTTGCCTGTTCCTGTCTCCTTGGCCAACGGGTATTCCAATGCAAGAAGATGCATTCCCCAGCATGGTACTTTCTCTTACACAAAGTAAACTGCTATGAAGCTGCATCCAAAATGAGGTGTTGTTGCCTAAAATGCCCTTGGTGGATGATCAGATATGTGATCAAAAATGGGTAGAAAAAAAGGCCTTAATACCTGTGCTCTCTTCAGTCATGATTCCTTGAGGCATCTTAAGAGAAGTTAGGAGCAAGATGAGCTGAAGATGAGTCAGGCACAGGAAGGATGGTGGGGTGAGAGGTCTTTCTTTTGCTGCTAAAAACTGCAAAGGAGGCCAGGATGGGGTCTGGTCATTATTTTCACTTCTGGAGGGAAGGAAGCACAATCTCTTTCTTTCAAGAAGTTCCAAGTACCACCCACATATAATTTAAGCCTGTATACATATACATACATACACACACCACACACACCACACACACACACACACATATATACACATATATATATATATATACATACACACACACATATATCCATCACACCTACAGTACTTCTAAAGGTTTACACTTTCTTTGGTGTGACTGTTTCCTCCTCTGATTCAAAATGAACAAATGAATAAAAAACAATTATTAAATCCTTACAATATGCAAAGTGCTGTGCATTCTAAAAGTGGGGAGAAGACATAGGATGTTTCAGTGGCATGGCAGATAGAAAAGTCCCATAGTCCTTAGGGTATAGTGGCCAAGTAGATGGTATTGTAGTTTTTTAAATGCTACTTTATATCCATTTCTCATAATGAACCATTTGCCAGGACTTTAGTGGATAGAACTTTCCTTTTCTAGATCTTCTGTAGTTGAAGGTACTGCCAAATCTACAGGGGAGTGGGCAGGATGCATCCCCCTCCACAAAGGTTTATTGCCTAGTTGGTAGCTGCTGAGGCTGGGTTGGAACCCCCTCCAGCTTTAGCAGGTGATCTTCTAAGTTTCTGTGACCCAAATAATTCATTACAGGGTGCCAGCCTCCTAGAGAAAAGTCTCTCTCCACCATTACTTAGGTTAATATATCTGTGTTAGCTCTACAATCCATCTTGAGGCCCAATTCCAAGCCTTGCAAGGCTTAGCAGGACCTGCTGGCATATGATATAAGAAGCTGAAGTGGATCCCCTCTCTGCTAGGATAAGGCAGCAGAGTGGGGCTTATGGAGAATACTTGTAAGTACTGTACAATAAAAGTGTGTATCTTGGGTTTCTATACACTTATATCCTGATGGTACTTAAAAGTCCCCAATCTTGGTAGTACTTTTTAAAAAAAGTCTGGTAGGAGAGGTTTATAAGTTACACTTCTAGCCTCTCCAATGGGCAGGGACTCCAAAGGGAAACAGCACAAATCTAATGCCCAGAATAAGGTGAGTCAAGGTCTCCTACTGGAGATCCTTACTGGATTTGGGAAGGTGACTCTGACCTTCTGGGGAAGAATGGTTGCTGGATTAACCATCTGGGCTTGCTTCAGGGTTACCAGTCTCGGTTAACCCAACTTATTCTTATTCTTCTCAGGACTAGCACAAATAGAAGGAGTCTAATCTTAAAGTATATGAGAGGGCCAGGGTTAAAAAGGGGAGGGTCTGACAGTTGTTTGTGTGAGTGTGTGTGGGGGAATCCCCAGTCTATTTGATTTTTTTCTGTAGAAATAGATGTCAGTTCACTTTCTTACAGTGACAAAGGAAAAAAAAGGAAGAAAGAAAGAGAGTGATGAGGGCCCTGTTTCAGTTTAAAGACTTGGGTGTTTGATCAAGGCCATTTTCTGAGCACAGATGCAAAGCAGTACTGGGATGTCAAAAAGGAAGACCACTTCTGATCAGCAGTGTCAAGTGCACGGGAGCAGCCTGCCTCCTTTGCAGTCAATGTTCAGTGGAGCTGCCAGACTCTGAATCCATTAACAATCAGTTGTGTCTGGAGAAAGTTTCATCTCAGTGGTAGTTTAAAAAATAAAAAAAAGGATAGAAAGATAAAAAGAAAAATCCCATCCTGTCGACAGAAATGTCTTGTAGCTCACATGGGCTGTGTTTATCTCTTCAGATTTCCAAATAAACAGCTACCCTATAGATCTGAGACCACCTGCCACTCAGTCATATGGAGGAATCCCAAAAGGAGGGGTCTTCCTGATGGGAAAAGGGAAGAAGGGTCATCAAATTGTCGATTCAGAGTGGGAAGGGAACCTCAGAGAAGATTTGGTTATTTTACAGCAGAGGAAACTGAGGGACAGATAGGTAAAGTAGATCACAGGGGTAGTGAGTAGCAGAGATGGGTGTTCCAAGGTAGCACCCCCTTCCACTGTGTGATGCTTTTCCTCTCATCATGCATGTGCTTGTGATGAGAAACAATATGAGCTCTCAGTAAGGTCTAGTGAATTTCCTACTTTTCCTCTAACCTGATGAAGGTCTTAGCCTGAACAGACACAGTAGCCAATGAAGCAAACTCACTCTGTTGGTTGGTGCTACAGAAATGGCATTGGAATCAGTCAATAAGCATTTATTCAAGGATCTGGGAATAGAAAGACCAAAGTAAACCAGTTCTTGCCCTCGAGGAGATGACACTGTACTGGGGGGAGACAACGTGTATTATTAGATAGATGAAAAGTAGATACATCATGTTTTTGTTGGGGAGGGGAGTAGCAACTGGGAGATAAGGAAAGGACTCAAGTTGAAGATGAGTCCTGGACTGAGCTCTGAAGGCAGGGAATCTGTGAGGTGGAAGAAACACATGCCAAGCAGAGAATAAAGAAAAGTTCCTTTTGGTTTAAAATGCTGGAACAGGGCAAAGGGTGAGAGAGAGCAGTGACCCATCGTTGCTTGAACAGATCTTTCTTTTGCACATTCATAAATCAATTGGAATTTTTTTTTAAATCACATCCTTTTTTCCACAGGAAGTTTCATTCAAGTCAGGAAGCTTGAATAGGCACTCAATATTAGTGCCTCTAGCAGGCATTACTGGTATGCAGAGCTGTGAGTAGAACACAGAGAACAGGAAGAATGGTTCCCATCATCATTGATCTTATAACCTAGATGTAGACACAAGACCCTATGCATATGAAACTATCAAAGGACTTAAAAAGGTGTGTCTGAAGGAGTAAAGGATGATAGAGTAAAAACATCACTGGAAATGACATGAAATATAGCACCGAAGCAGAATGATGAGTTGGGGAAAACATTGTGAAAAGGTTACAAATGAGAGAATTCATATTTCCTAGGGGTTTTCCTAGGGGCAGCTAGGTGGTGGAGTGGATAAAGTACAGGATGGGGGGAAGTGGGGCACAAAGAATCAAGGGAAGTCAGGAAGACTCATCTTCCTCAGTTCAAATCTGGCCTTAGACACTTCCTAGCTGAGTGATCCTGGGCAAGTCACTTAACCCTGTTTGCCTAAGTTTCCTCATCTATAAAATGAGCTGGAGAAGAAAATGGCAAACCACTCCAATATCTCTGCCAAGAAAATCTGAAATGGGGTCACAAAAAGTTAGACGTGACTGAAATGACTGAACAACAAGAGCAAAAGGGGTTTTATAACCGAAGGAACTTCTTTAGGAAATCACTCGAAAACAGTTGTTCTTAGCCTCTTTTTGTAAGATAGACCCTTTGGAAGTCTGGTGAAGTCTACCAATCCTCTTCTCAGAATGTTTGCACATGAATAAAATAAAAAGCATCTGATTCCAAAGGAAACCAAATGAAATTGAAAGTTATAATTTTTTAAATTATAATTTAAGATCACCAATTATATATAATTATAAATTATAATTTAAAATCACTAATCATAGTTAATAATCTTTGTTCTAGGGGAAGGGTTTGGTCAGTGAATGTAACAGAATGTTATCAGAGAGTCATAATAAATGATGAATATAAAGAATTCAGAGAAATGTGGGAAGATTTATATGAACTAAAGCAAAGAAAAATAAACAGGACCAAGGGAATAGATAACAATAACTGCAACAATGTAAAAAAAATGACTAAAAGGACTGAATTCTTAAGTAATGGAACAATCAACAAAGGACCAAGAAAAGAAGTTGCTGGTTGTGGAACCCTGGGCAAGTCATTTCATCTCTTTTTTGCCTCAGTTTCTCCATCTGTAAAATGGTGATGATAATAGCACCTACCTCAAAGAGCTGTTGTGAGGCTCAAATGAGACGTTGCTGAATCACTGTAAAAACTTTAAAAGTACTAACTATATAAATGCTAGTTATTATTAATATATTACTATCATTATTAAATAATATCATATTTATTACAATATATAGATATAACATATAATAACAATAATATATTGTTAGATAAGGTTTCTAACTGGAATTTGCTTTTTTCCCCTCGCACAAGGGAAGGTTTAGTCTAGAAGGAAATGGGAAACAATTATGATATAAAGACAAAGGGGATAAATAAAGCATATTTAACAACCAAAAAAATAACTTTATCTTCTCTTCTGCCCCAATGACTAAAATGGAACCATTTGAAGGAGTAGAGTAAAGGCAGGGGGAAAGCTTTAACAGCCAGAAATAAATCCCAGACAGAGACAGGTGAAAAGAAAGGCAAAGATGAGAAAATCCGAGAACCCAGACAACTTCTTATTAAATCACCATGAAGAAGAACTATATCTTATGAATGGAAAGAACTGGGCAGAGGAGGGTGGGAACCTTTGATTAGAAACCCACTTAGGTTGGTCTACATCCCAAGGCCAGCTGAGTGCTAATCCTGTAAGGACATTCCCTTACTCTGGCCAGAGAGCCACAAGTAATCCCTTTTTAAACAAGCCTTAGCAAGTGGGATAGAAAAAAAAGCTCTGGGCTCCATCTCTTCTACAAGCCATTTAGTTTCCACGCCTTGCTGTGGGAGAGCACATGTGGAGAACAAAACAGTCCAAGGTTATCCCTGTGCAGAAGAGTGGGAAGCCAGGGTCCTTGGACCAACTCCTTCTGACTATACAAAGCAAAAGCAAAGAACAAGCAAGCCGGGTGTACCTCTGAAGGGCAATCCTTGCACGCTGCCTCAAATTACTACTTGGAGCTCATGAGAAAGCTCTGCACTGATGGGAGCCCCATACAGCCGCAGCCTGATGTTTAAGATACAGTATCACTGCAGAAGAGGTCATTTAGCCTTATTTTCACTAACTGGTCTTTCAGTCCTGCCTGTACCCTCCCCTTGCCTTGCCATTGACATCTAACGATAAAGTAGAAGAAACAGATGTATCAAGGCAGTTTCTCTTATATACAAGTGTCAGGCAGCTGTTTTATACAATATTCCCTCTTCCCTCTAAAAAGAAAAAAAGATGCTGGTTAAATTCTCTTCTTGTGTGAACTGAAGGTCACCCAGAATACAGAGATAGCATCCTATTCTGTAGGGCTGGTGAAAAACAGGAACAGTTCTGCTTTCGGGTTTACAGTATGGAGTGGGAAGGGAAGAAAGGGCGGGAGAGGAGGGAAGGTCTTGCTTGGGGTTATTTTGTTTGTTTAAAATACTTTGGTAAAACGTTTTTATTGATATCTTATGTTTTTGCATCACCTTCATTTTCAAATATAGCTCTTCCTCGTCCTCCATCCAGCAAGTCATCCCTTGTAATAAAGACTTAAAAACAAGAAGCAGCTCAGCAGAACCAATGAACACATTAACCATGTCTTATAGCATATAGGATATCCTACACCCAGAGTCCACTACTTTGGCAAAGAAGGGAAGAAGATGCATTCTCTCAAATCTTGTTGAATATTCTTAAAGAAAACCAAGCCGTTGGAAAGGGCAGGAGACAGAGGAGAGGTTAGAAAGGAGGAAAACAGAGAAAAAAAACTTGAAAATGGAAAACAAACAAACAGAACCCCAAACCCCTTGAGGCTGACAAACAGCCTTCTCTGGAAAACCTGCACTACAAGTTTAGATGCATGCACTCATTCATGCATACATATACACACACACAATGTGACATTCACTACTCAGGAGCTCACTGATAAAGAGCCTGCAACAGAGAAGACAGAACTGCAAGGAGATCTGTGCTTCTGGAAGCCTGACATATATAGACCTGGGACTGGGGACTACATGGACGGATGGAGAAAATGTAAATGGCCCAACAGCCTTGGCTCACTAGCTTGTTTCAAAGACAATTTTCCAAAACAGAAATAAATTTACAAAGAAAACAGAGAGAGAGAAAAGAGACACAGAGGAGGAGGGAGGGAGAGAGAGGGAGAGGGAGAGGGAGAGGGAGAGGGAGAGGGAGAGGGAGAGGGAGAGAGGGAGAGAGGGAGAGAGGGAGAGAGAGAGAGAGAGAGAGAGAGAGAGAGAGAGAGAGAGAGAGAGAGAGAGAGAGAGAGAGAGAGAGAGAGAAACCAAACCTTGGTTTTCCAGAAACACTCACAGGCTCTTAGGCAAGAAAAGTGCTTATTTTTGGCCACAAGATAAAAGTACTTGCAAGGGTCACTGTGACAAGTATTGAGTATCTAACAGAGGTCACTTAGTTTCACTTCCTTCCCCCATCATTTTTGTGTCTGCTGGACTCACAATAAAGCCAGCTCAAAGTATTGATATCTACTCCAAACATCACAGCCTATAATGGATAAAAATAATACCTACTAGGATAGCTTTGGCATTGGGGGCTTGAAAAATCAAGGCCATCAGTCTGTTCCCCTGCTCAGTCTTAATGACCATTTTCGTAGGGTAGGATTGTCCCAGAGTACTATGGGGCACACATGTTTAGGATTCTGGGGACTAGGCTAGCGGGGGAAAGGAGGAACTATGCATGACGAGTACTTTTTTAAACCTTGTTAGGGAGGACCCTAGAAAGGACTGGCCTTGCTTTAAGGTAGTTTTCCTGCACACCATGATGTAAATCACCAGAGCTCGCAAGTACACAAGAGAGGAGTGCATCTAGTAGTCTGGTGCAAACTTGGATCATGATGCCTAAAAATAAATTCATTTGTAGAAGAAACCACAGAAGAAAGAGAAAGAGAGGAAAAAGAAAAAAGACGAGGTTGAGAAAAGAGAGGTGGAGAAGGAATAAGTGAAAATAGAAGAGAAAGAAGGAAAAGGAGGAGGAGGAGAAGGAGAAGAAAGAAGAGAAAGAGAAAGAAGGAAGAGGAGGAAGAAGAAAGATAAGTCGAAGAAGGAGGAAGAGGAAGAGAAGGAAAAGAAGAAAGGAGAGATTAGAGGGAGAGGGAAGAAGACATGAAGGAAGAAATGGAGGAGAGCAAAAGCTCAACCTCATAAACCCCAGTTATTTTCAATCTAAAGTCTTTGATCAAAACCATATTCAGAATTTGTCTGTCCAGGACTAAGCCAGAAGCTTAAGACTTGTCTCAAGAATGTAGGATTTTTTAGCCTCAAGAATGTTGGCTTTTCAGCAGTCGACACTCCCTCCAACCCTACCCCTAGAGGGGCAGCTTCCCAAAAAGTAGAATGAAGACGATGCCAGAGACAAACACTCTCCGACCGTTGATCTAGGTACTTGCGTCCTTGAGCATCTGTTGGCCTGTAGGGGGAGCGCAGACCCACCTAGACCTTGAGCAGCCTAAACTAGGGTCGAAATGGAGGAGGGAGGGCACAGGGTCAGGGAAGGAGAATGATTTTTCAAACGGCAATTCATCTGGACCCCTCTCTCCTGAAACAATTAAGGAGGCTACAGGCCTCCACTGGCCCGTGGCTGCCAAGTTCCACTCCATGTAATTTGGTGGATATTTTAATAGAGGAGGAGAAATCCCAGAGGCCCCCAGACGGAAATGCCCCATGTCAGGGAACGTTTGTTTTCATTTCCTTTTGCTGTCAATGAATTTTACTCATGGCAATGATTTGGGGCTGGACTCGATCCATACAGAAGCTAACCAGAAGCATTTGTTACTTGAAATAAATCTCCCAATTGGGAATGAGTTATATATACATCCATGAATATGTGTGTGCGTGTGTGTATTTTATGTATTACAGACCAAACACATATAAGAAAATCCAAGAAACCATCAATCCTTACTGCTCTGAGGCCTCTTGCCTATAGAAGGGGAATGAGGCCTGTTGGTTGACTTCAAAGGGCGTTTAAAGGAAAACTGTTTGACAGGAAACTAGATGCTAAATAGCGTCCATGTGGGATTTTAAAAAAAGCTAATGAAGTGAAAAGTCCCACTGAAGCAAGACAGCATGGGCTGACAAGCAGAATAGAAGATGAAGAATCAGGAGGCCAAGCTCGGCACCAACACAGTTTCAGAGGAGCCCAAGATTTAGAGCCAAAAGGTATTTTTTTTCCCCTGGAAGAGTCAACATTTCAAATTTTGCTACTGCTTAAACAAATTTCAAATGGAGTGAGATGGTAGTGGTCATCAAACACAATTAACCCCTTGAAATTAGTTGAACATTTCTATGATGGCTCTTGGAGATGTCTTTATACTTCTAATTTTAAAGCACATAGTTTCTTAGGAAAAAGAGGTGTAAAAACATGTAGAATTCAGTAGAAGTTGTATATCGTCCTCCCTTTCTGTCTCTCTGTATGTAGAAACATTTATGTGTGTGGGTGTGGATGTGTGTGTGTGTGTGTGTGTGTGTGTGTGTGTATATATATACATAGAGAGAGAGAGAGAGAGAGAGAGAGAGAGAGAGAGAGAGAAGGAACGAACAAAAACTATCTGGCAAGTTATATACTTCTTAAAAATCCATGCACTTTAAACAATTACCATTTACACAGCACTATATGTATTTTATCTCATTTGATTCTCCCCAAACCCCTGAGGCAGGTGCTACTAATATTGTATATATACTATTTTGTAGATGAGGAAACTAAGGATGAATGAGGTTAAATGACTTTTCCAAGGTCACACAGCTAATACTTATCTGAGGAGGATTCAAACTCAGGTCTTCCTGACTCTAAGGCCAGTGGGCTAATCATCTTGCCACAAAGCAACTAGAATAAAGGAAGGAGATGCCAAGGTCTAGCAACAGCACAGGTAAGGCTCTGGAACCACACTCATTAGTCCCCACCCTAATCTCATCATGATGCTTCAGGGCAAAGCCTCTAGCAGAAAAGATCATTCCAAGGCACACGCACAATCCACAAATAGCGTTGCCACTCATTCTCTGCAAATCCCAGTGTACTTCAGCCAAGCACAAGAGGGAGACTAGCTAGAACACAGATCTCAAAAGGGATGTTCAGTTCAACACGTTCCAAGGACAAACCAACAATGACGCTTAGCTATGGAAAAAGTAGAAGCAGTAGCAGGTCAGGTAGACATGCTATGGGTCCAGGCAAGAGTGGTAGTCTGAACAGTGTCATAGCACCATGGGGCAGAGCTGGGGAATCTGGGGGGCTGCCCATAAGCAGGGCAGTGCTGCTAAGTATTTAATAACCAGCTCCCTGAAAAGTATAGCATACTCTTAAATTTAATCTGCAATATTAACAAGTCCCCCATCACTTTTTAAAACCTAGACAATCAACAAAGCAATAAATTAAGCCTTGATTTGTAGCATTTGCCGATTTCTGAGGTATAAATACTCATAATGAAAATTTAATAATAGGCTTTCCGGAGTCCATATGAGCTGGATCCAGGACACTTGCCTAACAAGCCACAGAATCTTAAAAGGGCCTAGCCAATAAGCCCCTCTCTAGTATACTGGACATGCTAGAACCTACTCTCCCTTCAAAACCTCCACTCAAGGAGAATCTACCATCTCCAAAAGCATCTCACTGTATTTCTGGACTGCTATAATCATTAGGAAGTTTTTCCTTAATCCACCTATCAACACCTTCCACCCCTTGCTCCTAGTTCTCCTCTCTGGGGTCAAGCAAAATATCATCTTCTTTCATTGGGACAGCCCTTCAGACACCTGAAGACTATCCCGTTCCCCATAGGTACCCTCTTTGCCAGACTAAATACCCCACCCCTAATTCATTCAACCAGCCCCATGGTAGTAAGTGTTTAAGACCCCTTACTACTCTGGCTACCCTCCTCTGAAAGCTCATATAGCAGTGCGGCAGAACCTACTAAGACTATAGCTAATCACTGTTTTTATCTATCTCCAACCAGGTACATTATTGGTTTCCTTAAAAGGGACCATAAGACCATAGGTCTAGAGTTGGAAAGGACCTCAGAAGTCCCTTCTTCCTATATATAGGACCTTACCTTCCTATATAGAAGTCCCACATTCCTATCTCCTTATTTCATAACTCAGGCCCAGGAAAGTGGTGACTTGCCCAAGGTCACATGGTAAGCATCACAGGTAGGATATGACCCCAGATCCTCTAACTCCACAGCCTAAAGTTCTTGCTCAAGCACATGGGTATTGGGTCATCCTAACCCTACTCTGTCTTCTACTGGACAACTGTGGATAGAATGTTGAGGCTGGAATCAGGAAGACCTGAGTTCAAATCTGGCCTCCAATATCCACTAGAGGTATGACGCTGAACAAGTCACTTAACTGCTGCTTGCCTCAGTTTCCTCAACTGTAAAATGAGGATAATAATACCATGTACCTCACAGGGTTGTTGTATGAATCAAATGAGATAATATTTGTAAAAGACACTTACTTAGCATAGTGCCTGGCACACAGCAGGCAGGATATAAATGTTTATTCCCTACCCTTCCCCTTCTTCCCTGTTCTTCTCATTTTGAAAAGACCAGCCCTGGAGCATGAAGCAGGTTTCTAGAGCTAAGTGTTCAAAGGTTAACCATCCTGATGAAGACAAGCCCTTTCTGGGTAATTCAGAGTCTAGGTAGGTTTTAACCCTTTTCTCCTGCCCAGGGCCCCCAATCACATGCTTCCCATCAGCTAAAATATGCTCCTTGAGATCATCGACTCAGCACCCTTGTTGTTTTCGCCTAAGTGTAATGGAAAAAATTGACTGTTTGCTTGGTGCAATAGGGCATGACACTGTTTACACAGAAATAATAGACCAACAGTGATGGATTCTAAATCTCCATTACAGGGAGAGATTTGAAGAAGTAAAACAGTTAGAAAAATAATTGGTTTTCTTGTTTAGTTTAAAAAATCCTTGATGCTTACAGTTTGTGGCCCTCTTGCCTCCTTTCTTAAGGGTTTTTTTTTAAATGAAAAGACTCAGTATTTTCGGAGGAGGGAGAAAGTCTGGCCCTTCTTTCATTATTTTGGAAAGCCAACGGTTGGTCTCCTGTAAGAAGTTTTCTGGTGTCACACAAACATGGCCTGCTCCTGCTCTGTCAGGAAAAAAGCATGGAATGCCTTCCCTTTCAGGGGGCACAAAGAAGCTCTCTCCGGTAAGGGAAAAGTATGCAGGCAGCTAGCTACAAGGAGGCCCTGTCCAAGGGTACAAGGGAAGGGCCCTTATTCTAGAAAATCCAGAGGCCAGCTCACTACCCTCAAAGAGTCCCCCATCCCAGGGCAAAAACAACTTGAAACTGATCTCTCTTCAAAGCAGAAACAAACTTCCAAGCATCAGTGGAAGCCAGAAGTCTCTCCTAGGCATTCACGACATGCATGGTGGTGCCTAAAGAGAACTTGCAAACCAGGCGAAGCAAAAGTATTTCTGCCTTCAAAGGAAAAAAGTATTATTTAGAGAGGCCTCTGAACTCACCAAAAAAATAGGGAAGAAACAGAGCTTGCCCCAAGTTTCAGCCCTTCAAGGCACAACTGGTCAGTCATCTAAGGAGAATAAGTATTATCACACCATGTCCAATCTGGGCCCTGGAGGAAGAGGCTAGAATGACTGTTCTCTGCCATTCTCATCACCCTCACTGTAATGCAGGTGCTCTCTTCAAAAGGCAGCCAGAGTATCTTAAAGCAGTCTTCAGATTAGACTGGAGACCCTCTTCAAATGCACAACATCTGAAAGTTCTTCATGTAGAGATACCCAGGGCACAGTGTTTCCAAATCCCATAAGCTCTAAATCGATTTAATTCTCTCAGCATCCAGGGGAAAATAGCCCAGCTCCAGTCAATGGCAGGATTGACAGTGGGAGCTGTTTCCTATTCACCTCTGTCTATGGGGAGGTGGTCATTCTCTCAGCTAGCATGCTGGACTTTAACAGTTCCTTGAACGGGCTGGCTATCTCAGCTGATAGAACACAGGAGTGCTCCGTAAAACTACTCAACAAACACCAGGGGCTGCTGGTCACACACAAACTCCTCTTGAAGACACATAATTCCCTTTACCACCTGGCCTTAACCTACTTTTCCAGCCTTTTTAATATATCACTGCCTTTCCCAGGCTCTGGAATCACATTGGCCCCTTACCTTTCCTCACACATCAGACCCCATTTCCCATCTCCATGCCTTTGCACAGATAAGCCTAGTTGGAATTCATTCTTTTCTCACCTCCATTTCTTAGAATTTCTCATTTTATTCAAAGCTTGGCTCAAATGCCACCTCCTACACAAGGTCTGATTCTCCCCACCCCACCTCTCCAATTATTTTGTATTGGCAAGTAACAGACAACTTAAGAAACTCCCTGGAGCCCAGGACACACGGGGTGGGGGTGGGAGGTGCCCAGTGATCTGCCATGACCATATTGTCAATCATTGTCAGAGAGCAAACTTGAGGCCAGGACTTCCCCACTCTAAAGCAGGCCAGGATTTCCTCCCCTAAGCCACATTGCCTGTCACTTAAAAAAAATGTATGTCTAATATGTCTCTTTTGGTAGAATGTAAGCTTGAGGTCAGAAACTTTTATTTTAGTTTTGCATTCCCAGAACCTAGACTAGAACCTGGCACTTGTACACAGATTGATTTTCTAAGAATTCCTTTAGTTTTGCTTGGTCCAATGGCAATGGGTTGCAGCCCTGAGTTTTGCTACCATCTTAGAAAAGTAGACTGCTGCTCCCAAGAATGTTTGAAGGGAGTGCTCAGGGCTGGTCATCCCCATTACAGAGAATACAACACAGCAGCATGAATATCCTCCATCCTTCTTGGATAGAGGGTCAATGTGGCATTTCTGTACATAAAAGATAGGCTGTTACTGATATTATCCAGGATGTCCCCAAAGTCTTAGTGTAGTGACTAAGCTTTAATAACACTAAGACTTTAGAGATAGTCTATAAATCCTTGGCACCAGATTCCTGTATCATCTCTCTCCTTGTTTCAGAAGAAACCCTTGGGAAGTCTTGGGATCTCAAAGAGAGAATAATACCATTAGACAAACAAGATGGTAGCTCACTGTTGGTCAGAATCTTCTAAAAAAGAAAAACCAAAGAAATTAGGATGGGGTTTTCGGTTTCATACTCCAAACTGCTCTGGCTCAGCAATGATCCTGCAATGGATAGGCTTGCATAAGCACAGGTTAGTCCTCTGGAGGAGACCCTTTCTGCCCACTTTAGACCCTACAAGATATTGCCATGGGTGCTGGGGACTGGGCAAAGTCAGCTTGGTCCGGGAAGATGGATGTGGTCACTTTTGTCATACTCTTCGATAAGTCACCTCCAAAGTTTGAAAGGTTAAGCCCCAAAGGGATCTTACAGGTCACCAAGTCCAAACTTTTCATTTCCAGATGAGGAAACTGAGGCATAGAGAATCATAGGACCACAGAGTTAAAGCTGGAAGGGATCTCATAGGTCAGTGCTCAATCCCCTCATTTTCTGAATGAGGAGTCCACGGCACAGAAAATCATAGAATTATGGATTGAAAGATGAAAAGGATCTTAGAGGTCACTGAATCCAATCTCCTCATTTTCCAAATGAAGATGCTAATGCATAGATCGACCTTCCCCATCCTCCCCAGACCACCATGGGGCAGTGCTTGCCAGCAGAAAGCAGCAAGAGCAGCCCATACTTCATTTTAAAATGAAGAGGAGAGGGAGGAGAGGATAGAAAGCCAAAGCTAGGACAATGACAGACTGAACTCTGATCTCAGCAGACTTCTTCCAGCTTTCAATTCCACTAGACATATCAAAGACAGCCTAACTTCAGTCCAATATCTCAAGTATGATTTTAATTTAAAAGCTGGCCCCAAATGTTGGCAACCAGTTAACTGAAAAAAAAATTCAATAAAAAAGGGGACTCTCACATAATGGGGAAAATACAGACAGTTATGAGTTCAGGATCCACTGGGATGCTCCTGAATATTTTAGAAAATATTGAAAAAAACATCAACCCAAATACTGTTTCTTCTCCTCCTGCCAAGCCCCCTCCTTCCAAACTAGAGAAGGGACTCTCTTTATAGACTGAAAATCCTTTGAGGCACTTAAAATTATTTACCAGCTTTTTGATTATATTTTGTGGCTGGGGGAGGGGAGGGAGCAGGGAAAAGGGAGAGCAGCAAAGAGTATGTGGGCAAAACCTGCTGATGACATTTTCAACATCCGTCCGGAATAATTTAAAAGCCTGCGTTGTCTGTTTGAAATCTCACCATAGCCAGCATCAATATAGCACTGACTTCTAGGCATGCTTTAGGTCATATTTGCATTCAAAAGACCACCCGCTGGGCAGCTATTATGCTCCCAACTTTTCATTGGCCACCACAGGTGGGGAGAGGAGAGGAGAGGTTAGCCTGGAGTGCAGAGAACCTATGGAGACCCCATTAATTTTTCAGGACTTTTCTGGCTCTGGCCTTTCAAACATCAGCAGGGAGAAATTCCAGGCAGGAGTTCTCAACAATCATCCCCTTCAATATGTGGTCAAAACTGAGAAATGAATAGTGACAGATTTGAACTCCTGTCTTTGCTCCTAATTGGGGGTGGGGGTGGGAATTAGACTCCTGATTGAAATGACAAGTAGTTCCAAGAGTTCGGGGCATGCAGGCACATGCACACAAAAGTTTCCCTCCACGGTCCAATTACGAGACATTTATTCCAGTTGTAAGCCATAGGTGCCAATTTTTCCAATCAACCTTATGATTTAAAAGCCACAAATGTATTTGCTGCCTCACGAATAGACTTTGGAAATCTACCTGAGTGCTAAGCTGAGCAAACGTTATCTAAAAGTATCTTAAAGCCTCCGCTACTCTTCAATGTTCTCATTCTTTAAAGAAACCACTCTTTCCTCCAGCTTGCTGAAGTACTATTAGCTTTCTGGGTAACATTAAGTCTAGAGCCTGAATGGAAAGGCTAGGAGAGGGGAAAGTCTCCTAGGAACTCAGGGGAAAATGATGGGAATGGAATGTCTTCTCCAACCTGCACTCCAAGCCAAATGGAAAAGGCAGTGGCATAGTATGTATGCTGAGAAGCTAAAAAGAGAAGCATCTGACTATACACATAGAACAACAAAAAAGAGTATTTGTTAATGGAAGGGAGAATGGAGGAATTAGCTGCAAGCTGACAATCACTAGACCCTAAAGTTCAGTGATCTTTGGAATTCCTACGTCAACTCAACTCATAGTAAAGAAAAAAGGTGCTCTGAATGAAACCCACAAAGATTCACCTTTCTCCTCTACCTTCCCCTCAGGGACATGGGTACTGCTGGTGGAACAGGACCAATGCTACCAACATGGAAGCCAGCTCTTCGCTGTGGGGTCAAGGGAATTGGCTCAAGTAGAGTTGCTCAAGGAGCAACAAACATATCTTCATCACCCTAAGACACAACAATTAGATCTGGGACTGTCTCTGTCCCTGCTGGCACCCCTAGTAGAATCCAAAAAAGCTCTTGACTATAGAAATGGCTTGTCTGCAATATGGTCATTGCAAATTCTATGCTAAACAGAATGCCACCAGTCTTCATTTGCAATATTCCAGCAAAGTCATTTGATCCTGCATGGAAAACCATTATCAGGCCAAGCATTGTAATAAAACCACCTTAAAACCACATACTTAAAACCATCTTTGAAGGCTCCTTCAAGAAAAACCATCTGTTATTTGTACAGCATTTGGAATCACATCAACAGAGGTGATTCCTGGAGTGGGATGTACCCCAGGAGGATAACTGAACAGTCATGGGAGACAGAAATAGTGTAGCTGGAGACTGAGACAGGTTCCAATTCCTGCTCCACTATTTACATTGTGACCTTGGGCAAATTGCTTCCAGCTTTCTTGACCTCAGTTTCCTCTTCTGTAAATATTAGATTCCACAACATATTTTCAGCCCTATATGTGATTACAGGTTCATAGATAGGACATTGGCAGGGACCCTAAAAGACATCAGGTCTAGCCTTCTTGTTTTACAAATGAAGAAACTGAGGCCAACGGAGGCAGGATGACTTAGCCCTTTCAACCTAGCTTACATGCTGATGTCCCTTATTCAACCTCACTGGGAAGTCTGTCCCACCATCCATTTATAACTGTTACCTCCTGGTTATCAACCCTTCCTTCATACAATTGGCTTCCTACAAAATCAGGTGAGGGCATTCATGCCCTCAACCACACAGAAGCTACAGAAAGTTGGAAATAGAAGAACTTACATTTCTGTCAGTTCAAGAAAAAAAGAAAAGAAACATGAACGGAGACATAGTACTAAGATTCAGAGGATCATTAATTTAGAGCCAGAAGGGACTTCAGAGCTCATTGAGTTCAACTCCCTCATTTTACAGATGAGGAAACTGAGGCCCAAAGAGTTGATGTAGTTTGCAAGAATTACACCCTCAGAATGACGGAAGGTTTAAAATACCCATGGAGAAGGGTGTCTGCTGCGTACTCTTATGGAAATGGGTAGTCCATTAGGTCTCCATTCCTCTTTCCAGGAATGCCCCCAAGGAATTTTTCCCCTGTAGGGAAGTCCTGTTCCATGAAGGTGAAAAAGTTTGGGAATGAGTTTTCTGTGCTCAGATAACTCCTGTTGGAAAAATGACCCCGTCCCCTTTTCAGCTAGGACCCTTCTTTCATTTAACTACAGTACTTTCTCTTTCTTTGCCTTCCTCCTGCCTCTTTCTGAAGAATGAGCTTAGATCTACTCCTTTGAGCGAAGGATTCGAATTGGTAACTCTGGAGTGCAGAAGACTTTTTTAGATCTTCTCTTTCAAGGTCTCTCTGCAGCTCTACTTTAGAGGTGCTCAGGGTAAGAGATATTATATAATAACGATAACAATAAGGATAGCTAACATTTCAACAGCTAATGGAAAATGAGTGGGTTGGACTAAATGATTTTATGGTTCTTTCTAAATCTAACTTTGTAGAAGTCTTAAAGAATGTAAAGGTGAGACTGTAAATATTATTCCATATAGTATGTAGACTAGCCAAGCAGAGGATAAATGTAAAGGAAGGGGAATTATGGTAAGATTGTGGTTATACTGTAGGGTGCTTGAAGTCTAGGCTAAGGATTAGGGGTTCACTTCTACAAATACGAGGGAGACATTGAAAGTTTCTGAGCAAGGAGGCAACATGATAAAAGCAGAGCTTTAGGGACAATTAATTCATGTCACTTATTAGAACAGTGAAAAAGTCAGGCACAGAACCCCAACTGGAGACATGATGGTGACATAATGGAAGCCACTAGGTGGCACTATGATAGAGCACAGGACCTAGCTTCAGAAAGGTATGATTTCAAATCTAGCCTCAGGCACTTTATCCATTGTGTAACCCTGGGCAAGTCACTTAACCTCTCTGAGCCTCAGTTTCCTCATCTGTAAAGTGGGGATGATAATAGCACCTACCTCCCAGGAATACTGAGAGGATGAAGTAAGATAATCTAAAATGCTTTGCAAACCTTAAAGGGTACATAAATGCTGGGTATTATTAATTCTATTAATGATCCATTAACAGTAATTAATAATAGGTGATAAAGGTCTTCATTAGCGCAGAGTCACTCATTGGGTATATGAAAGTGGAGGGGGAGAGATGAAGGGGAAGATGACAATTTCACCAGACTGTCGATTTAAATCCAGCTGAGAAGCCCCTGAAGTCATCAAGCCTTTTCAGAACTTGTGGATTTTAACCCCAACCTCCCATTATTATTCCCACCTATTGTGACCAAATCTCAATAAGGAGCCTAAAACTCAAGTTTGTTTTTCTTTTAAAAGGCAACATTCTTTGGAGCCCATGACCACTCAGAGCTTCTTGAGGGCATGAAATGGACCTGGATCTGTAATTAGAAAAGCCTCTGATGATCATTTAGTCCAGGGGCTCTTAACCTAGAATCTGTGGAGTTTCTTTTTCTTTTTTTTAATAACAGCATTTTAACATAACTTTCTTCTGTAATCCTCTGGATTTTATTTTATGCATTTACAAACAGTCAGAGAAGGGAACCATAGACTTCACCAAGTTGGCCAAAGGGGTCCTCCATACAAAAGGAGCTAAGAATCTCTGTTCTAATCCAACCTCCTCATTTCAGGATTTCAGTTCAAGGTAGCAAATAAAAGAGAACAAAGGTGGTGCTCTGGTACTGTTGGGAACCTTCTCTTAGAGAACTATTTCTAGATGGGCCCCAAAGCCTGATCATAAATACAAGTCCTGTTTCTTGTAAGGAGAAGAATATGAAACTCATCTCCTAAAGTAGCAGAGATAATGTACTGCTTTCTAATATTTCAGAATTCAAAGCTCTCTCCTTTTAATTCTGTTGCAGATATAATAGGATAATAACTTCAATAACAGCAGGTAGGGTGAATGCTCAGTTTAAAATAAATGGTTCGAGAAGGGGCAAGGCAAGGAAAAGGAAAGTGAGCTGCCCCTGAAAAGGCTTTAATACATTACAGACAATGAAAATAGTCTCTGATGTTTTAGAATGGCAAAATAAGGCTCTTGTGACTAAGTTTTAATCGGTTCCTATGAGTTCCTTTACCCTAAATGGTTTATGTTTGAGTAGAAAAGGGATGGAAACTGTGGTTCAGAGCTGAAACCAGGGTGGGGAGACTTGAGCTTTCCCAAAGGCATCTCACTCAGGAAGCTCTCCAGAGCAAGTGGAGCCTCTCAGCAAGTAGGACTGATACAGCTTGGCACTTACATAGCATAAACTAACTTTCTTTCTTTCCTTCCTTCCTTTCTTCCTTCTTCTTTCCTTCTTTTCTTCCTTCCTCCCTCCCTTCCCTCTTCTCTCCTTTCCTTCCTTCCTCTCTCCCTCTCTTCTTCTTTCCTTCTTTTCTTCCTTCTTCCCTCCCTTTCTTCCTAACCAAATCTATGATATCATTGGCATCAGAATCCCTAATAAAGAAACTCCATCTAGAAGAATTGCCACATGCTCTGCAATTAGTCTTAGAGAGAGTTGCCTGAGCATCAATCACAGTGTCTCACTGATCAATTAGCAAGAATAGTCAAGACAGTGATGTAGTTTTCCTATTTACTTTCCTAAATTCCTTTATTTTCAACCCTGTCATGTTTTGGTAAGATCAACAGAAGAAAGGTTTTCATTCTTTGCCTGCTTGAAGATTGGGAGTGACTTAGGATGTCCCCCAGGGTGGAAGGAAGGACCTCTGCATGGGCCTTTTTAAAAGAAAATCTGTATTAATGTGACAAAAAAAGAATAGTCAAGATAGAAAGCTATCAGAGAATGAGCAGGAATGTACATCTCTCCTACTCTTCCCTCTTCAAATTATGGTGTACTCTACACTCGAGAAGCTAGATGACACAATGGATAGAGCACCTGGAGTCAGGAAGATCTGAGGTCAAATCCAGCCTTCAAAGTGACTCTGGGCAAGTCAATTAACCCTGTTGGTTTCAGTTTCCTCATCCGTAAAATGAACTGGAGGAGGAACTGGCAAACCACTCCAGTATCTTTGCCAAAAAAATCTCAAATGAGGTCATGAAGAGGTGGACACAACTGAAACAATTCAACACCACAAGACTACCTTCCCCTGGGCATGGTTTGGGGCACTTGTCCCAGATGTAAAAATTGCTAGTTATATTTCTGCTGTGACTTCTTTGTGTATTTTCTGACGTAAAAGAAACCTTCCCACTGGTACCAGTAGACATGCTACCATTCTTACCCAGACATACAACTTTAGCTCTAAGCTATCCAGAATAGGAGAAGGTCCCAAAGGACCCCAACATGGAATCGTCCAATGAGAAGGACAATGGAAGTTTAGAGGCCACCCCCATAGAAGATGCTGAGGCAAGATGGTGATGCTGGCTGCTTAGCACTGCAGAATACCTGCTGCATCCAGAGAATGTGACAACTCACTTCTCTAAATGGACAGGGGATCAGCAGGACAGCTCAGCTGTGGCAAAAAGAGAGGGAATGCTCTCTATGCATGGGCTACCATCTCCTCTGCAAAGCAGGACCTTAATTAATTTAATGACCATTTTGTTGTTTGGCTAAGGGCTACAGAACAGAGACAACTAAATGTTGTAGAGGATATAGACAGGAAGGAAGCAGTCAGGAAGACCTGAGTTTGAATCCTGCCTAGCTATGTGACTGAGCAAGTCTCAGTCTCAGTTTCTTCATCTACAAAATGGGAAAATAATATCACCTACCTCTGGGAGTACAAAGGATCATAGATTTAGAGCTATAAGGGACTTCACAGGCTACCCAGTCTAGCCCCTTCATCTTATAGATGAAGTGACACAGATAATGTGTCAGAGACAGAATGCATTCCAACACCACGCCAATCAATAAACTGATGGAATCAATTGACTGCATCCAGACCAACCAATCAATCAATCAAAAGCATTTAATCCAAGTTAATCCCATGTAGGATAATTTCTTCTCTTCATAGTCTTTTGAGTTGTGAGAATCAAATGAGATAATATGTGTAAACTGTTTTGCAAACCTTAAGGTGATATATAAATGTTAGTTATTATGGGAGAAGCTTTAAAGGCTTTTCCACCAACTCACCCTTTCCTTAGTATTTCCTGTCATCTGTCCACCACAGTGCCTTCCTCTTTCCTACTGACCAAACAACCTCAATATGGGGATAATTTTTTTTTAATTCAGCATGTTGTTTTTACATATTCATTAAAATTTAAGATGATGAGTCATTGAACTCTGTAATTCTTCTGTGGTTGAGACAAGGCAGTTATGGGGCTCGCTAATTACGACCGAACAGCTATTAGAGATGACCTTGCCGCCAGCTGGGGAAACGGGCAAACCGCTGTCCATCTCCAAAGATTAGAGGGAGGGTCAAGTTATTTTTCGTTGGTTTGGACCACGTATTTAAAGGTGCCTGTGCATTGAATTGGTCAAAGGACATTTTGGGGGCAGAGTTGTCTACTGAACATTTATTCCTATCCTTCCTGGAGAGGCAGGATGGAAAATACACCTGACCTAACACTTCTGAGAAAGTGAGGCATCCCTAGGAGGTGAGATCTCCAGACCCTGCTACCTGTCAACATGACCCAGCATTTAAGCTTAATTCCCTCAGGAAAAAGACATTCCTTCCAGGTCTGACTGTGAGTATTATGTTACTGTTTATCTGCTAGCTTTTGAAGTTCTATTGGAAGAAGCTTTGATCAATAAGTATTTATCAAGTGCCTACTATGTGCTAGATGCGGTGTTCTCAGCATCCAGGGGGATTAGTAGTAGATTTGTGGACCTGAGACAAAGAAGTAAAATGGCTTTGGGTTCCAAGAAATCAAAATGTTTAAACAAACAGAGACAGTCTAAAATATCTTTTTCCAGTAGTTTAGCCAAAAAGGTGGCAAGAGATGGATTCTGTAGGAGGAGCAGCCCTGCCTGAGTATATACAGTTAGAGATACAGAAAGTGGGGAGGAGGCGACAGAGGGCCCGAATGCTGGACCAGTCACTTAGTCATCTCCTCCCCACTCCTACTCCCGGGATTAGAGCAGAATCACTTTTGGAAAAGTATTCAAATGATTCCAGTTCACTAAAATGGAACTCTTTAAAATGTCACATTGATTTTCTACAAGAGAGGTTTATTCCAAGAGCTGGGAAACCATGAATGATTCTAGTTTATGTTACATAACTACACTAAAAATAAACCAAAGTTTTGCCCCACACATTAAAATGGGAGGGGAAGCCATTAAGTAGTTAGAGGCACGCTGCTAAAACTCTTCAAGCTGTTAAAAATAGGTAAGAATCCTCCCAAATGGCACAGTGAAACAGCCAGCTGCAAACATGGGGCTGAACTGAGCTGGTGGCGATTGGATGCTGCTGCCATAGCTACCCAGAGCAAACAACTCCAGCCAGTCGCCAGGTGCCCAGCAACAGCAGGGCACTCACAACCGACAGGGAAGGGAATTCTTAAATTATCTACCAGAGGCCTACACCAGGCTCCCTCTGCCAACACCAAAGCCAGGCTGGAGAGTCTCATCACAAAAGCAATTCCCAGCCCAATTATGTTCTGATGTTACATGCCTGACCTGCTTTAGGTTCTAAGAGATGGTGATTGTCACTTGCCCTTCCCAGGGAAGGGGACTCAGTGCCTGAAAATGGTGGGGTGCAATGAGGCAGGGTCCCCACTCCAACATTAGCAGACAGAGCGGTTGAGAAATGCTACAAGTAAACAGAGCAGCACTCAGAGAATTATTTCCCAGGCTTGATGTGTATTTAGGAGGGAGGGAAAGGGAAGAGAAAGAGGGAGCATTAAACACACACTCCCTGACCTTATTTATTTATTTTTTACAGTTGATTTTTTTTATTATCTGTATTTAAGTATGATTTCAAAAAACTTAAATTACAATTATTCAGTCTTCTCTATTACCTTTTTTTTAAAAGCAATATTAACTTTTAATCATATACTTTCCTTTAAAGAGGGAAAAACACTTAAAACTGGACTCAAATGCTATCCCAAAGTAGGAAGTTTTCTTCTGACCTCGTTGATTTAACAGCAGAGTATAGGCAGAGACAAACCAGCACCAGAGAAGCCTGGTTTGCAATGTGAATTGTAATCAAAGAAACAATTTAACAGGAAGCTCCTGCCTAGGGAACAAGAACTGGATTTGGAGTCAGGGCACCTGAGTTCAAATCCTGCCTCAGTAACTTACTGGTTGTGTGATTCTGGGTTAAGTCCCTAAACCTCTGTGGGCCTCAGTTTCCTCATTTGTAAAAAGACAGGGCTGGATTAAATTTCCTCTGTGGTTTCTTCCAGCATTCTAAACCTATGATTTACCTCCCAATTCCCATTACCCACTTCTCTCCCCCAGTTTCAAATTCCAATGTACCCAGGGGGTGCTCATCAACTGGGGAATAGCTAACCAAATGATGGTATATGAATGGAATGGAATAGGACTACACTATTAAAAAAATGAGGAAAAAGATGGTTTCAGAGACACCTAGAAAGACTTTTATGATCTGATGCAGACTGAAGTGAGCAGACCCAGAACAGTTTATTCAGTAACAACATTGTAAAGACAAATAACTATTAAAAATTTAGGAACTCTGGTCAATGCAATGACCATCCACGAATATAGAGGACCAAACTATGCTGCCTACCTCCTGAGGCAGAGGTGAGAAGGAAGGGAATAAGCACTTACACAGTCCCTACTATGTGCCAGGCACTGTGCTAAACACTTCTTACAAACATCTTATTTGATTCTATGGACAACCCTAGGAAGCAGGTGATTATTGTTATCCTCATTTTAAAGTAGAGGAAACTAAGGCAAACAGAGGCCAAATGACTTGTCTAAGATCACACAGTTAATAAATGTCTCAGTCCAGATTTGAACTCAGGTCTTTCTGACCCTGGGCTCACTGTTCTACAAGGAGGCGAGTATTTTGGGAGCATGGTCAATGCAGAAATTTGCTTTGCTGGCCTACCTACATTTTTCTAAAAGTTTTGTTTTTATTTTCTTTGGGGGAGGAAAAGAAGATAGATTTTTATTCATTAAAAATAACTAAAATTAAGTTTGTTAAGAAGATGAGATGGAGGTCTCTTAGAGAGTGTCCTACAGTTACAGGAAAAGCCAGATATAGTATTGATATCAATATAGATATACACACAGATCACACACACACACACACACACACACACACACGTGAGCTACGTAATAGTGGGGGAAGCTTCATTTATCATGACCAACTCTGAGATCATCTAATTTGACCCCCTCATTTTATTAAGAGATCAAAGTCCAGAAAAATCCCTGAGGCTGTCTGCAGTATACATTTTGCACGAATTCTGTTATAAAGGCCTGAAAAAGGACTAAAACATCCTTCATCTTAATTCAAACACTGACTCTTACCCTCCCAATTCTTGCTACTCCTACCAAAAAAAAACCAATCCCAAAAGATGAACAAAGGCCAATTGCCCAGGGATATGGCAGTTAAACCTACAAATTAAAAACCTGTATCAAGTACAAATAATGCAACAGGATTCCCAGGTCTACTAGGGAGAATGGAGATCAATCAAAAATCTGTACCAAGTACAATCAATGCAACAGGAATCCCAGGTCTACTAGGGAGAATGGAGACCAGGCCAAGCTATAATGCCAATATCACATAGCCAAAGGCTTTCCTGGAAAAGATGTGTGAATAATGCACAGATAGGAAGGGAGACAGAAAGACTGCACAGTATTGTTCACTGAAAGAAAAAGCTCTGTTGGATCCGACTCATGCTACTTGGCATGACTAGCCCAAGAGCACCTTGATAGGTTAGACAGGTGCACCTAACCTGATTGTAAAGACAGTAACATGGGTCAAAACAAGGGAAAAGAGGAGTCAGCATTCCAGCTAACACCAGGACTCTCCAGAGAAACATGTGGGGCCCAGAGCACATGTGACTGGAACAGTGAAGCCAAGCATTCACTGACCTGGGGCTCATGCGGCTCCTACTCACTATTGGTTTGCTGGACACTCAGGCATTGTTCTCCAGACATTGGCTAAAGATTAACAATGGTGACTTTGAGAGGCAAGGGTGAACTTGACATATTTAAGTAGGATCTGGTCCTTGGTGCCTGAATTTTTTTTCTGATTTCTCCTAGGCATTAATGCTCATATGGAATGTGATTGGCAGAAAAGAGGGAGAAGTCACCCAGAGATCCATCTTGTATCATCTCTACTGTTGGGCTCTGGTTCCTAAAGTCCAACCTCTTCCATGAAGCTTTTCCAAATGATCAGTGTTTCTTTGCTTTGTATGGTCATGACATTCCCATAGCCATTCCCCAGGTCTTGCAACTTCAAAGCAGCTAGAACACTGGGTCTGGAATCAGGAAGACCTGAGTTCAAATTTGGCCTCAGACACTTACTAGCACAATCCTAGGCAAGTCATTTAACCTCTTTTAGCCTCAGTCTTTTCAACTTTAAAATGGGGATAATACTTTCTCCCAGGGTTGTTGTGAGGACCAAATGAGATAATATTTGTAAAGCAGTTGGCACAGTGCCTGGCACATAGTAGGAGCTTAATAAAGGCTTATCTTAGGATCACATGATTTTAGAACTTGGATATTAAGTCACTGAATCAATCTCCTCTATTTTACAGATGAAAAAAACTGGGATCCAGCAGATCTCAAGGTAACACTGGTTAAACCAAAACAAAACCAAAAAAACCATGTTTTACATAAGAGGAAACTGAGGCTGAGAGAGTTTATGTGGTTTTCTCAGTCACACAGCCAGTCAAACTGTCAGAGGCAGGATTTGAGCCCAGGTCCCTCCTGCTCCTGATTCAACACTCTCTCCACTCTATCTGTTGCACTATTAAGCTGCCTCCACATTATTTACACCTTAATTGGGCTGTGTCATTCTGCAGCACGAATGTCTTTTATATAACTGTCCATTTTAAACTATAAGCTTCTAGGACAGGGGTGGGGAACCTGCAGCCTCAAGGCCATGTGTGGCCTTCTAGGTCCTCGGGTGCAGTCTTTTGACTGGGTCAAGTTTTACAGAAAAAATCCTTTTATTAAGGGTAGTGTTCTGTGAAGTTTGGATTCAGTCAAAGGGCTGCACTTGAGGACCTAGAGGGCCACATGAGGCCTCGAGGGGGTAGAGATCAGGCAGACCCTTTGTAGAGACACCTCGGCACCACACTCCAGGCAGTCAGGCACGGAATCAAACCTTATAGATAATATTCTTAGAGCTCCTTTCCTGGGTCCCACACTCGGGCCCTTTTTCCAAGGAGAGTGAAACAATTTCTAGGCATCATTTTGAGAATCATACTACCACAGGAGAGGAGGGAAAGAGCAACAATCTTTGTTATTTAAATATTTTGAAAGCTGGGCTGGTGGAATGGGAGGAACAGAGCCCCATGGGCTGCCCAAGGTCAGGCACCAAACTAGGGATGAAATGCGCTCCTCTGAAGCCTGCGGCCTAGCCTGCCCACCTCCCTATGCAGCCCTATTTCTGAGAGAATACAAATAGCCAGAGAACAATTTAACAGCTCCAATATGCTCCTGCTAAGCTGGTTTTCATTGTCTGCTGTATTGCCCTAGATTCTGGGTTGTTTCAGATTCCCAGTTCCTGGTGTCTTTGAAGAACATCTTTGTTTGTTTTGGACTAACTGTATAGGAAAGCTTAAAAAAATGAGTGGGGGTGGTGGGGAGAGTGAGGGGTATTGGATTTAAAGTTGATCTTCTTTCAACTGCTCCTATCTTTTATTCATAACTGCCCCCACTAACTACTCAGACAAAGGAGAGGGCTGCCTGCTCCCTCCTTCTGTGGTATGTTCTAATGTAAGCCTCTGGAAAGGAAGTAAGATTTCAAAAGAGAAAAGGAGAAGCACGCTTACTTAATTTACTGGAGCTGATTTTAGGCTCCCTTCCTTCAAGTCTTGACTTGTGGGCCATGGCTAGTGATTAGCAGCCTGCTATGTAATAAATCTTTTTTTTTCTTTTTTTTTTTGGTGGGGGGAGTTGGGGTGGGTTAGGTGTCATCCACAAAACTGTCTCAGAGAAGAATCTTCCCCTTAGCAGAGTTCCCTAGTTAGCCTGAGTCCTGCCTGAGGACAAGCAGTGGCCAACATGTTTAACCATAGAAGAAAAGGAGTGAAAACACAGTTCCTGGACCATGAGAGCACACCATGAGCAGAGCATGGCCATCACAGAGAGGTACTTAGTCATTCCAATTTCCCAAACCATGCCCAGGAGGCCGCTTCCTGGGCTTTGTCTGGGGCCTTGGCTGGATAGAGGCTGTTACAAATGAGTCCAATTCCCATATGGGCCACTTAGCTTTGTTGGAACAGAGAAAAACTGTATTGTATGGCTCTCAGCTACAGCCCCAGCCCCAGTCAGATATCTTGTGTAACTTTACTGTCAGTCACAAGAGCAAAGGGGCAAGAGGGACTGGGAGCAAGTAGATCTGAGAAACCCAGCTCAAAGCACCTGTCTTATGGAAGGCTGGGTCATCAACTAGGAAGGATGGCTTATTAATACAATCATCTCTCGGAGGGGGAGGGGAAGATGTTAGTCGTCATCACAGCCATTTATTAATCATTCTTCATTTGTGGTAATGACTTATTCAGCTCAATCAAAGACATGAGGAAATTCAAACAAATTCTTGGCAAGAACCCCTGATCTAAGCACTTCACAGAACATTCATCTCTGGGTTTAATGATTTTCTTCTCCTCATACCACTCCCTCTGCCTGGAAACTCCCTTTTCTCCTTCACTGAACCTCCCCTATCTTATGGAAATCACTCTCACACAGGTCCAACGTCCCACATGACACCAAGTCCGTATGGTGTTCATGTGCCTATGTAACACAGGGCTGTACCCAATTAGGAGGAAAACTGTTACTTTCTAAAACTTATTACAATGACAACAGTAATGGCATCCCAATCACAGAGGGAGGCTAAAGTTACCCTAAAACCAAAAGCAACAATTAAAACACTGCTCAGCTGGGTCAGTAAACTAAAAGAAAAGATGCTGAAACAAAGAGATACCAGGAACCCACTCTCAAAAGTCCATAGACCAAACCACATGTCCCAAAATTTGCCATTTTAGGTGCCAATGTATAACAACATAGAACACAGAAGAGGGAGACCAGGGCTTTCAAAGGGACTGGAGATTATGCCACAATCGAAGTGGAGTAACTGGGGATGTCTACGCAGAGAGGGAAAGACTGGGAGATCACGACTGAGGCTCTTCAAGACAGTGCAAAGAAAAGGAAGACACAGAGTAAAGAAACATGGCTCTGTAAACCTATTAACTGGCTTTGGAAAGGTGGCTTAACTAGAGACCCTTGTCCTCTTAGCTGCAAAGTGGGGAACTAGAAAGAATCCCTTCATCCATGACAGAAATGGAACAGTGGAACACCTGCTTAACTATATGGAAATGTTCCCCCCCAAATCATGGGACTTCTACGTACATGAAGCCAGGTAGCCCTGGATTTGGGATGCCCTAGATCAGGGATTCTTCATCTTTTTCATATCACAGACCCTTTTGTCAGACTAGTGAAGTCTAGGAATCCCTTCTCAGAGACACATTTTTAAAGGTATAAAATAAAACACGTAGGCTTACTAAGGAGACCAATTATACTGAAATGCAGCTATCAAAGGATTTTTTTAAAAGTTCATGGACTCTCAGTGAAGAATGCTTGAATTCTAGAACATAAAACAGATCCAAATTTCTTTCATTATACTTGGGAACCTTGATAAAGAGAAAACAATGGAATGGAATGAAGATTGGTGAGATTCAGACTGAGTACCTGAGGTCTAGACCTGGTTCTGCTACTAACTAACCTTGCAACTTTGGAGAAGGTATGTTGTTTTTCTGAGACAGCTTCATCATCTGTGAAACTAAGCAGACAGGCCCAAAGTTAACTAAAGGCCCAATGGTTCACCAGAACATTAGAGTCCCCACCTGCTTCTGTGAACACTAGCTTTCTCCATCATCACAGGACAGAGGACTTTTTTTTTCTTCCTTAGTCCAGGAACCAAAAATTCAACTGCAGCTGAGAGAATGAGGTACATTCTTCAGAGCCATCTAAGCTGCCAACATCACTGACTGGCACTCCAGTTTTCCCCATGCAGTCCTTTTACCTTGTTTTTTTAGCCCTGGAAGTTGACGTGGCATCCAAACAACATGCCTAGCATTTAAAGTCTTGATTTCCACTGAGAAACGTTTAATAAAAACTAAATAAGGTTCTATGACTTCAGAAATCCAAAATCTTAGGTTCTTGGTTTAATGGAGAAAACAGAGATGTTCTTTGACACTGTCTCATTATGTTAAGTAATAGACAGATAAAGTAGAAAGAGAGAAGAAATACAGCAAGAAGATTCAGATGCTTTGAGCAGCTTAGTTATCCAGATACGAACAGATAAAGCCAACTTCAGAGTAAGGGTCTGGCTTATGCTTCCCAAATCCAACCAATCAGAACAGAAAAAGAATCTGCAACATAAGGTATATACATTAAAGGGCATCAACATATCATGTCTTCTAATTGATGGATGATGGATGAGGGCAGCTGACAAAGGTGCCTCTCCTTCACGTGTGATGGATCTAAGCACCTAAACAAACTCTTCTTGGATGAAGAAGAAGAGAATCACCCATGGTCAAGGTCAGAGAAGGAAGGATGCTGAAACACAAAGGAATGTGAGGTAACCCATTCTCACAAGTTCATCTACCAAACCACACATCCCAAAGTTTGCCATTTTAGGTGCTGATATACAACAAAATGGAACACATCCAGAGGAGGGAAACAAGACTGTTGAAGGGACTGGAAATGATGCCATATTTGGACTGGAGAAACTGGGGATGTTTAGCCAGAGAAAGAAAGACTGGGAGATCAAGATTGAGTCTCTTCAACATCTAGGCACAATGGGTGGGAGTTATAAGAAAGCAGATTTTAGCCCAAAGTAAAAAATAATTTCATAATGATTAAAGGTATCCCAAAGTGGAATGGACTGCCTTAGAAGACAATGGTTTTTCCTTTACTGGAAGTCTTAAGTCAGAGGAAGAAGAGCCATCCATCAGGAATGTTGTAGAAGGAATTACTGTTGAGACACAAGTAGGACTAAATGATCTCTAAGGTCTTTTCTGATTCTGAGATTCTGGGTGAAAATCAGTCCCTTTTCTTCCTAAAGGGATCAATTTCCTAAATGAAAATAGCATTACAAAATTTCTCCCTTCTCTCCCATCTTTTTCATATCCTCCATTACACCCCAACACTTACGATAATTCCTGCCACATACAAAGTTCTTAATAAATTTCTGGTCTGATGGCTTCCTTCAAGTCCCCATGAAAATCCAATCATCTACAAGAAGTTTTTCCCAATCTCCCTTAATGCTAGTACCTTCCTCTAGTTCATTACTTCCATTTGATCCTGCATGTAGCTTGTTTATACATACTTGTCTGTATGTTGTCTCCCCCATGAGTTCCTTGAGAGAAGGCACTGTCTTTTGTCTTTGTATTCCTAGTATAGCAGTGCCTGGCCCATAGTAGGCACTTCAAAAATGACTTTCAACAACTTGGTTGATTGACAGATTGACTGATCCTACTAAAAGGTTGGATTTTATTCCTTCAGAGAGTAAAAAGATGCCTAAAAATAACCTGCTTAGAAAGGCAGAGTGGAGAGCAATGATGCCCAGTAAGACTACCCAGCTCTTCTCACTGTCATCCCTTGACCTATGCGCCATGCTCATACTTTGCATATGTGCCTCTTTGGGTTTTCATCCTGGACTTTCCTCCTCACCTTTCATAGAATGGAAAAACACTCCAGCAATTGTCTCTGCCTAATCCTGAGCCTACCCAACAGCAGTCATGAATTCAGACAAAGGGCCTTTCCTCAGGCAACCTCAGTGAGAACAAATCAGCCACTGGTTACACTCACAAAAATAGGCAGAGGAGGAGCCTCAGCACCCAGGGACACCAGGATCTGACCCCTGACACTTCAGAGACACACAGATGACAAGGAAGACAGTAATTACTAGAACAGAGTCCCTCACTGCCCAATGGGGATGATTCTGGCTGCCACTCCACACATAATCGACCAGATCCTTCCCAGTGCTTTCTGTCATACGATAGTGTTCACTTCTGCCTGATTCAACTGGTCAAGTATACCCTGCTGAAAAGATCAGTATGTATTTTGGAGACATTATTTGCCATGGAGATAGTAGCACAATGATTGGCATATGGTAAGCTTTTGGTAAATTTTTGTTGACTGTGAACTGATTATTTTTTCAAGATTCTCTTCTACAACTCTCCTTTAAAACAACAAAAACTCGGCAGCTCTGTTGGTGGTTTTACATATTTTTATGAAACCTATCTTTAAATGTCCTAGGATTACTTATTTAGAGCTGGGAAGAGACCTTAGAGGTAATCTAGTCCAACCCTTTCATTTTACAAAGCGAGAAACCAAGGTCTAGAAAAGAACTTGCTCAAAGTCAGAGGTAGTAAGTATCAAAATCAGAATTTAAATCCCAGTCTTTCTCTCAGCTGCTTTCCATGAATAGTCACTCTCCCAAAATGCTGATATCCAGGTAAAAGCAAAAGAGGATGTCATTAAAAATAATGGTCAAACCTTCATACTTAGCCTTCTGCGTACACTAAACCAATATCCAGTCCTTCCTTGGCATTCCCATCATTCCAGTCCTGGTCTCTTCTTGACTAGACTATTCTAATAACCTAACTCATCAGTTCCTTCTTCCAGTCTTCTCCTTCTCTCTCCTCTCCATCATTCAGACTGTTGCCCATCTAATCTCCCCGTATACCATTTGGCTCATGTACCTCAACTCCTAGCTGCCAACTACCTACCAAATAAAGCATCAATTACTTAACCTGCTATTCAAGGTCATTCACAGTCTGACTCCATTCTATCATTTCCCACCTTATTTCATACCACTCCTTTCCTTTTCTGCACTTTCCATTTGGATTACTGTTCTCCACTCTTATTCCACTGTCTACTATCCCTAACTAAGCCTTTGCTCATGCCAAATCCCCATGTCTGGAATGCCAAATTCCATATCTCCTTTCCTCTCTTCCCCTTTTAATGCCTACTGAAAAACCCTATTCCTCCTCAAGGACAAGTCAGGCACCAGCCTTTCCTGACCCTCCCAGATGAAAACAACTCCTTTCTCCTTAAATTTCTCAGAACATTTTATCTGAATCTCTCTTTTGCACTTTCCATATTTTCCCTTCTACAGCTTTTTTTTTATACATTTCTTTTCTTCCATAATAGATTGTAAACTCGTCGGGAGCAGGGACTTTACCCATCTATATTTGTGTTTCCTCAGCCAGCGAGGGAACAGCCAGGGAGTGCTCGAACTGCATCTGGAACATATTATACTTCAATAAACGTTTGTAAAATTGAGTTGACTTCACCACTGTCTGCACATCTGTTTTCTGGGTGTCCACATTTCAAAACCTCAATCACTTTCTTACAGTCTGAACCCATACAAATATGAGGGGAGGGTGGGAGGAAGGAAGGAACATTAGCCATGAAATCAGCTCTATCTCTTTCTACCTGTGTGACTATGGGCAAGTCATCTAACTTCCCTAAACCTCAGAATGAGAATAAAGATTTAATGGTTGGGAGAGACAATGAATTTTATTAGTGTACAATACAATGGGTTTACACTGAGAGGCTTCAAGTCTCAGCCCTGGTTCAGCTTCTTTCTACCCAAATGTTCAGGAGGAAAAATCCATTCAGGTTACAGATCTTGTATGCAAATTACACCTCTATGTTAACTGTCTATACAAATATGGACAAGTTTCTTTACCTCCCTGGGCCTCAGTTTCCTCATCTGTAAAATGAGAGGGGTAGGCTAGATGGCTTCTCAGGACCCTTACAGCTCTAATCTCTAATCCCTTGATTGACAAACTAAATCAGTTCCTAAGAGTTTATTGAGTATGGAAAAGGAAATAAAGGCACCAGGGTGGTGCTCCCATAAAAGGAAACTGCACAGACAGGTAACACTTAGAGAGGGAACTTTTCTCCTGCCAGTTACATTCTCACAGTAAAGACAGAGGATGGATGAAATTTATTAAGTAGAGAAGTGAGAGAGGAGGGATGTCATTTCAAATTGGTCTTCCTGCCACAGAGGGAAAAAAGTCTTTTCCCATATTTATTTCTCATTCTGTTTTGAAGGACATAAAGTCTTTCTCCTTCAATCAATGGTCAAAAACATTTCTTACGTGCCTATTGTGTGCCGGGCCCTCTGCTAAGTGTTGGGGATACAAAAAGAGGTGACAGACAGTCTTTGCTCTCAAGGTGATCTCAGTGTAATGGAGGGAGGTCACTATCTGATACTGAATCTTCTGCAGAACAAGCTCTTGTGTACCAGAAGCTAGGGTAATGTTTCTTTTTTCTTTTTTTTTTTTTTTAGGATAATGTTTCTGTAATTTACCATTCTCCAAAGGATCCATACGAATAACTGGAGATGGCAAGTTCAAATTCTCTTTTTCCAAAACAAAGACAATCATGTCCAAATTGAAGCATTTTGCTCACCTCTCTAGATTTGAAAGTCCTTTGGTCAGCAAGGAGATCAAATCAGTACTTAAAGAATCAAATCAATAATTAAAGAAATTCATTCAGGTCTTTCAGTTCATTGGTAGGTCAAATACTGAAATGAAGCTTAAAAACTGTGGGCATAGAATAAGAAGATGGGACTCATCAGAAAAGACCCTGTTGGGAAAGACTGAAGGCAAAAGGAAAAGGAGATGGCAGAGGATGAGACAGATAGATCGTATATATCACATATAGACTGTGTCACAGTAACAATGGATATGAGCCTGGACAGACTTTGGCACGCTGTGGTCCATGGGGTCGTAAAGAGTCAGACAGGACAGAATGAATGAACACCAAAAACAAATTTCCCAGACTCTAGGCCCAGAGCTCTAACCACTGAGTCACCTAGCTGCTCCCTGCTTAAGGTAGGAATGGGGCTGTGCTCTAAAAATGCCTCCTGGCCATACTTTTGATAGAGCAAAGAGGCACTGTGGGTATATTTGAACACATTTATGTGAGGGGGGGAGGGGGAAGGGAAGCAAAGGAGGTTTCATTTTTGCTTTCTGGAATATGTATGTAAAAAGCACCCTTTTGTCCCCTGATGGACATCACCCATCAGACTGAAGCTGGTGGGTTTGCTCCAGCAGCGTCCAGAACGTAGCTTTACATCTCGGGGGCTTGAAGTAACTGGAAGCCAGCAAGGAACTTTTTTTTTGTTATTTAAAACATAGGCAACAGAAACCAATGCTCCTTGCTGTCATGCTATCCTAATGGGATGGGAGGGGTAGAGAGGAAGGGGATGGGGGAAAAGAAGGGAAGAGAAATCCATACAATACAAATACAACTGGCTGCTGCTGGTGGGCTGCCAACCTACACCACACTTAGACTTCCTGTTCATTTCACCTCATGAATGATTTTTAAAGCTTTTTAATTGTCCTTAATAAATTACCGACATGTGCATGATTGTTACAATAGTTCCATTAATTTTTTTTTTCTCTGCGCATCTAAGCTGTTTATCACACAAGTGTTAATGGAAAAGAAAAACATGTCAGGCAGACACTCTGTCTCACACAAGACTCAAGCCAATTAATGCTTCCGGGATTGCTTTCACATACTGCAAACAATTACAAACATATTTATTTCATCCAGCAAAATCCTCACATTGGCCTCACTGAAATGAACAGAAGGAAGGCAGAGAGGGAGGCCTAGCTCCAACTGGAGACCGGATGGGCAATGGGAGGAAGGCTTCCTCTCCTCAAGCACTTCTCAGGAATTGGTGAACTTTATCTTGGTACCCCTTTGGCCGAAATCTAAAGCGGAGCTCTTCAGTGTGAACTGTGCTCCCCAAACCAACTACAGGAGATGTGCAGGCCAAGAGTCCGTCACTTGAGGATGTGGTATGGGATCAGCTTTCTGGTACTGAAGACCCTCCACTAGAGGGGGCTTAACCCAGGATTATTTAATGGAATAAATTAAAATAATAAATAAATAAAAATAAATAAAATAATTCTAGTTCCTGGAAAAAAAAAGGGGGGAGGGAGCTGGGAGATAGTGCCTGGACTGGAGTTTGGAAGACCCAAGTTTAAATCTGGCCTCAGACACTTATTAGCTGTGTGACCCTGAGCAAGTCACTTAATCTCATCCTACCTCAGTTTACTCAACTGTAAAACAGAGACAATAACAGCACCTTCTTTCCAAGGTTGTCGTGAGGATCAGATGAAGTACCATTTGTAAAGTGTTTTGACACAGTTCCTGGTACATACAGAGCAGGTGATATTTAAAGCCTTATTTCCTTCCCTTCTCACTCCCCCAAATCTAGCATTCTTTCTATTGCAGCATGCTTCTAAAAGGGGGAGGAGGTTAGTTTAAAAGCTTTACCTCCCACAGCCATTGCTACTCACACGGGTGCTACGTTAGTATATTCTTTTTCTCTCTTCTCCCTTTCCTTTCTCCTTCCCTCTTCCTCTCCTCCCTCTCTCTCTCTCTTTTTCTCTCATAAATGACTCAGATGTGTAGATCAAAGCAATCCAAGTTTTCATTAGGATTTAGGCAAACCTGCCAGAGAGCTCTAACTCAATTTCTATTCATTTCTCATGGCTCCATATTGTCCCAATATTAACTCCAGATACAGATAGGCCTTAAAAAAAAACCCAACAAACTTTATCTCTGGGAGATGGTCATCTCCTGAATATGGCTTCTCTGACCTTGAAATCCTACCCCAAATGCTATGCTGAGAAAGGTTCCCAAGTGAGGCGCTAGTACGTTGAGGATGAAAAGAAATTAGAAACAAAACAACTTAAAAACTCAAACTCATTTTGTTGAAGCCAAAAGAGGTCTCTTGATGGAAAGAACTTTGGGTCATGTAAAGGTCCCAAAGAAAGGATTTGTATTCCAAATACCTTAAACCCCAAGGGGTCTGGCCAGAGGAAAGGACAAGGTGGCATTCAGGAAACAGATTTACTTCCAAGGAGGGGAACAAGAACTCCCAGGGAGCCCTACTCAATACTCAGCCTGAATGAACAGAAACTTGTTGCATGATAATATATGCTGCCTCCTCCTTAAACTGCTTATGAACACTGTAATTTTCTTCACTAAAACACTGTCTAATAGAACCAGCCCCCCTTCTAATTACAGATGTTTTATATGCATTATAATCTTTATACAATTAAGCCCACTAAAAAAATAACTGATTAAACTCTCCCCCAAAGACACCCCCCACCTCAGCAATCACCCCCTCCCCCCAATTTTTTTAAATGCTGAGAGAACATTGAGTTTGCTCACAGACAGACCAAATCCCAGGAAATTGGAATCCAGGCTGACACAGTCCTTTGTCTATAGCTAAAGGGAGAAAGTCAACTTTTAACTTCAAATCCCTGTATTTGACAGCTCACATCTGACTCTGTTGCCAAATAAAAAGCTTGCATGTGGGGTATAAAGAGTCTCATTTCAGAGCAACCGTTGTTCCCAGAATGTTTATACATACCTGCCTACATATATACATATATACGTTGATACAGAGAGAGACAGAGCTCAAGAGAGCTCCATGTGTTTACTTAGAGGGGCTTTTCTAGGATCTTCTAAAAATTTCACAAAAACATTCCTGGCCTGGGGGTATTTACCAGGAAGTCAAAAATGATTCCTCTCCAACCAGGCAGGTTTAGCATCTAAATCTCTCTTTGGGGCACTGGCGGTGCATACCAAAAAATAAAATAAACAGAAATCTACGGTGGAATTTTTATGAAAGGCATCCCCGAAGCTGTCGCTCTCCCCAAGGTAATACCTCAGATTCTTTAGGCCCAGATCTGCAGCATTCAGAGGCAATTCGGACTTCACTTTATTAACTAATGAGCTAAAATGAAGGTGGTGGGAGTGAAGGGACATCATTGTCAGCCTTGTGAATGTATGAGTTGAACTCAGTCTTCCTGGTCTGGACATTAATGCTATAAGCATCCACTTGAAAAGGCCTCTCTGTGTAAAACTGTAGTCCCAAACACAAAGTTTTATTATCTGAACCCCTCAAAACCCCTCCTTAAAGAGGGTGCATAAGTGCAAGATGGCTTAATTATAATGTGTGCAAAAGGGAAAGAGTTTCTCTCCAGCTCTCCTTTGTGTTAACAGTAGAACTCTCAAAAAGCATTCTTTATGGCTGTACAAATTGTGGCACACAAATGAAATGGAGTATTACTGTACCATAAGAAACTACAAATATGAGGAATTCAGAGAAGCATGGGAAGATGTATAGGAATTGATGCAGAAGGAAGTTAAGTGGAACTAGCTGAACAATATGCACAGTATGAAGGAAAACAACAACAACAAAACTTTAATTCTGTGTAATTCTAATAACCAAGAAGGGATTTTTGTTGCTGGTGCTGAGCTGTTTCATTCATGTCTGACTTTTTGTGACTCCTTTTAGGCTTTCTTTTGGGCAGAGATACCAGAGTGGTTTGCCATTTCCTTCTCCAGCTCATTGTACCAGATTAAGTGACCTGCCCAGGGTCACACAGCTAAGTGTCTGAGGCTGGATTGAACTCATGAAGGGGAGCCTTTCTAACTCCTCTATTAACTGCGCTATCTAGCTATCTTTTTTGGTTGGTTTTGCTGAACTGCTCTTTTCTGGTGTTTTTTTTTCCCCTTTGTTGAAAGGGACAACTGTTTAGAAGAAGCAGTCAGCTCGAAAGGATCCCAAATCTAGGGCAGAAAGAGTGCCTAAAGGTCAGGCAGTCCACCCCCATGTTTCATAGGTGAAGAGATCTGAGAGATATATTTGGGGTCATAGGATCACACATTCAAGGCTGGTAGGGTCCTTGGAGGTCTGTTAGTACAACTCCCTCATTTTACAGATAAAGAACTGAGGGCTCATGGAAGCTTAGTGATTTGCCCAAGGTCACACAGCTAGAAGGAAATGAAAGTAATTTAAAAGCAAAAGAGAGCAATAAAGAAGCATTCCTAGCCAAAGACATTTGGTAATGTAATCTCAGTTTGCCTCAGCACAAAGCTTCCCAAAACGTAATACAATCTATGTATAGATCCTAAAAAAAAAAAAAAATCAGAAGCAGCGCTATTGATACTTTGAAAAACTCAAAGGGGAAGTCCTTTCAGTAGAGGTATGTGTGTGTGTCCAAGGGAAGGAGGCACTGAAATGAGGGCAGGCAGAATGGGCTCCTTTCACACAGGTGTGGCAGCTGGGGCCCACGATGCTCCCCCAGGGAAAGGGGTGGAAAGGGATGGGTATAAGAAGAAGAGAAGACAGGACTTGAGATTCCAGTGTCTAAGGCAAGCACATCAATGACAGCTAGAGGTAGCTAGACGATGTAGGGTCTAGAAAGAACTGAGGTCAAATCTGACCTCAGACACTTCTTGGCTGTGTGTCCCTGGGCAAGTCATTGAATATCTATTTTTCCTTATCTATAAAATGGGGAAAAATCACAGTATCTACCTCCCAGGATAAACGGAGAAACCATCGTAAAGCATTTTATAAAGCTTGTGGTTGTTCAGTCATTTTTCAGTCATGTCTGACTCTGCAACCCCATTTGGGGTTTTCTTGGCAAAGTTACTGGCATGGTTTGCCTTTTACTTGCATGGTTTGCCTTTTACTTCTCCAGCTCATTTTACAGATGAGAAAACTGAGGTAAGCAGGGTTAAGGAACTTACCCAAGGTCACAGAGCTAGTATGTACCTGAAGCCAAATTTGAACTCAGGAAGATGCGTCTTCTTGACTCCAGGCCCAGCACTCTATCCACTGCACCACCCAGATGCCCTTGTAAATCTTAAAGGACCACATAAATGCTAGCTGCAGCTGTCACTGTTCTGCCGGATCCCAAAAATCCTTGAGGGCTGAGGCTCTGCAGATACAACATACGTTCTTTCTTTTCTTCCATTTAACAAACATTTATTGAACATCCACTATGTGCAGAATATTTTGCTAAATGTTAGGGATAATACAAATATACAGCACATATTCTCTCGAAGACTTCCTGTTTTTCTTGGAAACTCAAGGAACTATACAGCAAGGCCTTTACAGACCTTCTCCAGTCCTTTCACTCCTTCCCTCCCACCTACCGCAAACTTTCCTGCCTGCTGTCTCCTAGGAGTGGGAAGGGATTCACTAGATGCATGCAGGAGACCCAATGGGTCTGCAAGCTCCTCACTAGCTTCTGAAAAGCAGAGACAGCATGCCTGACAGGAAGGCTCATTAGTCAGCCTCACCAGCTGCTCCCGCTGGGCACCAGCAACATGTGAGACACTCCAACCTTGGGGATCCTGGGGAAGGTGAGCTAGGAAAGCAGGGCTGTGCCCGGGGATTCTAGAGTCAGGGCAGAGCCGTGTTCCTTCAGATCCCCTCCCTCCCTCAAAGCTATCACTTAAGCTAGAAACCACTGGGGAAACCTGCTCTGCCCTCCCTCAATGTATGTGTGCAGCAGGGGATAATATCACATGTCTGTGTAAGAGCCTATAAAACATTAAGTATAAAGCAATAACAAGATACTGACTTGTTCCAGGAAAATTTCTCTATTAAAAATGGTAAGGAGAGGTGAATGATGTTAGCAACAATAATCCCTGGTGTTTCCATAGGGCGTGAAGTTTGCAACACAATTTAACATGGATCTCAACAACCTGGATAAGTTAACTACATTTTACAGATGAGGAAACTGAGGCAAACAGATTTTTTTTTTTTTTTAATGGTTTGCCCATGGCTACCAGAGGTGAATCCAGGCCTTCTAGACTCCAAGTCCAGTGCTATTATACCTGACTCCACACTGCCCTGGCCTGAGGCAAAAGGAATCAGTTACCTTGGTACCACCTTGGACAGAGGGGGTGGGGAGTGGGAAAGAGAAGAGCATATTATAAATAGGAGTGGGGCATGGATTAAACAGACCCAAGTACTCCCTCCATTAAGTCTTGCTCGAATTTATGTCATCACCCCATAGAGAAGAACCTTCAGTTTGGGGGGTTATTAGACCAACAGAACATACAACTGGGCTGGGCCTCTTAAGCTAGAAAGGTATCCAATACCTCAGTCATGGACTATAGACTGGACAAAGCCAAGGCTTGCTAAGTCTGCAGAAGTTTATCACCCCAAAACTGGTGAGAAATCAATGAATTTTTTCTGGTCCCAGCATCTCACAAAGGCCATCTGCTGAGGTGCAGACAGGCTGTAACTTATACTGCTGGAGGGAAGACCCACACCAATAAGATTAGAGTTTTGTTGGGTTTTTTTATGTATATATAAGGTCCCTCAGTTGGAAGGAGAGACACATAGTTAATTCAGAGATGAAGATCAGCAGGTACCACCTTTTCAAGGGGAGGGGACAGAAGTAGTGAGTCTCTCAACCTCAGCCAGCCTGAGGACCTGATGATATCCCTCAGTTATAACGCAGTGGTATATAAGTTCCTTCTCACACTCAGAAGCTTATATACCTCCTCTGGATCCTTAAGGTATGTCCCATCTGGGCTGTTGTTTGTCCTTCATTCTCCAAGAGGACCATGAGATCAGGGAGGTGCCATGACATCCAACTAAAACGGATTTAAGTGAGGCAGGGCTGTGCAAAGTCACCAACTTCACCTTCTCCTCCAGAGCCATGAGTCCAGGGGCCAGATATAGATCAGAATGACTGGACATCCTCACCCCCAATCCCCATCTGGGCAGGGAAGAGTATAGAAGAGAGGCTGGATAACAACTTCTCTTTGTTGTTGGTTGGGTTCAAGTCCAACACATCTCGTCCTCCACGACCTCCTCCCCAGCACTCTCACATCCTGGTTTTTAGAAGGACTTTCCCTGCCCCTCCCCCTTCATCTGATGGACCACCAGGAGGAGGTAGATAAGCTACAGCTGGCTTTTCCACAAGAGATATTCTACAACCCATAAATGATGTGTAGATATGACACCCTGTCAGAAAGAGGAGGAAGAAGAATGTGGCCTTAGACCAGTAAAGCTTGGTAGTTTTTTCTTCCTTTTCCCATTCCATTCTCCCTCTGATTCTCTATTCTAAAACTGGCAATTTCCACAAGTCTCAATATTCCCACTCCCATTCTCAACAAGGCTCCTTCAGATACCCCTGCCATCAAAAAGGTTTGTATTCTCTCTCTCCTCTCTCTCTCTCTCTCTCCCTCCCTCCCTCCCTCCCTCCCTCACCCTTTCTCTGTCTGTCTTTATGTCTCACAGGAAGTCAACCTCCCTTGGTTCAGAACCTCAAAAGAAATTTCCCCTTGAGGGAGTTCAAATTATTCATGCTTGAAAGCAAGAAAGGTTGAGAATACTAGGAAACCAAATACACTGAGTTAAGCACTAAAAAACATATATCCAGGAACCCTATTTAAATATGGAAGACTTTCTAAGGAGGAAAAAAACCCTGTTCAGATCACTCAAACCCAAGCTTATTCTTCCTGAAATGTCTTTTGTCACATCTGGAAATACTATTTTCCCAGCTGATTAATATATGTTTTTGTTTAAGAAAAAGGAAAATAATTATAAAGATGAAAAGTTATTTACATGTACCACTTAACATACCACTTTGAGGGCCAAGAACACCAGGCATGCTGATAACTTTCCTCCTTTCTTCATAAAAGAATAATCCCAAACTGAAAAAGCAAGTGGCTGCTGAGAGCTTCTGACCCCGTTGATTCCCTCCTACTGGAGACTCTGGCCCTCCCTGGCTTCAGGGACACTGTGCTCTCCTGGTTGCCCCTCTGTCTCTCTAAATACTTCTCTATCTTTTTCACTGGCTCTTTTTTCTGACTTCCTTCAGGGGAGTGCTCCCCAAAGCCTGATGTGAGGTCAGTCTCCCCTTCTCTATAGCCTATAGCCTCTCTGCTGGCTCTCTCCCTTGGCAATCTTATTGACTCCTATGGCTTCACTCCACCTACACCATCAGACCGATAATTCCCAAACTTTCACCTCTAGTCTTGATCTGAATTTTTCAGACTCTAGACTTGGATCTCTGTCTACCAGAAATCTTCATCATTTCCTTGTATTCTCTATGCCCACAGTTGACATTCCATCAATATATGAAACTCAGCAGGTCTAGAGCCAGGCTTCTCTTTGCTTTCTCCTCAAACCTGCTCCTTCCTTTGCTCACTACTTCACTCACTCTCTGCTATTTGATAGTTTGAGGTTAACTCTAACTTTTTCCTTTCCCTTACTTCAAATGCCAACAGTTACCAAGTTCATAAAGCTTATAACGCTAGAACTTAGAGGTCATCAGATTTAACAGTCTCATCTTACACAAGAAGAAACTGAGTCCCAGAGAGGTTAAGTAACCCACCCCAGGCCATACAGGTTACAGACGGTCAACAAACATTTAGTAAGCACCTACTATGTGCCAAGCACCATACTAAATGCTGGAGATAAAAGTATGAAAAAGAAAAACTGTTCTGGCCCTCAAGGATCTTATAATCAAATGGGGAAAGGCAACATACAAAAAGAAACTAAAAGGAAAGGAAGATTCCTGGAGCAAGGTCATGACGGAAGAATGCAGTCAGATAGGAAACAGTGATGTCTGGCCAGGGTGCTTTCTTGAGAAGTACTCTCCGAGGCACAGAGGGTACTGATGAGGTATGAGTACCAAGGTTAAGTAACCTTGCAGAAAGATGCAGTCAAATGTGTAATGAAGGAAATAGATGGTAATATATAACAGGCCTCAGAGGCAAGATTTGAATCCAGATCCACTGACTCCAGAGCCAGGCCTCTTTCCTCTATGCCACAATGCCTCTTGAAAAATTGGCACATCCAAACCAATGAGCAAAGAGAGTATCTACTGATGTGACCCAAGGCAGAACATTTCCAAACATAGGCGTGGATTCAGTAGACAAAGTGTGTCAGCCTCCACACTTTGCCATTCATTAAAACAATGTGGCAGCTTGCCAAATTATAAATAGCCCAGCTCATTTTTAAGATGACCAGCTATTCAGCAAAGCTCTCTGGCCTTTAGCAATGTTGTAAGCCCTGCCTCCTCTTAACCTCTTTTAGACAGATGCTTGACAGGGAACCCTGCTCTGACCCAAACAACTAGCTAAGTAAGCTCTCAACTCACATCTCTTCTCTACCCTCTATCCTCTCCTCTCCCTTTTCCTCTCCCTCTCCCTCTATCTCTTTCTCCCTCTTCCTTCTCCCCAAACCTTCCCACTTCCCAGGTCTCCCTTAAGACTTTCTGGTCAACAAACTCAAGTTAGTTTTGGACCAACAACACAGAGTCCAAAGGGGTCTCCACATTATAATGATGACAAATACGGTGCTATTAAGAAATTAAATGTGGCTTATTATATTCCAGCAGGCAGGAAGGTAAATGGAAATGGTCACCTAGTCAGCCTATGGCTAAAATAACTGTTACTTTACAAAACCACCTTGGCTCACAAATGGCACCAGGTTGTATCTTTCCTTCCATCCTTCCCAGCACAAAAGCGGTCACCTGTAGCTTCTGAATGAAACAAATGTCATCAATGAACGGATGTCATCCTCCATCAATGTCACTGGGGAAAATTGGTCTATCTAGCTCTTGAGCCGGAGGGAAGGAAAGACAAAATCATTGCCCTACTTTGGCACCTAAAGACCTAACTTGATCCAGTCACACTGAGGATTATCACCAAAGTGGACACTCCGGTCACAAAACAGCCTCACCCTGATCATGTGGATTCTGGTAACAAGAAAGGCAAGGATAATCAGGTCAAACTGTGATAGGCTGGGGAGTAGATATTCATGAAAGGCTGCATGGGATAGAACTGCAGAGAAACGATATGGTATAGTGTATAGAGTACTGGACTCAGAATCAGGAAGACCTTCAAAGTCTGCTTCGGAAACTTATGAGCTATGTGACCCTGAAAGAATCATTTAAGCTCTCTAGGTCTCAATCTGCTCATTATTTTAAAAAGGGATCAGATGTGATGACCTCTAAGGTCCCTTCCAGCCATAAATGTTTGCACAATCCTATGAAGGTCAGAGCTAGATGAAACCATTTTGTACAATTCTAATTTTATAGATGAAAAAACTGATGCCAAGGGAGGTGAGAGGATGTGCTCATTGTCACAAAGATGGTTTAGTAAGATAATGGAGACTAGAACCCACGTTTCTTCATTTCTAGTCCAGTATATTTTCCAACTGAGCTACACTGGCAGGCCAACACTCTCACCAAAGGTTGTGTGGATCCTCATTTGACTGAGAATCTGCAGCACCCATGAGGTTCTCCCAAAGAGGTTTCCCAAGAGACTCTGGGATGAAGATGTTCTCTTTCATAAGTGTGTGGCAATATACATAAATCTGCATGCCATACATAAACGACTCTCCTTTCCTAAATCAGCAAAGCCACAGACACTATGTTGTTTACACAATTTCTTCCCTTGTTGCTGGCATTAGTTAATTTTGAGGTCTCTGTGTGAAGTCTGAATGACTTCAGCAACGAGCCCACAGGCTTCTTCTTCACCTCATGCTCACTGAGAGACACCATAGTGTAACGCAAAGAGTGTTGAGCTAGTCATCAAGAGACCTAGGTTTGAATCTTTTATTTTTGTTGTTAATTCCTTTCAGTCATTTCCCACTTTTTGTGACCCCATTTGGGGTTTTCTTGGCAGAGACACTGGAGTGGTTTGACATTTCCTACTCCAGCTTCATTTTATAGATGAACAACTGAGGCAAACAGGGTAAAGTGACTTGCCCAGTTAATAAGTTTCTGAGACTGGATTTGAACTGAGGTCTTCCTGACTCCTATAGTAGCAAAAATTAAATAATCTCCTTCCTAGACTATTTTTCATTTATACACACTAGATATACAGTTACTATTTGCGTATTCTCTCTTTCATGGGAATGTGAGTTTCATGAGGTTAGTGAGTTTCATAAGATTAGCAACTATAACTTTGCCTTTCTTTGTATCACCAGTCCTTAGCACAATGCCTGCCATGTAGTAAGCTCTTGCCTGTTGACTGAGTAAATGCTTGCAAGGGCTTATTAAATTTACTAACTGTGCAACCTTGGGAAAACATATTACCTTTCTTAGTCTCAGTTTCCTCATCTGTAAAATGAGAATAACAATACTCGTTCTATTCTCCTCTCTCACAGGTCATCATGAACAAAAGCACCATGTCAATCTTAATTTGGAATACAGAAGTGAATTATTGTTATTATGCCTATTATTTCTCAGTGAAAGTTCTATGCCAATTCCCTAAGAGTGGTATGGAGAGCTGGGTTTGTAAAAGCTCCGAAATCCCTGCCAAGCAGAAAAGGATTTAGGTATGAACCCCATGATGGGTTGTGCCCTTTGTCCCAAAATCCACTGACTTAAGTTGGAAAAGGCTGATGCAAGGTGATGAAACTGTCATTCAGTGCCTCTTGAAAGTTTTCTATCAAATAGTAGAGAGGGTTCAACCTACCAGTGACCCAAGATGTTCACATATCAATGACATCAACATCTCTGAAGGATCATTATTAACATTCAAGTGGATGAGCCTTTTCTCACCCTGACTTTCTCAGTGCCAAGAATTTCCACCTTTATTCTCCTTCAGCCATTGGGGATCATTAAAAGAACTCCTTTCTACAGATTTCTGCCACTTCCAAAGTTCTGAACTCTGGAATCCCACTCTCCAACCACAGTTTTTTATCCCCCCCTCCATAATTATCCTGCATTCTGGCCTAATTGTGAACTCCTATAACACTTGTGATTCTCTCCCCCATCTCCCTGTCTAAGGTTACCCTTGTTTCCAGACCCAGTCTCCATACTATAGTCAGCCACTTAAAATAATTCACCAGTCTGTATCCTTGAAACTATCATGCCTTTGACATTGTGACATTGGGAACATGCTAATCCTCCACCCTGGGTAACCAGGTCCCCAGCTGCAGAGCAGGACTGGAGAAAATCTCAAAACCATGATGATTTTACCAATTAGAAACCGATAGTGAATGACCTCAGCTGGGCACTCATTGATACTTAGAAATGCAGAACATAGACTCCTTGCTCTTGTTCCACATGGGAACTACTGCAAACATTTTCCCTTCCTTTTCAAGCCCCTAAGTGGACTTCAACTTTATAGCTGATGATGGAGCCTTTGACTTCACTGGGAAATTCAAGGAGGGTTCTCTCCTTTAATTCCACCTTTCCACACCTACAGACATCTAAGAGCAGAGGTAGGGGACAGAGTGCTGGACTGGACTCAAGAAGATCTAATTGTGAACTCTGTATCAGAAATTTACAAACTATGGGACCCTAGACAAATCACTTAACCTCTCAGCCTCAGTTTCCCCATCTGTAAAATGAGGAAGCTGAACTAGACAGGTACTACATTACTAAATCTGTGATCCTGTATGATCTTTGACCCATATCTTGATGATTTCTCTCCTCCCTCTTCTCTTGTCTTAGAGGAGTAAAATTCCAAATTCCTTGCCAAAACAAATCCCTGTCTCCTGGGTGTCCATGGTTTTGATGTTAGTCATTCTCCCTCCCGTATCTTCCCTTTCTGCCTCCTCCATTATCTCTCCCTATCCACCAGGAGCCCAACTGAGAAATGAGCTAGGGGAATAGCCAGTAATCCAATTGGACTGGAGTAGAGAGCACACAAATGGGAATTCTATGAAAAAAGCTACGGGGGAAAGGGTAGAGAAAGGCTGTCAATGGCTCTGAAGGACAAATCAAGAAGTCTATATTTTATTCACTAGGGAATGAGCAGCCACAGATGCTTTGTTTGGAGCAGGCAAAGTGATGTGGTCAGACGTAGGAAGATGACCTTAGATGTTGAGAATGATGGATGAAAGAAGGAGGTGCCTAGAGGCAAGGAGATCAGTTAGGAGGCCATTAAAATAATCTAACAGAACAGTAAGGAGGACTGAGCTACAGAGGTGAAAGTGCAGAAGAAAGGAAGGGACAGAGAGGAGAGACATAAAAGAGGACTTTATGGGGAGGTGGGAAGGGAATATGCATTTATGAAGCATTTTAGCATAGTACATGCCAGGTATTGTGGTAACTGCTTTATAAATATTATTTCACCTGATCCTCACAACAATCTTGAGAGGTAGGTATATTATTACTCCCATTTTACAGTTGCAGAGACTGAGGCAATTCAGGTTAAGTGACTTGCCCAGGTCACAATAGCTAGTAAGTGTCTGAGGCCAGATTTGAACTCAGATCTTCCTGACTCCAAGTCCAGAGCTCTGTCCACTGCCCACCCAATTGCCAATGGTATAATATAACAAGTGTCAGGTGTGAAATGAGGAAGACCTTGCTGGGCTGAAATCCTATCTCGTTGCTCACTACCTACTACCTATATGACTCTAGGCAAGTAACTGAATGAGCTTCCCTGGGAGTACATTTCCTCATTTGTAAAATGAGGGGGTTGTGAAGTCCTTATCTGTAAAATAAGGTCCCTTTAAGATCTAAATATGCCCATATGTTATATGAGCTAAAGTCAACAGATTGGGATACTAGGAAACAGAAATGTCAAAGAACTGCTCAGTGGTTTCAAAATGTGGTCACCGGGAACAGAGGTGTCAAATATCTGTAGGCCACAATGTATCCCAGTCGAACAGGAACCAGATTTAAAATATAACTGGGAAATACTTAACAAAATAAATAAAATATAATACAACAGGGAAATATATTAATATGTTGTTTTCTAAGTCAATGTACAGCCCACAGGATTGACTGTTTAGTGGCCTCATTTCTATTTTGAATTTGACAACACTGACCTGAAGGATGGGATAATTGAGAGGTTAAAAGGAGCGCCGAGTTTTAGTGGGAAGATGATAACATCGACTCCACTGTGGAATTTGAGCTGCGGGTCGAGCATTGAGATGGAGATGTTCAATTAGTGGTTGGAGATACTGAACCCTTGCAAAAGACGAGAATTACAAATATAAACTTCAGAATCAAACTTATAGAGATGATCATGGAAGTCTTAGGAATGGAGAAGATTGACATAAAGGAGAAAAGAAAGTCAAAGACAATTAGGGGTTGGAAGGAGTCTGAAAGGAATATCTGATAGGTAAGGAATGGACAAGAAAACAGCAGTGGCATGAGCCATTTTTCTGTATTACCCCATCTTTTGTGTCCCACTCACTGCCAAATCTCTTTAAAACAGTCTACACCATATTCTTCTACTCATTACCAACTCTCTTTTCTACTCTTTGAAATATGGCATATGTCCCTATCACTCTACAGAAACTGCTGGTTACAAAATATCACGAAAGACTACCTTAATACCCTCCCACTCCTTTAGTCAACCTCTCTACAGCCTCTGAAATTGGTTACCATTCCTTATACACAGCCAGCTCTCATCCACCCTTTCTGGATATATTCTTCAGCCTTGAATCAAATTCCAAGCACCATTCTCTTACTAGTATCCATTTCTTCTTATTGACTCCTTAACGGTGGTGATCACCAAGGTTCAGACCTGTGCCCTTTTTTCTTCTCTCTCTCCCAATCTCTCCCTTGGCAACATATTCATTTCGCTGGTTTCAACAATCACCTTCTCCCAGATGACTCACAATTCTTCATCCCAAGCTCTGATCTTTTCTGCCTAAGCTCTACACCTGTATCCCTAAACACCTGCTTGTCAGAAGTTCTTAGCCTAGAGTCCAAGAACTTGCTCTTAAAAATATTTTGATAACTGCTATTTCAGTTTAATTGGTTTCTTTACAATCCTATATGTTTTACTTTATGCAATAAAAAATGTTATTCTCAGAAAGGGTTCAGACTTCAACAGACTGTTGCCAGAGGGGTCCATGATGTGCATGCACGCGCGCACGTGCACACACACACACGCGCACACACACACACACACACACACACACAAACCAATTAAGAATCTTTGCTCTAGGTGAAAACCCTCAAGGTAGAGATGTCCAAAAGTCAGATGGAGATAAAGGTGCAATTTTAACATAGTCATGCTTCCTAGATCTCCAGCTAACACCTAAAATTCAAATCAACAGTTATTAAGGGGATAGTATAAGCCAGGCACTGAGTTCAACATTGGAATAGAAAGGCAGTCTCCATCTTCAAGAAATTTATAATTATATTTGGGCACTAAGAGGAGAGGACTACCACATGCACGCTGACAGGTAAATAAAAGGTAAGGGGGAGAGGAATGACATTTGGGGAGATTAGAAAAGACCTTAAAGAAAGACGATACTTTAACTGAGCCTTGCAGGGAGATTAAGATTCTAACATGTGGGTGTGAAGAGATCCCACATTCCAAGAAATGGGGATGGTTTATGCAGATACAGACACAGGGAAATTCAACATGTCCAAACCTGCTTCACCTTCTAATTTCATTACTTCTGTTAGAGGCACCACCCTGCCGCTGCTATTAGTGGCCATGTGAACAACCTTGGGACTTACTTAAATTCTTCCAATATCCTGAACTCTGATATCCAATTAATTTTCAAGTCCTGCTGATCTTTCTACCATGATATCACTGACTTATTTTCCCTCCTTTCAATTTTTACTGGCATATGCCTAATTTAAACCCTGGACAACAGCACTAGCCATCTAATCAGTCTCTGCCCACTATCCTTGTCTCAATTTATCCTTCACGCTGGTAACAGATTTATCCTCCTCAGGTATAGATCAATTCATGAAATTCCTTTCCTCCAAATTTTTCAAAGGCATGAAGTCCAAACTGCTCAGCATGGCATTCAAGGTTTCCATTGTTTGGCATTACCCTGATGCCCATATTAAAGGGAGCTGGAACTTTCCTTACCCTGCTGGAGGACCAGGAATGGAGCTCTTAACCACTACCACAGTGTTTCTGAAGCTGTACCCTACTCACTACTTTTCTTATGCTTATAATTCCCCCTAGCAAAATACTTTGCACACAGTAGATGACAAAGATTTTTTAAAAATTTTGTTGTAGGACCAATGACTTGTATCATTCAACCCCAAAGTCTCAGTTTGTTGGAAAAGGTGGAACACACAGGGCAAGGAGCTATATTCTTGAAACTGTTCCCCCGCAAAGGGTAAACATGTATGAACTAAACACACCCATCCCCTTCCAAAAATCCCAGGAACAGCTATGAGGAAATGCATCTGAAGGATCAAACTGAATCTTATGATCTTCCAATAAGGCATCACCCTACAAATGGCAATGACCTCCCCCTCAACAGTAACCTTTTTCTTTCCAGAATGCTAGACACCTGTGGTTTGAGGAGGTGTGTAGGTGTGTGGGGGTGTGGGGGTGTGGGCGTGTGTGTGTGTGTGTGTGTGTGTGTGTGTGTGTGTGTGTGTGACGAGCAGGCAGGAATTCCTTAAGGGGTAAATGGGTGGGTTTCTACTGACTTGCGGCTTTTGAAATCTCTGTGACCTTCCTTCTTCCCCCATCCCCTAGTTACAGAGCAACAGAAATTAAATTGATTCAGCTTATCAGCACCCTGCATCTAAGTGATTAAACTCAGTCACTAGGAAAGTCTGGTTTTTGCTGCATCTGAGGAACAGAAACCCTGCTGCCAGCTCTAAACCCACAAGCCTCAGGAAGGAGGGGATGGGAGGGGGTGCCAAAAGACCCAAACAACAGGTACACATTTGCTGCCCTTGTCGCTTAGGATTTATCGCAAAAATATCAGCTCTTTCTAAGAAACTGGGGCCGTTGGTGAATCCACAGTGGAAGCTGGCACTTGACACCCACAGCCGTTATGGAACAGGTGGCCCAGTGAGGGCAGGGGGAAGCCAACCTGTCCGCTTCTCCTAGGCCTATCCATCATTCATAGCAGCTGGGAGCTGCCTGCTTCTGCTCAACAGAAATCCCTAGCAATCAACCCCAAACCAGTCTAGTTTAGGGTGGTTGTAGAGACCAGATGCACTTTGCCTGCACTGAGGAAAAGGCAGCATATTTAGAAACCGAGCTGAGCCTGAAGCAAGAGAGATTTAGGTTAAAGAGCAGGAAGAAATGCATGAAGGGAGCTATGAAATAAGCAAAAAATGGGGAGATTTGTGTTTTCACCAGGGCAGGGAACTCTATATCTCTGAAATCTGGTGGAACAAGTACTCCCCAGCTTTGGAGTCCATGGGACAAGGTTCAAATTCTACCTCTTATGATGATCATTGCCTGTGTGACCTTGATCAGATCACTTAATTATACTCTGGGCTTTGGTCTCCTTATTAAAATAATACTAATAATAGCCTCTAATAATAAGCACTAATATAGTGCTTTAAGGTTTGCAAAGTTCTTTGATCTTATTTGTTCCTCACAACAACCTTGGGAAGTGGGTCCTATTATTATCCCCATTTTACAGATGAGGAAACTAGGGCAAAGAGAGGTTAAATGACTTACCCAGGGTCATACAGCTAAGAAGTGTCTGAGACAAGATTTGAACTCAAAGGTTAAACTAGATGACCCAAGGTCTCTTCTGGCTTCAGATCTATGACATTTTGAATTAGATGATAAGTCCTAGAATGTTACCTGAGGTGCACAGATATTAAATGTCTTTCCCGGCATCACACTAATAGTAACTGTGAGAGGAGTAACTGAAGCTTTAACCCTGGGTCTCCCTGACTCCAAATCTAGAACTCTATCCACTGCCCCACCAAACTGTTCAGATTGTCAAACAGAATATACAACTATCTGACTGGACTGCTTTCCTGTGAGCTTTGGAGAGGATAGGTGCTGCTCTGAGTCATTTTTAGTAGTGTCTGACTCTTTGTGACCCCATTTGGGGTTTTCTTTGCAAAGATACTGGAGCAGTTTGCCATTGCCTTCTCCAGCTCATTTTACAGATGAGGAAACTGAGACAAACAGGGTTACTTACATGCCTTGCCTAAGATCACACAACCAGTAAGAGTTTAAGGAAGAGGAGATTTTCTGACTTCAGGCCCAGTACTCTATCTGCTGCTCTGGGTCTGGCTATGAGATCTGATAGGTTTTTCTAGGTTTAAAAATTCCTCCTTGTCTAGAAGCAACCAAAATTAATAATCAGAACAAAAATCATGGGATCACAGATTTAGAGGTAAAGCTGACTTTCTAGGTCATTTACAACCCCTTCTTTTTATACCTGAGGAAACTGAGGCCCAAAGAGGTTAAGTGACTTGGTCAAGGTTCCATAGGCAGTTCACGGTAATGCTAGAACTTGTAATCTAGAACATGGTAAATCCTCTCAGCCTTAGGATCCTAGTATTATATTTCAAACTAAGGATCCCTCTCCTGTTCAGGGCATTCTTTCCAAGCCTGAAATGCTTGCACTCCAAATATTGGCTTCCTTTAAGTCCCACCTAGCACCTTCCATAGGAAACCATCCCCCAACCTCTCTTAATTCCACTACTTTCCCTTGGTTAATTATTCCCTTTTTATCCTGTATACAGCTTGCTTTGTGTATATTTGTTTGCAAGTCATCTCCCTCATTAGATTGTAAGCTTCTGGAGGGCAGGAACCGTCTTCTGCCTCTTTTTGTATCCCCAACCCTTAGCATAATGCCTAGAACATTGTTGGGGTTGTTCAGCCCTTTCAGTCTTCTCTAAGTTTTCATGACCTTTGTGGACTTCTGTCCATGGAGTTTTCTTGACAAAGATATAGAGAGCTTTGCCATTTCCTCCTCCACTGGCAAACAAGGGTAAGTGTTTTGCCCAAGGTCACACAGCTAGAAATTTTCTGAGGCTGGATTGGAACTCAGGCTTCCTGCCTCCAAACCCAGCATTCAATCCACTGTGCCACCTAGCTGCCTCACCTGGAACACAGGAGGCACTTAATAAATGTGGATTGATGGATTCTTCCTTCCCCCAATCTGCACTAAAATAATAACATTCATAGTCATGTCTCTCAAGTACCTAGCACAGTGACCTTACACATTTTCTTTTTTTTTCCTGGGCTTGTGATTTCAATATAGTTACTGGTGAAACTACCTTTAAATGTGTAGCAGTTTATAGTCTTAGAGAGTTACCTGGGGCAGTAAGAAACTCAGAGCTAGCATGGGTCAGAGGCAAGATCTGAGCCCAGGGTGCTCCCTGAATCTGAGCTCAGCTCTCTATCTGGGATACCATACTCCCTTTTCAGAGACCCGAAAATAAATACTTGTTGAATGAATGAATAAATGACCAAATGGAGAGGTTATTTTTTTCACTGTCACAGAAACTCAACCTTGCCAGTGAAAATGACCACTGATGGTCAGTGGAAAAGGTAAGTCACACTTGAGAAGGTTCATCAGCACTCTAGTCTTGAGTTTCTGACAGGATGTATTCCAGTGTGGTGACCTGACCTAACCTTGTCTAGCAGCAACAAGGCCTTGAGGCATGCAAATCACCTCCTTCTCTAGCCGGGCATGGAGACAAAAGGACCAGACTCCAGAGTATCTTTTTCTCCTCCTCAACGGAAGGCCTGACACCTTTCTACTGGTGGGACCTGGAAGGGCAAGCTGTGGAATGCCTGCTCTAGGTCAACCTGGTGACCACCAGCTGCAAACCGCCCACCCAAATTCCAGACCAGGAGATGATTCTGCTGCTTTTGGACTCATTGGCAAATAACCTTCAGGCAAGGGTGAGCCTGGCAGGACCCAAAGGGCAAAACAGAGAGTCTCAATGGAAGGAGATGGCCTTTTCCAAACTGTGCTTCCTATTTAACTCAAGTCTTCCTAATTAATAATACTAATTTCCTCCTTTGTTAAACTGGATCATACAGTCCTAGAATTAGAATAGGAAAAGACCTCTGAGGTCATCTAACAGAATCTCCTTTATTTAAAATGTCACTGAGTCGTTTCTGTCATGTTCAACTCCCCATGACCCCATTTAGGGTTTTCTTGGCAAAGATACTGGAGTGGATTGCCATTGCCTTCTCCAGCTCATTTTACAGATGAGGAAACTGAGGCAAACAGGGCTAAATGACTTGCCCAGGGTCACAGAGCTAGTAAGTATCCAAGGCTGGATTTGAACTCAGGTCCTCTTGACTCCAGGCCAGGCACTCTATCTACTACTGACCCATCTATCTGTTCTTCATTTAAAATATAAGGACCAAAGTGTTAAGTGCCCAAGGTCACCCAGATAGATTTCTCAGAGTAGAACCCAGGTTCTCCAATTCCAAAGCTGGCACTTTTTTCTACATACTGACCAAACAGTGTCTAGGTATCTTGTAGCTCTAAAATTCTATGGTTCAGTGACTTGTTTGTTATTGTCCTAATTTCCAGACTAACTAGCTACTATATCACTCATGCTGCTGTTGCTGCTAATGATGAAAGGGGAGAGGGGGAGATGACATGCAGGGGGAAGAGTCAGGAAGGAGGGAGAGGCATTAAATGCAATCCCTACTCCAGTAAGATGCTGCCATTCTCAAAAATTAAGAACTTGAGTTGGCTCATTCCATAGATGAGGAAGGAAAAAAAAGCATCCATTGGGTTTGGCTGACTTAGGCAGCCCATCCTAATGGAAAGTGTCAACATGCTAGGCTATGAAGGTTCATAGGATTTGGAATTAGAAGGGAACATTGGAAATCATCATTTAGCTCCTAGAAACAGAATCTCTAACTTGCAGAAAAGAAAACTGATAGCTAATAAGGCAAAGTATCTTTAACCAAGATTCTCCAGGTAATGAATGACTGGTAGACCCAGGATTCTCCTCACTCAGATTCTCTAACTCCAGACTCAGGGCTCTTTCTGCTACCCCCAAGTTGTCTCATCAATGACCTTATTTAATGAAAACTTAATGTTTTGTATTGTACATAAAAATCAGAAATCAGTTCCACAGATCCTAAGAAGATCTGCAAATTTCTGAAGAAACAGGCATGACTGATCTCTCCATCATCATAATAAAACAGCCAACATTTGTATCGCACTTATGTTACCTTATTTAATCCTCACAACAACCCTGAGACATAAGTTCAATTATGATCCCCATTTTACAGATGAATAAACTGAGTCTGAGAGAGGTTAAATAACTTCCCCAGGCACAGCCTGTAAAATTCTGTGGCAGGATATGAACTCAGATCTAACAGATTCTAGGTCCAGCACTACAGCTGCCTGGTCACTTCTCTCCTACAAGAAAAGGTCAGTAAGAAAATTAGCTCTAGAGTCAAGGGACCTGGGTTCTACCTTAGGTACTGGGATCCTTAGTTTCCTCTTCTGTAAAATGAAGAGGATAGATTTGTGAGGTCTTTTTCTAGATCTAGAACTAGGATCCTAAAACCCAAGGAAAACATTAAGAGGAGACTTAAGAACTGAGCCTGGCCTCTGAAACCTACCTCCTTCTCCTCCAGTAATTCGGGATGATTTTTCTCTTGCAAAACCCAAGCTTACCAAAGAGAAAATGAGAAAAAGAAACCCACTTCTATCATAAACCGTGAGAACAGTCATGACTGCTTCATCAAAATATTCATAAACCCCATCCCAGCAGCCAGAGCGCACATATTTATATGAGAACGTGCGTGCATATAAAGATCTCATCTCACTCGGGCCACATTAAGTGCTTGGTAATTCCATAATTCAATTAAGAAAGGCCAATTTTTATTTTTTAAATCTTAATATTTAATGGAAGAGTTATGAAGTGGGACACAACTCGGCTTGATTAATAGTTACAATTAAAGGCTGGAAACGTTGAGGGGAGAAAATATGAAGCTTAATGCTAAAAGGTTCATGTTCCAAGAGATGGGGATGGGGAGTCATACTGGTCTGGAGTGTTCGGAGGCTAGGTGTGGGAGGCAAATGGATGGATTCATAAAGTATCCCAGATGCCCTCCAGCCTCTACTAATGACCCAGCACAGATAGACAACTCAGTACCCATCCAGTTCTTCCAATGAAAAGGTGTTGGATTTTGAATAAGGGGACCAACTTTGCTCCCTGTGAGACCTTAGGTCAACAATCAGTCAATCAGTGAGGTGGTACAGCAAATGGGAGTGTTGGGCCTGAAAGCATGAAGACCTGAGATCAAATCTAGCCTCAAGTACTATTTGTGTGACACAGGGAAAATCACCTCACCTCAGATGGCCTCTGTTTACTTATCTCTAAAATGGGAACATTAACTGCACATACTTCTCAGAGCTGTTGTAAGGATCAAATAAGTTAACATGTGTAAAGTGTTTTACAAACCTCATAGATGCTATCAAATGTTATTAGCCATTGAGCACTTAGAATGCACTAGGTGCTGGGTGATAGAACAACAAAAATGAAACAGTCCCTGTCCTTGAGGACCTTACATTCTGTTGAGCTCCTGCAAAAGTATAATAAGTACATATATAACTGTCACCATGGATGCAGTGACTGGCGCTTAGCTAGTTCATGGATGGACTGGTGGTTGAAGTATATATATAATAGATGCAAAGGAAATATACTTTGATAGAGGGCAAGGGGAAGCAGTTGGGAAGATCTGAAAAGGCCTCATGTAGGAGATAGCTCTTGAGTTGAACTAAGGAAACAAGTGATTCTAAAAGGTGGAAATGAGGAGGAATGGCATGTTAGGCATGTTAGGCATGGGATAAGAATCTGTACAAAGGCATGGAGATGGGAGATGAAACATCAAGAAAGCCAGTTCAGCCAAACCACAGATCACATGGAGTCAGTGAAATAAGCCTAGAAAGGTAAGTTGGAGCCAGGGTTTTGAATTTCAAGTAGAAGTTTTTCATTTGATCCTAGAACTAAGCACCTTGCAGTTCTAAGTCTGCGGCCTTTTGAACATTTGATAGGGTTTAATGAGCACTACTATTGGAAGTGACAGTATGGTGTCCATGCTTCCTTAGACGCTTACAGTCTCATTGGGGGTGGACTAGATGGAACACCACTGGCCTCTGGTGCTGAGTAAAACTAACAGATGGCAGATAGCACTACTTCCTACTTCCAATCTAGACTCATCCACCTACTAGCTGTATGATCCTGGGCAAGTCACTTACCCCTATTTGCCTCCGTTTCCTCATCTGTCAAATGAACTGGAGAAGGAAATGGCAAACCACTCCAATATCTTTGCCAAGAAAGCCCCAAATGGGGTCATGAAGAATCAGACACAACTGAAATGATGAAACAGAGATGTAAATGCTCACGGTGAAAATCACGCATAGTAAGCATTTAATAAATGCCTTCTTCATTTATCCATTGCCTAAGGGCACCCATATCAGGGCACATTAGTTATAATGAAGAAAGATAGTGTCTTAAAAAGAGTAACTCAAACCAGCAAAGGGATAGAGTCACTGCTGCAGGAGAAAAGTTGGGAAAGAGGAAGTCTGAGGAGATATGGCCAAAGAAAGAAATTCTGTTAATATTAATATTTATCATGTGTGAAAAAGCATTAGAGACAGTACCCTGTCCCTTCTCTTCCTCCTCCCCAAACTCAGCCTCTCCCACACATGGCATTGTACACATGGACATCCTATATACTGGCTGGCTACGGTACGAAAGACCTACTGCCAACTCCTGAACCTGAATGGGTGAATGGGTGAATGGGTGGGCGTTATATGAGAGTCACATGTTGAAAGATGACTGTGGTAGACCAAGACACCGCCAGGGCCTCATGCCACTATTTGAACCCAGGTGACAATTCCCCAGAAGCTATTTTGACCCTCTTGGAGCCAATGTAGAGTTGCTACTACATGGCTCCAGGGTCCAGCTTGAGCTGATATGAGTCTTGGGTCAGAGGCTTGGGGTCTATATCCTGGTTCAGCTACTTACTACCTTGTCCCAATTACTTTCCTCTCTGGATCTCAGTTTCTTCCTTTGTAAAATAAGAGTGTTTTACTAGATGACATATAGACCTTTCCAGTTCTAAAGATTGTGCGTTACCATCTCCTAAATATGGTGTCTCTATTAGAACATGAGCTCCTTGAAATCAGGGACTGTCTTACTTTTCCATTTCTAACTTTAGGATTTAAGCATGGTGTTTGGCGCATAGTAAATACTTCAGAAATGCTTTTTCATTCATTCACCATCCTTACAACACCCTTATGAAGTTGGCAGAGAACTGTGGCTCAGAGAAGATATGTGAGTTGTACAAGATCAAACAGATAGTGGCAAAACTCTGGCGAGCACTCGGATGTCCTGCTTCCCTGTCCAGGATTCTCCACCACATCATGCTATCCTTCACCACCTCAATTTTGTCAGTCTAAGTTACTGGCCGCAAGGAACCGACATCTACATCAGTCAGTGACAAAGAACTTGGAAGGGAGAAGGTTCAAAGGTTAAGGGCAGAGAGCACTTTTTTCATCTCCCCAAGGATTATTTTCTATGCTGCTCAAGGTTACATGCCCTCCAAACCGTTGCTGTTGTTTTGAAATGACTTCACATGTGAATGTCTTATCTCCCTCTCTAGACAGAAACTCATGAGGACAGAAACTAGGAATTAGACCTTTCTGTTAGCCTCAATGTACTTGGCCCATAGCTCAACACAAGGTCACAGTTCTATTAATGCTTACCAAAATGAAAGGAGTTGAATAACAAGGGAGGCTCCACCACTCAGCCCTGATCCCTCTCCCCCAAAGGCCCCTGGAATCAATACTGAATGGTGAGCAGAGGCCTACCACTCAGGCCTGCCCACCAAAATGCCCCCTGGGAAAACAGATGCTATTTTCCACACACTTGATCTACTAATTCCACTAGTCCTATGTCTAAACAATCACCATACCAGGGCAGAAGTGGGTCTGATGAAAAGGTTTTGGGGGGAGGGGCCCTCTAAGACCTTGGTCAGAGGAAAATATAGGATGGCTCATAAAACCACTAAAAGTTTACAGAGCTGCAGACCTCTCGGAAACACATCTGAAAGAAAAGCAAACCATATAATCACAGAAAGAGCTAAAAAGGACCTTAGAGATCATTTACTCTAACAATTCCTTTTATTTATTTTTTTTACAAAAGAAGAAACTGAGGCCCAGAGAGCCTAGGTGAGACACCAATGGTCACAAGGCTATGGCAAACCTAAGGCAAGACACCCCTGTCACAGAATCACAGAATGCTAGAACTGAAAAATCCTTCAGAAGTCAACTAGTCTAATCCTCTCATTTTACAGAGGAGGAGACTGGGGCATTAAGAAGTTACAGAGCAATGTGTCCTTTCTCTATCCCCAAATTATCTGGTATTTACTTATTTGCACAAATGTTAGATCCCTCAATAGAATGTAAATTCAGGCTTACTAGCTTGGTGGCCTAGGGCATTCAAGAATTCAAATGCATTTTTCAAGCACCTACTAGAGAAAGGCACTGTGCTAGAGACTCTGCCACAAAGACAAAAACAAACAAATCCCGGCCCAGAAGGAGATTACATTTTGCAACTGGGAAACTAGAAGAATCCAGAAAATTAAGATTAAATATATATATGTAAAATAAGGTAGATAAAATAAACTGAGGAAGGAGGGGCATTCAAAATTGGGCAGACCTTGAAAGAACTCATCTAAGAGGTGGCATTGAAACTGCTTTAATAAAACAGAGAGATCTCAAAGTCCCATTTTGGCTATAACAGCCTCCCATCCTCTTTTGTTTGCTGGGCTCTAGTTAGAACTGTGGTTTGATTTTTCCAGACAAGGTCAAAGTGTGAACTTGTGATGGCAAGGAAATGCGGTATGCCATCTCCTCTGAAATTCCTTCCCATCTACTTTGGATAGATCTTGTACATACCTAGTTATTAATGTTTTCTTTCCTATTTTCTTTTTCCTTTTGGAGGCAATTGGGGTTAAGGGACTTGCCCAGGGTCACACAGCTAATAAGTGTCTAAGGCTGGATTTGAACCCACATCTCCTGACTCCAGGGCCATCGTTCTTTCTAGTGTGCCACCTAACTGCCCCATGTCTCTCCCATTTTTTTTTTTTAAGTGAGCTCCTTGAAGTCAGGGACTATGCTTTTGCTGTTCTTTATATACCCTGTACCTGGCACATATTACATGCTTAATATTCTGATTATTACCTGATGAATGTAAGCAAGTCAAAATACAAGTCTCGGCTGTCTGAGGGTTCACACTGGTGGAGGGGGGGCATGTAGGAGGAGGTGGAAGGAGGAAAAGGGACTGTCATCCTTCGTGAGTCAAGGTTCCCCCAACTGCATGCAAAGTCCATTTTTGATGTGCCTAAATCCATGTACCTCATATCTGTCTGGCAGCAAGTATTCTGGCCCAGGGTTTTTCCTCCTCGGGTCCATGAAGAGAATAGTGTAGCAGGAAGGGAGGGAGAAAGAAAGGGAAGGATAAAGAGGGAGAGAGAGGGGGAGAGATGGGGAGATGGGGAGGGAGAGAGGGGGAGAGATGGGGGGAGAGAGAGAGGGAGGGAAAGAGACAGAGACAGAGAGAGAGAGAGAGAGAGAGAGAGAGAGAGAGAGAGAGAGAGAGAGAGAGAGAGATCACACGGAAACAGCCCCAGGGAGGCATTGTAAGATTTTGGAATCAAGGAACCTACTATGTGCCAAGCACTGTTCTAAGTGCTGAGGAGAAAAAGAAAGGCAAATGACAATTCCTGATCTCAAGAAGCTCAGTCTAAAGTCAGCTATTCAACATTTTAAAAACACCTGAGAGGGAACATCACCCCTCCCAGACGACTGTGCCCTCTAAACAAAAGGCCCCAAAAGAAAAATTCTTCCTCAGGGTTACCTGGGGGTTACCATGAGTGGCTTTCACTTGTGAAAATATCCAGAAGGGAAAGTCACAGATGGCAAGAATCACATGGAGATCCAGAACAAAGATTGCCGGAGGGGAAAATAACTTTCACAGAGGCCAAGAGGCAGAATGCGGAATGAATAGCCCTGGGTTCAAGTTTTAGCTCTCCTATTTACCAGGGACAAGTATATCAATCCAAGCAAAGGGAGTGAGGTGGGGTGAGACAGGAGGGGCTCTCTGGGATCACTGCTGAGCCAAGCTCAGTTATTCACCTGGTAAAGGCTGCAGGGTCAGCTACCACTTTGCTGGGAACCCCAGAATTCTAGGAGGTGGAGGCACACATGTCACAGGGGCATTCACCGGCTGAGAATCAGCTAAGTCCAAGTAGGGGTGATGGAGCTGCCTCAAGATGGACCAAGGGAGAACACAGGTGTGAGCCTTTATGAACTAAGCATGGCCCAGCAAAACACAAACTTACAGTGAAGGGGAGAATGGCCCAACGAGAAGCAAGCTCTATAGAAATCAACATTAGGGCTTTACCAGCCACAGTGAGGGAGAATTAAATAGTGAATCACCTTGGTTCTATAAGCTCAGTAGAGGATTGTGGAGAAAGTATTAAATTTAGAGGAAATACATGTCAGTTCAAATCTCATCTCAGACACTTACTGGTTGTGTGATCCAGGGTAAGCCACTTAACCTCTCTAGGCCTCAGTTTCCTTATTTGCAAAATGAGAGAGTTGGTCTAGATGACCTCTAAGATACCATCTATCTATAATGCATTGCCCATGTCATCCCCTCTCCTCCACTCTGCTGCCATTCAGAAATCTTCCAATGGCTCTCTATTGCCTCTAGGATACAGTAGAGTATTCTTCAGCCCAGCATTTTCAGACTTTCCACCATCTGGCTCCCACAACTAGGGATCAGTGAGCAGTAGCTGGTGCAGTGGACAGAGTGCTAGAACTGAGTCAAGGAAAACCCGAGTTCAAATGTGGCCTCAGACACTTACCAGCTATGGGATCCTGGGCAAGTCACTCTGTCTGACTCAGTTTCCTCATCTGTAAAATGAGAATAATAATAGCATCCACTCCCCAGGGTTGTGGATCAAATGAAATAATACTCAAAAAGTGTTTTTTTTCCTCAAAACTTAAAGCACTATCTAAATGCCAGTTGTTAGATTTTTCATTTCATTTCATAAAATTTCCTTTTAATCATTCTCCATTCCAGTCAAACTGGCTTCGCCGCTGTTGCCCAGTACACTCTGCGTTCACTGTATGTTTAAATCTTTGCATGAACTACTCCCCAGGTCTGGGATACCCAGCCTCTACTTCTGCTTCGCTTCCTTCAGGACACAGTTCAAGATGCAACTTACACATGAGGTGGTTTCTGATTCCCTTTGCACCCTTCTCCCTCAGGAAAGTACTGAGTATCACTTAATTTTTGCACATGTTTTGCTCCCAACCCCACTAGGAGCAGAATATATTCTCCTTGAGGGCAGAAGCTATAGAGCTTCTGTCCTTAAATCCCAAGTACCTAGAACATACTAAGTGCTTAATAAATATCTGTTGAGTTGATAAACAGCGAGAACTGAAATGAAATACAAGGTACAGCCAGGGCATAAGATCATTTATGTCTTAAAGGTCTCCAGGGTCTAAATGGAATCAGTCATCAACATTCAGGAAGCCCTTAGGAGATGCCAGATACTGCACTAAGCCCAAAGGAAGAAAGAAGAGGGAACCCCCCCCCCCAAAATAAAACACCAGCAACTCACAGTAGTTACCCACAGGTAACTTATATTGTAATGGAAGAGATGACCAGGTAAAACAACTATGTACATAAAAGCTCAATCCTGGGTAAAAGGAAAGCAATATTAGAGGAAAGGGGAAGGGGGGGGAGGGGCATGGAACATGGAAAGAGGGACCAGAAAATGCTCCAAGCAGAAGGTGGGTCCTCTGAACTGCTGCAGCTAGTCAATCACGCCCTTTCTGAGTCTTTCTCATCTGTGAAATCAGGGGGAGGGGGAGTGAGGGGGATGAGTACCTCTTCTATGCAGCCTCAGGGTTGTTGTGAGGAATATGCTTTATAGACTCTAAAAATGCTAGGGGGAAAGGTGGTCAGTTTCTCCTGTGGCTGGTGTTCATCTCAGCGGTGAGTTGTTCTATTTCGGGTTTTGTTTTTATTTTTGGTTTTTAACGGCTGAAACAACACAGAATTTTGAGCTGTATCAATCAGTTCATGAAAAATGCGTCAGTTTCCCAAAAACCCAAAACAGCAACAAAAAAGTACAAAAGCAAAAACAGGACCAGGCTATCTCCTACTGAATCTCATAACTGCAAAAAGACCAGTTTGATGGTCTGTATACATGCACAAGCAGCTTGAAAGCAGTACACGTTGTATGCATTATATTCCATTTATTCAGTTTCTCACCTGCAGGCATATTCCATAAAAAAACATGATGTTAGATGAAAACATGTTATGGTGAACAGTTCGTTTCATAGGAATAAATGGGTGACCAGCCAAATGACACGACAGTGGGACTTCTTGACTTTATATTAGCGTTTGGCTGTAATGTACTGTTGCAAAATGGTCCACGGAGTGAGACTCTTCCTTTAGGGGTTCTTAACCTGGGGTCTATGGCTCCCTGAGGGCACTGGGAATAGATTTCAAGAGGTCTATAAATTTTGAAGGGGGAAAATATCTCTTTTTAAATAACTGCCTTCCTTTGTTTTTCCTATTTATTTTATCCTGTACATTTAAAAACATTTTGAGAAAGAGGGTCATGAGCTTCAGCAGGTTGCCAAAGGGGTACATGACCGCCCCCCAAAAGGTTATGAACTGCTGTTCTACAGTCTGATTTGACAAGATCAAAAGATTAAAAGGTGACCTCTTAGACGTCATGTGGTCCAACCAGCCTCTTATCAAGCCAAGACCAGTAATTTCGGTTGGTGTTTATTTTCAAGGCATTGGGGATAAAGGCCCAGAGTATGCTGAAAAAATGTTTAATAGCTGGCTCTCTGAAAAAAAAAAATATATATGGAAACACTTTTTGGTTTAATGTGCATTATTAATATTTTCTCCATCACTTTCTAAAGTCTAACCAATCAAACAAATCAATCAAGCCTTGCTTCATGCAGCTCCTTTGTGAGCTGACTCTAGCATACCTCCAGGAAATGGGAGAGAAAAAAATTTTCTTCCACTCTAGGGAGACTGGAGTGTTCTCTGGAAAAGCATCAGGAATCTCAACAGGCTCCATGTTACCCTAAAAGGAGGAGTGTGGCCCCAGTCCTATAGTATTTTCAAACTCCTAGGACTATCACCTTTGTACCTAGCCCCACTGGCAGGAACAGGTGGAAAGCAGAGTGGGCTGCGAAAGCACAGTCCAACAAGAACTGGGTTCTAGCCACAGCTATGTCCATAACCAACCACAAGGACTTGGACAGAACAAATAGCTTCTTAGCATCACAAGTTCTTTACCCCTAGTAGTAGTAGTAGTAGTAGCTGTCGTAGTGTAGTAAACGTCATTATGGTGGTGGCAGCAGTACTAATAGTAGTAGCGGTGGTGGTGGTGATGGTGGTAGAAGTAGTGGTGGTAGTAGCAGTAATGGTGGTGGTGGTGATGGTGGTAGTAATAGCGGTGGTAGTAACAATAATTGTGGTGGTGATGATGGTGGTAGTAGTAGTGGTGGTAGTAGCAGTAATGGTGGTGGTGATGGTGGTGGTAGTAGCAGTAATGGTGGTGGTGATGGTGGTAGTAGTAGTAGTGGTAGTAACAGTAATAGTGGTGGTAGTGATGGTGGTAGTAGCAGTAATAGTGGTGGTGGTGATGGTGGTAGTAGTAGCAGTAATAGTTTTCATGGTGGTAGTAGTAGCAGTAGTAGTCCTAGTAAAAGTAGTAATAATAAATAGCTTTTATATACTGCATTCATAAAAGTTTACAAAATGCTTTAAATATCTCATTTGAGCCTCATAAGAACACAAGGGAGTAGATATTATGACCCTTGTTTTACACATAAGGAACCTGGCAGACAGAGGTTAAGTAACTTGCCCAGGGTCAGACAGCTGGTAAGTATCTGAGGCCATGTCTGAACTCTACCTGGTCTTCTTGACTCCTATCTACTGTACCACCTAACTGCTTCAAACTAAGCACCTACTCAAATTCTCCACTATAGTCAGTTGTCTACCTGAGATTTCAAAAACAGACCCCACATTCCCATATCTCTACTTATTCCTTTCCCTACACCCAGAGGGGGCAGCTAGATGGCTCAGTGGATAGAGTGCCATGCCTAGAGTCAGGAAGACTAATTCTCCTGAGTTCAAATTTGACCTTAGACATTTACTAGCTGTGTGACCCTGGGCAAGTCATTTAACGCTGTTGGTCTCAATTTCCTCAACTGTAAAATGAGGTAGAGAAAGAAATGACAAGCCATTGCATTATCTTTGCCAAGAAAACCCTAAATGGGTACGAAGAGTCAGACATGACTCAACAACACTAATAATACCCAGAATGTCCTTTATTTTCCATTTAGTTGATCTGAATCCTACAAGGCTCACCTCAAGAACTTCCTCTGTGAATCTTTCCCAACTCATAAGAATCTCCCTCCCACACCAAACTCAATGACATATGCAGTCTGTACCTTTCATTTGGCAATTTTCATATGCTGCCATACCTCCCTGATGCTGCTGAATCAACAGGGGATGAGGTGGATTTGCATAAGCAAGTTTTCCACATAATTGAAGCTTGCCCCCTTTAAATGCCAACTGCTTGATTTTATTTTATTTTAATCACTTGGAATGGAAATCTGCTGCCTTAAACGGAGGCTACTGAATGTAATTTCACCTTTCCTTGGTGACTCAGGGGCATGATTATGAACAACAATTATGCTACTAAATGAGAGCCTCCGGGCCTGCCGTGCTATGGCGGGTCATTTGCCTCTACAATAAATGGTCCCAGAGTGCTGTGCTTTTCGAGTCTGCCTTTTATAATTTTTCTGTCTCCTGCCTCAATGTCAGTCTGTCAACTGTTACTTCCGGCTACTACTGTTGGTGTGCCTTCCTCTAGATTCTGGAGCCTAGAAGACCCTTTTTCATCATGATCCTCACCCCCTCCCCTTTTCTAATTTGCTCTCTGTAATCTACTCTAGTCTGGGAAATGGGGTAGCCAAAGTAGTTACAACTGTATAAAAATATAAAGAAACAGGTTTTGTGAGAGGGTCTGAAGGGCTCTCTCTCTCACATGGTACTAAAGTACAAAAGGGTAAATATAGATTTTGATGGTATCTATTTTTGCCAGTTCTGGTGATAGCAAAGAACTGGAAACCAAGTAGACACCCATTCACTGACTGGGGAATAGCTAAAGAAATTGGAGAAGTAAATGGTAAACCACTCTAGTATCTTTGCCAAGAAAAATCCCCAAATGGGGTCATGAAGAGTGGGATACGACTGAACAACAAAAATTGTGATATATGAATATAATAGATTTTTTAAAAAGATTATATTTATTTTATTCTGAACTTAAGAAACAAAATAAACATTTCCATAACTTAATAGAATAGAAAAAAAGATTGTACATGAAACTGCAAATCTATTATATACAAGTTGCTATTCCTTTTAAATATATAATATCATATAATTTTTTACCTCTTTTTCTGCCTCCTCCCCCCTAACGTTAGACACAAAAATGTGAGCGTGTGTGTGTGTGTGTGTGTATTCACACACACCATTCTATACATATTTCTACTTATTAGCTCTTTTGCTGGATGCACATAGGGTATATATTATTACTATGATGTAAGAAACAATGGTATTCCATTGGGTAGAGTTTATTTTTAAATTGTCATTCCAAGGCTAAAAAAGTAGAGTAACATTTTTAGATTGATATAGAGATAGGGCATAAGGACTGGACCCATGATTTCCTTGGTATGGGAAACTCCCTCTACCAATGCAAGTTGGCACCTTCTCTGCAATTTATATTGCTAGATCCCATTAAGACACATACAATCTTGGAGTTGGAAGGGACCTCAGAATCCATCTAGCCCAGTGCCAAAAGAAAAAGTAACCCCGTCTACAATGTCCCTAACTCGAGGGATACCTGACCTTTGGTTGAAAACTTCTACTGACAGAAAATCCACTACTTCTCCCAAGGAAGCTCATTCCATTTTTGGTAAACCCTCATTATCAGGAAGGTTGTATTTGCTTCTCTGTAACTTCCACCCATCGTTCCTTATTCAGCCCTTTGGGACTAAACAAAACAAGTCAAATTCCTCTTCCATATAATAGCCATTCGAATACTTGAAGGCAGCTCTCACCTTCCCCCACCTCTGAAATCTTTCCTTCAGTATCTGACACACAATCAGCACTTAATAAATGTGTATTGACTAACTGATTGACTGTAGGCTAAACATCCCAATTGTTTCATAGCATGACCTAGAGGTCTTCTTCAGGGCGCTGACCAGCTAATCAACATCCATCCTAAAATATGGCCCCAGTTGTGGAGTAGATTTTATTCAGCATATCACTTATACTTTGTGTAAATGGTCGAGCTAGCCAATGTGCCTATTTTAAGATATGTGATTTTCCTCAAAATACAGGAAAGATTACTATGCTGGTTACTATACTATTATATAACATCCAAGGTTCCTCCTAATCCTAAAATTATAAGAATCAAATCCACACGAAAAGTTCATAAATATTTAATGGCAACTATAATGTTAAAAGGTAGTATGGAGAAAGAACATGAAGATACACACAAGATAGAGTCCCTGCCCTAGGTGGGCATATTGTCTCACCACATCAAAAATGTGAAGTTAGATATTAACTAAAGGGTTGAAATTAATGGTTCAGAATGACAAAACATGAGAAGAAGAAGGCATGGATCGTATGGACAAAAGTTGCCATGGGTATTCAACTTCATGATTTTCTTTAACCTACCACATTTTATCAAAATCCATCTTAAAATAGAAAAGACTTGCTCATCTGAAAAGCTTTTATTGGCTGCCATTTTGTTTTAAGATCACTGACTGAAGGATAAATTAAACTTCAGTTTTATCTTGCTATCCTGTTAGTCATGTGTCATATTTTATTAAAATCAGTCATCTTCTTAAAGAATTGTAATAGGCAGATGGGCAAAGATAGAAAAGTCAATTAAGTTCAATCACTTCTTTTGGTCCAATAGGTTTCTAAAATGACAAATTTCCCCTTCTGCCTAAATCTTGTATGAACGTAGTTAATTTTCATGTTGTCATCCTAAGTAGAACATGAGCTGCTTGAGGGCAGACATTGATTTAACCTTTCTTTATATTTCTAGCTCTTTACACAGTGCCTGGTTCATCTGCGTGCCTAATGCATGCTTTTTGATTGATTGAAATTGTATTTGAAACAATTCAGAGATTAAGAATATTTAGAGAGGGGTTGACAACACCACCATGACCAATGACAGCCTAGCACAGTGAAAAGAACTGGTCGTAAGGGCAGAAAATCCAGATTGAAATCCTGGCTCCGACACAGTCCACTTTGTATGCCCTTGTCTGATTCCCTTAATCTCCCCAGGCATAAGTCTCCCATTTAGTAAAAAGAGGGTGGTTGGTCTGTAAAATAATACATAATGTCTATGTCCACTTCCAGCTCTGGAATTCTGAGGCACACCAGTCAATTCCCAACCAGAGTAAGCTCTCCACACTCTGGAGCTTACTCTCAATTGTCTCCAGGGGATACAAAGAGATTTTGTAAATAAAATCTGAATTTTTACAGCACCTGTCCCACCTCTCCTCCACGCTCCACAACCCCACCCCAGCAATGGGGGAAAGGGGGAAAAGCGTCAGTCAGTGAACTAGCATTTACTATGTTCCTGGCACTATGCTAAGGACCAGGGGTACAAATAAAGGCAGGAAGGCCAAGCAGAGAGGAGATTGGAAAGGACAAAGAACAGTCTTCTAGAATCCAACAGTATTTGGCATCTTGATTCCAAATGAGGTTCCATTATTTACCTAAAATTCCTTTGAAGGATTTCTAAGTGCTTACTGCCTCTTACTTCCCAGAGTCAAGATGTACCAGACGACTAAAACATCTCTTGGGAAGCAAGGCAAGTCCCTCTAGAGTTACAACAGCTCTCTCTTACGGACCCTGTGACCTTATGAAAAACAGAGCCAGTCAGAAGGTCCCTCTGGAAGAAAGGCCTCAAAAGGAGGTTTGGTCATTAGTAGGAGCAGGGAGTGTGGTGGATGGTGCAGAAGAGATAAAAAGAGACCATGCATCAGAACTTTGGAGCTTCATTCCCCTCCCCTCACCCCCCAAGTCTGGATGATAGTGATGGCTGCCTGAAGCAGCCTTGTAATAATGCTCCATGAGTTAGAACCTGAATATAGACAGCTAGTAATCTTTATTCCTCTTCTGGAAAGCATTTCAATCCATAAGGAGAAAAAAAATGGTTTTTTGTAGGTCCAGTACCAGTTACTAAACATAAAGGATACAGGGAAAGGGGGAAGAGGGGAAGAAGAAGGGTCTCTTTGGACCACAGCACATTGCTTAGAATATCAGGAGCGACATGAGGTGTTAGCTATTCCCCTGTGTTTCACTGAGTCTAAGAGGTAAGGAAATCTTAACTCCATCTTTCTATTTTTAGATATTAAGAGAACCAACTTCAAAGTCTTTCAGTCTCTCGCACGTGCACATGCAGGCATGCACATACATGCACAAGCACACACACATGCATACTCATACATACATAAGCACACACACACACACACACACACACACATACACACACACACACCAAAAAAAAAAAAAACCCTATTCATCTTGAGGGTAGTTTGGGGGAAAGGGCAATTATATCTTGGCGAATCTAAGGCAAGGTGAGTGAAGAGATGATGAATTCATCTGGTTCCTTATTTTAACAAGCTCCATGAAAACACAAGGCTCACATGACCAGCAGCAATCTCTGAGGAGGTCTGGCCCTGGAAATAGCCAGCTGGAACATCATGGTGATGGCCCCTGATGGAGATGCTGACAATAAAAACAGAGTTGCGGTACGAACTCTATCCATACTTGTTCTCTTGGTTTATTCATCAGAAATAATTATCTGTGCCTGTCTTCACAAAAGCACATACTTTATGGGGCACATTAAAATTTAATGGGTTTTTAATAATATTGTAACCACAGCAAGAGAACTACTGAAAAATATAGACAGGTGGATTTGCTACATGGTGTGGTGGACAGAATGCTGGACTTGGAATCAGGAAGACCCAACTTTAAATGTGGTCTCAGATACTTACTAGCTGACCCTCAGTTTCTTCATCTGTAAAGTAGGAATGAGAAAAGTACCCACATTAATGGATAAATGTAAGGAAAAAAATTAGTACATGCAAGGTGCTTTGCACATCTTAAAGTACTTTATAAATATTAGCTGTTGTTATTATCAATGTTATTAACTTTATTGTTGGGATCAGGCTCCACAGAATGTAAAAGAAGTTAACTTTTGAATATCTGTCTCCTGGATTTACTGATCTGTGTATATAGTATTTTTGTCCAGTTGAATATAAGCTTTTGGAAATCAGGGACTATCTAGATCTGGTCTTTGGTGCTGTACGTATTTAATAAATGTGTAGTGAATTGAACGATAAGAAAGAGAAGTAGAGATGACTCAACACAACAAATAACCCCCAAAATCTTTTTCACTTTACTTTGGATTATAACTAAACACATTTAGAAAGATACAGAGATATATCAAAACACACAGAGAAATATTCTCTGCCTGATTCCCGACCTAAATATTGGCAGCCCACTTTGTAGGCTATAGAACTATGTCACAAAATCATAGATTTAAAGATGGAAGAGACCACAAAGACTCTCTATGGAGAGATTTTTCTCCTTTTTGTGTCATGGAACCCTTCTCCAGTCTGGTGAAGACTTCTGAGAAAATTGTTTTTAAATACATAAAATTAAACATGTAGGATCTACAAAAGAAACAAATCATGCTTGAAACACAGTGATCAAAATATTTTAAAAATTAAGTTTATGTATTCTGTGGTAGGAAATCCAGAATTCTAGTCCAGTCTCCTTATTTTAAGGAGAAGAGAGGTACAGACCTGGTTCCATGGCTGGCTCAATATCATAGAAATAATGCAAACAAATGAGAAAATTTAGGTCAAGCACTCTATAAACTGTAAAGCCTTATGAAAAGATGAGCTACTGTAATTTCATTTTCATCTTGCTATTGTGGATATTACTTATTATCATCATCACCATCCATGACCCACAAAACAGCTAAACTGATATTTCTAAAGCATAGGTATGAACACATCATTCCCCTGCTCAATTAACTCTAATGATGCCCTATTTGTTATCAGTAAGATGAAATACAAACTCCTCTGTTTGGCATTTAAAGACCTCTCCAACCTGCTCCAATTTACCTTTCCAGCCTTATCATACAATACTCTCCTTGATGCTCTAGACTGTCAAAATCCAACCAAAACAGCCTCCTTACTAGTTCTAATAATGCAACATTTCCTCTTCAGGTTCCATGTTTTCTAGGCATTCCCCTATGCTTAATAAATGCATGGTTATGACTGTTGCTGTTACTTAGAGCAGAGCTGGCATTCAAATCCAAATTCTCAGACGATAAACAGTACACCCTCCTGTCTTTGAGGTAAAAGGGTCATGAGCCATAGTTTATCTATAAAGCAGGACAATAAAAAATGTAGGTCATAGATCATAGAGAGGCACAATAATGCATCACTGGTAAATTGTGAATTGGTATAATCAAGTGACTAAAATGTCCATATCCTTTGACCCAGAGATTCCAATATTAAGTATATGCCTCCAAGGAGGTTAAAGACAAAAGAAAAGATACAACATACACCAAAATATTCATAGCAACCCTTTTTCTGGTAGCAAAAAACTGGAAACAAAGTGAATGTTCACTTACCGGAGAAATAAATATAATGAAATATTATTGGACCATAAGAAATGACAAACATGATGATTCATGGAAATATGGGAAGACACAAGAACATAAGAGCTAAGGAAATAGAACCAAGAGAAGAAGGTGGATACAATAACTACCACAATTTGAATGAAAATGAAACTAAAAAAATGAAATTGAACACTGTGATTATAATGACCAAAATGGCCCTAGAAAAGACAAATCTATTTCTTTGCTTTCCTGCTAGAGGTGAGGGACTATTGATGTGTTCTACTGCATATATTGTCAAAAGAGGGTCAATGCATTCTTCAGTTTTACTGAATTTTTATCTTTCTTTTAAAATCTTTGTTACAGGAATGTGTTGATGTTATATTTATTGATGGGGAGGGATAGATATGGAAGTGAATTTGGTGTAAAAACAAAAGAAAAAAGGAAGATGCTCCTTCGGTTGGACAGGTGGGAGGCTAAGAGTGTGGAACATTGGTTGCATATGCCAGTAAATGTGTCCAATTTATCTACTGGTCTTGCTTACCTGTTTGTTTTTTTCATCTTTGTTCCAAGAAAAGGCTAACTAGATTGGAGAATATAGCAAGCAATAGTCAAAAACAAATGAGGTAAAAAACAAAATGCATCAATACAGCTTTTTTTAAAAAGGAAATAAAAGAACCCAACGAAGGCCATCCTATGTCCTTCTAGAAAAAAAAATCCTGTTACACAAATGCCTATCACAGTTACCCTACACACCATGTTATGTCACCAGTTCTCAGATCAATACCTATTTCCAGCTCAAGAAATGAAATATGTAGAGTCCTGCCTCCAGTGACCCATCTTCACCCAGGTCTGACTCACCTCCTTGGAAAAGCACTGCCAAAAATAATACTTAGCTAAAATTATGTTCCACAATCTTTGACAAAGTGATATTTAAATTGAAACCACAAAAAAAGCTTAAATGTCAAACAATGCTGGTGATTTATCCAGTGGTGATTTAGACAACGCACCCCCCTTTTCCATTACATCAATCTGAACCCGGAAGACAGCAGGGATGTTTAAAGATGCCAGTGACAGACCAGGAGTATGGAGAAGCCTGAAGGCTATCAATCATCCTCTAAAGGTCTGGTAGTTTATGATGATTTTGTTTTCCCCTTTGGGAAAAATCTTCTCTCCCTTTTCCTCTCTACCCTTGATGTAACAATGATGTACGTCCATTGACCCCCCTGCCATCCCATTCCAACAGACACATCTGCTCCATACCCACAGCCATGGGAAACCACTGGAAAGAAGGTCATGATCATCCTAGGAAATCTTTGTGTCAACATGAGCTTAGACAGAGAGTGAGAAAGGAATGCCATGAGGTCGTTAAGTGAGAACATTCAGAAAGCGGTAGAAGCTGAAAGACATTAACCTGTGGGGGAACGTCAAGGTATCTGCTTCTGTTCTACAGACGTAATAAAAGGGAATGGGGGCCTTTGGTAATGGGCCCACTATTGCTGCTGTTCATATAAATTATATCCCAGGGGGAGGGGGTCAGGGAGAGGGAGGGAAAGTAAAAATGGAACACGTTCAGAATTCTTTTATTGTAATAGTCTCCAGTTGAGCATAATCACCAAAGCTATAGTGATAAGATTGCCAAAACTAGACAAACATCTGTGAGATGAATTCATCTCCGAGGGGAAGCCAACAGCTTGTTATCATTAAAGAGGCGATGCTCGCTCTACGATTGAACTGCAGGCCGCCTTGTTACTGCGTATGCGGAAGGCAATTGTACCAGATGTTGGCAACATTCTTCGGATAGATGACAAGCACCTGCTGTTGAGAAAATTAAGCTGCTCACTGGCCTCCTTGATTTGGGGGAGCAGGGCAGGAGGGGTAGGACAAGAATGACCCTTCCAGTTAGCCATCTATAGGGCAAAGAGAGGGGAGGATCAATTTGCCAAGAGGGTAGTCTGCCACCCCTCCCACCCTCCATAACTCCATCATACCCTGTGTCTCCCTCAGATACAACCAATAAGTCTAAAGAAATCCTGAGTTTGAAGCAGGGAAAATGGGAAGTATGAGGGCTCACTTCAAATCCTTCTTTTATGACCTACTACCATAGTGACCTTAGGCAAGTCACTTAACCTCTATGGGCCTCAGCTTCCTCATCTGTAAAAAGAGGCCTAAGTTAAATGATTAAGTTTCCTTCCAGGCCTAACAATGTAAGCAAAACACAAGTACTAAGCCCCCCAAAAAACACTGACAGAAGGGTAGAAAAACATGTCTATCTCAAAGCCACGGGCTTCCCACTCTGTCTTTTTAAAATGTCACAGGCTCCCAGGTTAACCCAAGTACTTGGGCAATCCAGTTCAGGCCAGAGAGGTAAACAACCCAGCCAGATCAAATCACTCAGCAGGTTGCTCATAGTAACAGCCTTGGAGATCCTTCAAACCATAATTTTAAAACACGATTGTGGACATTAATCATCATTAAAAGGCAAACAGGCAATTTTCAGGCCATGTCATGCTGACTCAGATGGAAACAAAAGCTCTTGAAAGCAGGAGAAGGGGGTGGGGTGGGGAGAGTAAGGTCTATATATTCTACTCTTGCCACTATAGATGAATAACAATCCAGGCAGCCCATAACTCATTTTCTCCTAGCTCCCCCAGTAGCCGTTATATCCCACCCAAGTGATACACTCCTAAGTTTGAATGCCACCGTTCTGCACACAGACGCTACACAAAGTGTAGTTCTGACGTGGACAGTCCTGTTATCAGAAAGAGGAATATAAAATAAAATAAAATAAAATACACGTCCTTGGATCTATAAGGGAAGACTATGCCAAAGCCTTGCTTCCCAATCAAGGACATTTTAAGAAACCATTATGCCCCAGTGGTAAGCAAGAAAGCTAGATAATAACTGGGCAGGTCGGCTCACTTATAAGTCACTCACTTTCTGTATTAACAAAGTCAAAACAGAACTATTTTCACCTTTGTGGTTACACAAGTCCATCAGACACAACTGTGACCACTTTTGGGGATTGCCACACAGCCAAGGGAACTTCTGGTCTGAATGCAGAAATGAAACTCTTCAATTTCCTCAGGTAGACTAAATGGATCACAGCTGAGCCTGACTCCCCAAGGCATATCGCAATTCCTGGAGACTTTGTACAATACCTATGACACATCTGCCTCATGTGCAAGGTGGCAAGACGTCCTCTGCCTAGCCTTGAAATTACATTCACAATTAGCCACAAAATGTGACAAAATAGGCCTTTTCTGGTGGCTAATTAGGGGAGTGGTAGGCTACAGGCTCTTACTAACAAGAACTCTTATTTTCTTCCTTTGAAGAAATCCCCGTCATTTGAAATTCCCAGAAGTGACAGGAAAAAAAGAGATTCACTTGCTAGAGAATACAAAAATCAAAGCTTCAGTTTAATTTCACAATCACTCATTGGGGCAAATTTCATTTCATATTTACAACTTCAACCCTTGTGACCACAATGGACAAATAAACAGCTTTCATCAAACTGAGCTTTTTTGGGGGGTACAAATATGTAACCATTTTTTGGCTCTTTATGTTTGACTGAGATTTCAATAAAGGTCTGATATGAAAATTGAGATGGGATCATTTCCGTGTTTTTGTCTACATGTAAATGGATATCTTTATACACGCAAGTACTCTAGACACCTGTAGACATAAGTCCCTTACTTTTAGGAAAAAAAATTAAAAACCTAAATTCTTTATACAAAACTTTTATATTTTTTTAATTACGAAAGATTTATTTTTTTCTCCCTCCTACCTCCTCTAATAAGAAGGGAATTAGGAAGGGAGGAAGGGAGGGAGGGAGGGAGGAAGGTAGCAAGGAAGGAAAGAAGGAAGGAAGGAAGGAAGGAAGGAAGGAAGGAAGGAAGGAAGGAAGGAAGGAAGGAAGGAAGGAAGGAAGGAAGGAAGGAACCTTTATATTATAAAAGTATAGTTGAGCAAAGTAGACTTCCATAGTGATCAAGTTCAAAACTGCACATTGGAGAGGACAGAAAGAAGAAAGGAGGGGAAGACAGACTGAATAGTTTTCATGAGGAGGGAGGGGGAAGGTATGACAAGAGCAAATGTGTGTTTTAAGAATATTGATCTGATAGCTGAGTGAGGAATGGACTGGAAACAGGAGAGCCTAGAGAGGCAGGAAGGCCAGTTGGGAGGCTAATACAAAAGTCTAAGCAAAAGGTGTTAAGGTTCATGAAATAACTGTAGAGGAGTACAGTCTCCATCATGTCTCCCTACTGACAAGTTGATAAAGTGGAGGAATTTCATTTAGTTATTTCACTGAGTACAGAGAAGGACCTTTCTAAGAAGCTGAGGCCAGGGCTGTCCCTATGGGGTTCTGGAAGACGTGTCACACAATTGTCTTTGATATCTTTGCACGTAGAAAGCATGTAATAAACATCTGTTAAATCGAATTTACCCTCTTTCAGTTGCAAGGTTGTCATCTATAAAATTGGGGGATGGGAAGAGCTAGATCTATTTAAGCTTCTTTCTAGCTCTAAACCTAAGATCCTGCCTAAGTTTCATTGCTATACTCCTACATGTTTTTCCTCCTAAAATGAATCGGCAAAATAAACATCAAAGGCAGCTTTAATAGAAAAAAAAAAAGTCAGCTACAGTTGATGGATATGTTGACAGGGAAAGGACAATGCACATATTACTGGTTCCCATGACACTTTCCCTCCTACCCCAGGCTGGGGTTTGCTGGTGGGGCTTCTGTGTACTAAGTCCTGAACTTGTGGATTGGCCATGAAGTTTCTCCCAATAAGCTGTAGAACGAAATGTAAGGCCTTTTTCCAGAGTAAAGGCCAATGGAGGTAAGTAAGTCCTTTTAGCCAAAGAGCACGCCCAGAAGGTAAACTGACGAGGCTCAAGCAGAATGTATAAAATGCTTAACCATGAAGGTAAAAACTGACGCTCTTTGGGAAAACAGCTTTTAATAAAACTACCACAGGCACACAGAGGGGTGCTGGAAAGAGAGGAGAGCCTTAGAACCAGTCTGTGTTTTAATCCACCCGAATCCTTTCACGGAACCCACCTTGGAAATTTCTCGCCAGCGAGTTAGGGCGAACACTTCCTATGGGGAGGAAAAATGGTTTTAGGCTCCTTTCCAGTCACATGTGCTCTTTTAATCCTAGTCATATGAAAGAATTATTTATTGAGGATGAAAGTTTCCCCACAGGTATTTTTTAAAGTGCTCAGCACTCAGGAGCGCTCTCGTTAAGTCTATAAAGCTGCCTTAAAAGAAAATGTTAAAGCATTTGTCTCATCTCCTTTCAACTGATTTCTTATGGCAGACAAGGACAACTTCCACAAACAGTCCCCCTCCTAGCAGTGCTGACTGTCTGGTGTTCTCCCAGCGTGCAGAAGTTCGGGGGGAACTCCACCATTAGCAAGGTTGTTTTGAATAGAAAGGTGGCATTTATCACAGGGATAACACTACCTACTCAATGAAAGTGGATTTTTTGTCCAATTCCTCCCTTGAGGAACTCCTTCCTATAAGACCCCATTTCCTTCTCTGCACAGTGTTTCTCTTACTACAACATTTCTTTGCCTAGAAAAGAAATTTCCTTGCCATATTTATCTCATTATCATGGAGGTGGGAAAGCAAATCTTTTTTATCCCTCTAAACCATTGCATTAAATCGAACAGAATCTACTAATAGGCCACTTCGGGTAGGATGGATTTGTTAAAGCATTAGAAACAGTCCTAATTAGATGACATTTAATAATGCTTTTCAGTTTGCAAAGTGACTTCTCTACACCATCTCATTGGAACTTTGAAACAACGTTATGAGGTGAGCACTAAAGGCTGTATTTCAGTTTTACAGATAAGGAAACTGAGGTTACTTCAAGGGGACCCCTGGAAACAAATCCAGGAAGGTTGTCTCTGATCAACCCATATGGAAGGTGATGGTGTTTTTAAGTGAAAAGCACCTCTATTTTTCTCCAAACACCAGTACAATACACACAATAAAGTTGGCCTTAAACTATTTACCTCTGCATCCAATTATAAAAGCCCTGAAAACCTCAACAACCAATTTCCGATTTATAACTAATCCCTTTCCATAAATTACATCTTCTGCTACAGACCACCTAAAAACTGGCTTCCTGTAAACAAATCACTCTGTTGGGTTGGTTTTCTTTAAAACTTTAATTAAATCCTTATTTTGCTTTTTTCATATGGAAGAGTTTGCTTCTCACTACAACAGGGCAGAATTTATTATCTTTAAGCTGCTTGGAAAAAATCTCAGGGTTCCTAAGGAACCTAAAACAAAGCCTATTTCCAAACATTCACTGTCAACAAAAGTCTAGTCACTTTAACTAGAGTCTAGTAGAAAGAGCTCAAGATTTGGAATGGAAAGATCCAGGTTTGATTCTAGGAGTTCTCCTTTAATAGGGATGGGAACAGGAGTAAGTCACTTCTCAAACGGGGATCGTAATAAACCTAGCTGGAAGGGCTGAGGGGACAAAAACGGAGATTGGAAATCTCTTAAGTGTGCCTAAGGGGAAGTTATCGTTACTACCTGTGTAAGTTGGAGTAAGTCATTTAACCTGCTCTGTAAAATGAGAGAGTTGGCCTTGAGGATGTTTGAGGTCCCTGCTAGCTCAAAATCCTATCATCACCATCAAGCACCCTTCTGGTGTGATTACCTTTCATTTTGCCTCTCTCCCTCCCCAAGTTCCTCCTTATTTTTCTGTCCAGCCAGGGTTTCGTCAGTGACATCTGTTGGGTATGTCCAGTGTTTCCCCAGCAACTCAACCCCATTCTTTCTCTTATAAGGCTTTTTACTCTTGTTCAGCATCCTCCCCCTTCCTCCCACACCCCAATTATCAGGCCACTTGGGTCTCCCCCTATCACTGGAGAGCATCTCCACCATTTGAGGGATGGGAGGTGGGAATTCAAACCAAAGAGTCATGGCATAATTCACAATTCATAGAATCTGAGATTTAAGGTAAGAAGGGGAACTCAGTGGATACACGATCCAAACCTCTCATTTCACAGACGAGGATTCCAAGGGCCACAGACAGTTAAGTGCGTTACCAAGGTTTATAGCAAGGTCCTCTACATTGGTTTTTCTTTCCCTTACTGGAATAAAAAATGAAAATACATGATTCAACAAGCATTTATCAAACAGCTGCTGAATGCCAGGTACCATGTATGTTGGATGCTAGAGAAAGGAAAAAAAAAAGGAAACATTACCTACCTTTGGGGAGCTTATATTCTACTGGGAGATTTATGACAGAATGCAGGTACTTAAATACAAAGTATGTGCAGTTCTTTTTGTTTTTTTGTCCCCTCCTGAGACGCACTGATGAAAGGAACTCTCAGAGGGAAAACCCTAGGATCTCCAATATCTTTGCAATTTACAATCTCAGAGTTCCCTGGGTCACTGAGAAATTAAGGGATTTTATTTTTTCACTCTTTCATGGTCACGTTTTTGCTGTTAAGTCATTTTCTGTACAGCCTGATTCTTTGTGATCCCATTTGGGGTTTTCTTGGCAGAGACACTGGAGAGATTTGCCCTCTCCTCCAGCTTGTTTTAAGGATGTGCTAACTGAGGCAGACAGGGTTAAGTGATTTACCCAGGGTTACCCAGCTAGCAAGTGTCTGAAGTCACATTTGAACTCAGGTCTGACTCTAGGCCCACTGAACCACAAAGCTACCAAAGCTACTCAGATCATACAATTAATATATATCAGAGGCTCCAAATTACCCACCAAGTCAAACTGCCTCACTCATAAATTAATTTCAGGAGCAACAGGTAGCTGAGATGGGTTGTGAGATCTGGGGAAAAGGGAGAGCTGAAAGTTCCCCATTTCCCCCAAAGTTTTGCTGCCTTATTAATCTTGGCCCTTCTTACTCCCTCCCCTGGCATCTCAAGACAACCATTTCCACTCCCCCATTTCAATCTTAAGGGCCTGTGATTATTCTAATTCAGCATTGAGATGACTTCATTTCCGCTCAAGTGCACCCAGGTCAACTTCAATACAAAAAGGAGGAGGAGGAGAAGAAAAATAATTAGCTAAAAGCTATTAAGTATTAGCCAAGGCTCCTGATTGGTTGTAAAGAAGCTGTCCTCAAAAACACCAACACAGTCCAACCACAAACTGTCCAGTAACTGCACATTCAGATTTTTCTGGGGCTCTCACTGTTCCAGCTTAGACTGTTCCCGCTTAGAATATGAATAGCGAGCCCAGATCTGCCTTTCTGGTATTACTAACTCGCAAATATTCAATCTGGGAGTACGTGGTCTTTTTCCCCCTTTAAAGAGTAGGCGCTTGTCACATCCCAGCGTGCTTTGGGGTGGGACTGGGTTGAAAGAGACTACATAAAAAGCAACAAGAAGTAATATGGGGAGGGGGGGTTGGGGTTGAGAATGCAATCCTATTGACCCTGAAAAACAATAAAATTTCCATATCAATGTCCAATGCAGAAAACAATGGAATTCAAAAAGAGTGCCAAGTCTAAATGAACTGGGCTCTCTGTCCAATGAGACAACCCCTTCTCCTTGCACCCCCTGGCACTAGCCTGAACCACAATTTAATGTCCACTTTCAAATACCCCAGAAATGAAGCCTGAGAGAAAGACTCCCTTTCTCATGCTAACAACTCCATTGTAAGTGATGTCTTCGGAGGCCACAGCCAGGGCCTCTGGGAAAGCCAGCCCACAAGAGCTGGAGTGCTTCGGGCACCAGGGGTCTTTAACTCATTGCTGCCCAGTTTGGAGCAACACGTAGGGTAGTCCTTCCCACAATCTCTGAGGCCTTGAAGAACTGGAAAACTCAAACAATGAGCAGTTTTTAAGTCAGTTAGCACCAGGGAGAGGGATGATCTGGGGAAAATTAAGAGCGCCTACTTCTGTTTTACTGAAGGAAAGCTCTGAATAAAAAGACTGCTTCCAATTAATCAGAAATTCATCACATCTTAGCAGAATGGGCCCTCAGTCTTAGTAGGTCAAAGTCCTTCCTGAGGTTACAGAGGAAATGTGAGCTCCTGAGAGCAGAGATTCATTCTGCTTTGTTTTTGTGTAGAAAATATCTTGCTAAGAGTAGGTGCTAAACAGTAAATCAGTAGCTAGGTGGCCAAGTGGACAGAGACACCAGGCCTGGAGTCAATAAGACCCGAGTTCAAATTCAGCCTCGGACACTTCTTAGCTGTGTGACCCTGGACAAGTCACTTAACCCTGTCTGCCTCAGTTTCCTCATCTGTAAAAAATGGGTTGGAGAAGGAAATGGCAAACCACTCTAGTATCTTTGCCAAGAAAGTCTCAAATAAGGTCACAAAAGGTCAAAACATGACTGAACAATAACAACAGAACAGTATTGGTTGAGTTGGATTGCTTTGGAAAGTGAGGTTCAGAGGTTAGGGAATTTGCCAAAGGCACGAAGCTAATGAGGAATAGAATAATCTCATTTTTGCTTTTCTTGCCTGGTATTCAAAAACACGCATGTTTTTAAAAACCTAAGTAGAAGGGCAATGGTGGTAAGCAAAATTTTGGAGTGACCGCAGGTGGGCATACTTTTGTACCAAAAGAAATCTATTAAGAACTTCATGGAAGAGAAATGGGGGGGGGGGGGGGGGGGTCCCGTGGGGAGAAGGGCAAGGTGGGGGGAGCTTGCATACTTTCCTTCACACACTCTGAATCTTTTCAGTTCTTACTAGCTGGGCGACCCCAGGGCAAATCAATTGAGTGCTCCCGAGCCTCAGTTTCCTTTAGCTGCCTAGCTTACAATCAAAGTTCAAATGCAATAATGTAAGCTCTCCTATTCTCTAGAGCTAGGAGTAGGGAACCTGTGGCCTTCTAGGTCCTTGGGTGCAGCCTTTTGACTGAGTCCAAGTTTTACAGAACAGATCCTTTTATTAAGGGATCTGTTCTGTGAAGTTTGGATTCAGTCAAAGGGTTGCTCTTGAGGACCTAGAGGGCCACATGTGGCCTCAAGATCCCAGAGTTTCTTCTGTATGAGGGGGTTGGCCTCCATGACCTCTAAAGGCCCTGTTAGCTCTAAATCAATGACCGCATGAATAAATGTTCCACAAACCTTAAAGCCTGGCCATATATATGTCAGAGTCAGTAGTCCAGAAGTCATTAAGTTACTTAAAAAAATTTTTTAACATTTATTTAGTCATAGTGATCGTTGGTGTCAATCATAATACTTATAACAACAATCCATCTTAAACCAATCCCCAATGGAAGTTTCTTAAGAAGACAACAGAAGCATGAGGCTTTTAAGATAAAAGCAAAAAACAAAGAAAACAACCAGATACTTCTCCTTGTCAAACCTCAAAGACGGTATTACTAGGGGAGAGGAAGGATTATTCTTTGGTTTGTCCCTAAAGGCTGCCTGTCATCCACGGGTGAAGTTTGGATTCAGTCAAAGGGCCATAAGTGAGGACCTAAAGAGGTCATCCCTGCCATAGACTCTGAGCAGGCCCAGCCCAAGAAGGGTCCAGAGGACTCCTTATCCTAACAAGGCATGAGTCTGGGTCACAGGGAACTGCTTAAGGTCAGGAGGCCCAAATAAAATCACCACTTTCTTCAGGATCCACTTCCGAGGGAGAGGTTGACACAAACCAGACAGGGAATTAACAAAACATATGGATAATATCAACTGTCTTCTGGGCTAGTGTAGGGAAAAAAATTTATATGCACAGAAGAAACCCTCAGGGATGACAGGGAAGGTGAAAAAAAGCAGCCACCCCTCTTCCTCCCCCCACCCTTTCCACCAAGTCTCCCCAGATTATTTCAAGAAAAAGAGACAACTCAACATCCAGCGTGTACATACACGTGTGTACACACACACACACACACACACACACACACACACACGCACGCACGCACGTTTGAGGGTTTTTTGTGGGGGGTTGAGGAAAAGGGGGAGTTCAGATGTTGACAATTTTGACTTCAGGTTTTCTGTATAAACCCTTTCCGATGAAGGATGCCTTCTGGGAGCTTTGATGCCCACAAAGAACAGAAAGGACTTTTGTTTTTCAGGTCTCATCTGAAAGAATCACAAAGAGCCACTGCACAGGGCTCAGTTTATCTAGCCCAAGCATTTGGAAGAGATAAAACTCTACCTCAGGAACACAGGCCGCTTTCAAGAAGATTTAATTTATTTATTTTCCCAAAGTTCTTGTCTTTCAGATTTCAAAGGAAGTTTCACTGTTGTGATTTTTGGTATTACTTTCCTCACACACTGAGTATCAAAATGAGAAGGTTGCCTAGGCTCTGGCAGGGAGGCCATCTGCCATGTGCCTTTCCTTCTTCCTGTCTTCTTCCTATGAGGAAAGTGTTGACAGCCTCATTACAAGGGTTTTTTTAAAATTACATAAGAGGAAAAGTCACCTCCTTGTTTTCAATAAAAAGATGTTCAACCCCAGCATTCATGGGCTAAGGTAAACTTTTATTTACGCATCTTAATATGCCACTAACAACTCTAGGTGGCCAATTGCTGGGTCTAGAGACAGAAAGACTCATCTTCCCTAGCTCAGAACTAATCTCAGATACTTACTAGCTATATGGCCCTGGGGAAGTCACTTAACCCTGTTTGCCTCAGATTCCTCATCTATAAATTGAGCTGGAGAAGGAAAATGGCAAACCACTCCTGCATGTTTGCCAAGGATACGAAGAGTGGGACACAATTAAGACAACTAAATGATGATAATAACAACTCTAATGTAACAGTCAGTGGGTCTGGGACTAGATTGTGTGTTCTTTCTGACATGGTTCCTTTCAGGTAAATGAAGGGGAAAAAGGCACTTGTGATACCATTTGTTACCTGGAGACCCACCTTTAAGTCATCCACAAACCACAGGGGCTACAGGTAGAGAAAAGGGTTAAGGCCCCATGTCAAACGACAAATCCTGGCATGAAACCAGAAGGGACATGGGAACCAGGGCAGCTGAGTTACAAAAGCTTGATTGTAGCAGCCTATTGGATTGGAAATGACTTGTAGGCCTAATGAAACTGAACTCTGGCAGGAAAACAGAATGAAAGGAATGAGACAATCACAGAGAGGAACAAAGGGAGCCGAGTAGTTTCAGCTTAGCAAAATAAGCTCGCTTTGTTGTTGGGGAAAGCCAAAGCCGATTAGGATAAACCAATGACTAAGCATAAGTCTTCCAAACTAATTACACAGTTCACCATGTGAAGTATAATTGGAAGCCTCAAAATATGGACTGCTTTTCTTTCACAGGAGTTATAGAAAGTGAGCACTACCTAGGCAGGAACTCAGCCTACTTTGCCTCCACCAGCTTAAAGGTACAGAACAGCTACATATCCCGGGAGAAGGAAAGAATTCATTAAGTCCAAAGGCCTTCTGCGCTTGATGTCGAAAATTCTATAAGTGAGAATTTAAGAAGCCAGTGCTTGAAGGAGGGGTTCCAGAGGAGGAGAATAAGGAAAATCAAGGGGCTGGCATAGAAAGAAATTTCTTTGATCCCAATATGTTTTAACAGGGGCAGCTAGGGGGCTCAATGGATAGAGTGCTGGGGTTGGAGTTAGGAAGGCTCCTCTTCCCAAATTCAAATCTGACCTCAGGCACTTACTAGCTGTATGACCCTGGACAAGTCACTTAACCCTGTTTGCCTCAGTTTCCTCCTCTGTAAAATGAGCAGGAGTAGGAAATGACAAACTATTCTAGTATTACTGCCAAGAAAATCCCAAATAGGGTCATGGAGAGTTGGAAATAACTAAATAACAATATGTTTTAATAATAACAATCCAGGAATATTTTTCTTTCATGCAGTTATATAGGAAAAGCCAGTAGATTTGTGGGTACTTTTTAAAATATAAGCTAGGTGACTGGAGGCATAGCAGGTAGACTTGTGATCTTATTACCACAGGGAACTCCCCAATAGGGAAAATGGCTACTAATACAGGTCAGGAGCCTTCTCTGCAACTTACACTCTTAAGACAGTTGCCTACAGCACAAAGACATAAAGTGACTTGCCCAGGGTCTCACAGTTCATGTATGTCAGAAGCAGGACTTAAACTCTGACCTAGGGGCAAGCTAGACTGGCTTGGAGGTCAGGTGTCCATCCATTATGGCACAATTCTCCTCTCATGAATGAAAAGTGCTTTGTAAACATTAAGGTCCAGACTTGGGCAACGAGGTGGTGCAATGAATAGAGAGAGTACCAGGCTTAGTCACAAAGACTTGAATTCAAATTCAGCCTCCAACACTTGCTAGCTGTGTTACCCTGGGCAAGTCCCTTAATCCTGCTTGCCTCAGTTTCCTCATCTGTAAAAAATGAGCTGGAGAAGGAAATGGCAAACCGCTCCAGTGTCTGTGCTAAGAAAACCCCAAATGGGATCACGAAGAGTCAGACACAACTGAAAGCGATTGAACAACACCAAACAAAAAAGTCCAGATTTAGGATTTGACTGGAAGCATGGAACTTACTGGTGAGAAAATTCCCTCTATTAAGGTATCTGAGCAAGGGCTCAGTAATTTCTAGTATCAGATTGAGTGACTTGCACAGAGTTAAACAATCATGTGTCAGAGACTGGCCTATACAAAGCTATACAAATATCATCTGCTATTATTATTGCTACGTGTCTCCATATGTCAATATGGTATACTGACAAAAAATCGTTCCGTGTTGATGGACATCTGTGCAGCCAACTCATTCTGGCCCATCTTCCCATCTGGAGGCACTATGTTTGTAAATTAAATGAAATCAACATTCTTTAACCTTTTGTTAACGATTTAAGATCATATTGATGTGATGTGTGCAGGTCTCTTTGCCCCAGTTCTCCTGAAAGAATTTTAATTGCTTTCAGTGAATCTCTCTCTTCTCTCATTTCCCCATCCTGGCTTATCTGCTGTAGCTTAATTTAGGCAGAATTAAAGAGGAAAACAACTAAACTTGCTAAAAAATTATAATAATAATTAAAATGTACATATAATTCTCAGTCAGTAGCGTCCAGCCCAAGGTTATTAAAATGACAGAGCATAGCCTTTATTACAGTTAAGAGACCTGAATCTTTCCTCTAGTCAGACTCAAAACCAGCCCCAGACATTTATCAACTCTGTGACCCTGTGCAGTCATTTAAGTTCTCCATGCCTCAGTTTCCTCATCTGTAAAAAGGAGGTAATACTAGCACCTGTCTCCCAAGGTTGCTGTGAGGGTCAAATGAGGTAATACCTTCATATCACTTTGTAAATTTTAAAAGTGTGAAGAGCTATATAAATACTATTATTATTTATACAGCAAAATATATTGGTTATATTACTGGACAAGGGGCTAGGTGCAAGGCTGTTCTACCTGTCTCTGCACACAGAAGCTCATCTATAATCCAAGGGCATTAAGCCACAGTCAGACTTCATTACATTTATATCCTACCAATTCTGAATGTGCAATCATTCAGATTTTGCATTTGCAATTTTCCCTGTGAGAGAAGTTGGAAATAATCTCTGAATTTTAAGCTATTACTCATGAGAAAGATAAGACTAGTCCAAAGTTTTCTTGCCTTTTTTTTTTTTTTTAACAGAGCAAGACTGAAAAAGCTAAGGATTCAATCAGTGACTCTTAGGTATCCAGTCCCTGATTCACTGATTTTATGTTTCCAACCCATTATTAGGTCTACCCCTGATTCCAGGTGTGGAGGTGACCTTAAATTCTCAAAACAAGCAGATCCTACCTGGCAATAGGCCGTGTATCTGTCATTTGAGGGCTAGTTCAACTAAGCTTAAGAGGTTTGCCACCAATTCAATTCAATTCTGATCATATGAAAAGCAAGTTGGCCCAATAGTAATTTTCTACAAACTTCCCCACCCCAAAAAACTTTAGAAAAAGAAATTATATTCCAGGTAGGGAGTGATTAATGTTGAAACCAGATCGCTAGGTGGCTCAGTGGATAGAGCACTGAGCCTGGAGTTGGGAAGACCTGAGTTCAAATCTGACCTCAAATACTTCCTAGCTGTGTGACCCTGGGGAAGTCACTTAATTTCTGGTTGTCTTAGTCCACTGGAGAAGGAAATGGCAAACCACTCCAGTATTCTTGTCAAGAAAACCTCACAGAGTACCTGGATCCACAGGGTCCCAAAGACTCAGACGTGACGAAAAGATTGAATGACAAAAACATGTTGAATCCAAAAAATAGACAGAAATACTGCACAAAGTAAAATTTCATGAAAGATAACAGAGAAGTGAAAAACTCAGAGACTTAAACATTCAGCTTCTTCACTGCCAGGCCTAGAAAACACAAGCAAAACTCCTTGGTTGGTTTTTCAAGGTTTAGCTGGGAGAATGGGTCATCCCCTCCTTACACTCACCAAAGTAGTGACTCAGACCAAGTCCCAGTCCTCTCCTCCTCATATTCTGTAAGAGGCTGGTGGCAGACGCTGATTCTGCAGAGCCATTTGAAGGCGTAGGAAAGCAAGAAAGGAGGGGGGATCTAATACTGGGCAGCACAGAACACAGTACAGGGCTTGCTAAAAGGGGACTGGAAACACAGCTGGGGCCAGTCGTCTACCCACAGAGCATACTCTGAGCAGAGAATCTGATTGAGTTCCTTCAACTTCCCAAATGGTTTATGCAGCAGTAGAAGGGCAAGGAGGAAAACCAGGGACAAGCATCTAGGAATATATGGTGATAGATGACCCAAAGTCTACAATAGAAAAAGTCAGATTAAACAATTATCTCACAAGCAGATAAACCAACAGGAAGGAGGCCCATTAACCCAGAAGGGAAAACAAGTAAAAAATGCAAAAAAGAAACAAAAGAACAATGAACAATTATTATAGAGGGAGGGTGTGCAGTGGATAGGTCAGGAAATTCAAATTCAGTCTCAGATGTATATCAGTCATATAACCTTGGACGATGGATAGAGAGTGACCAGCCTGGGGTCAAGAAGACCTGAGTTGTAATTTGACCTCAGACACTTACTACCTGTGTGACCTTGGGCAAGTCACTTAACCTTGTTTGCATTAGTTTCCTCATCTGTAAAATGAGCTGGAGAAGGAAATGACAAAACCACTCCAGTATTTCTGCCAGTCACGAAGTACTGGACATGACTGAAATGACTGAACAACAAGCAATAACTTTGGACAAATCACTTAACCTCTTTTTGCCTCAGTTTCTTCTACTATAAAATGGGGATAATATTAATACCTACCTCCTAGGGTTGTTGGGAGGATCAAATGAGATAATATTTACAAATGATATTTGTAAAAAGAAACAAAACTCAGCAAATACCACATAGCAAGTGCTATATAAATGTTAGCTATTATTATAATTAGTTATTAAGGAAAAATGAATCAATATTACTTCATTAGAAAATTCAACAAATTCTCTGAGAACAGGAACTCTCCTTTACCTTTCTTTGTATCGCCAGCACTTATTACAGCAGTTGGCACATCCTTCTTATTCATTGGTTTATGTTGTGTCCGACTCTCCATGACCCCATTTTGGGGGTTTTCTTGGTAAAAATGTCAGAGTGGTATGCCATTTCCACCTCCAGCTCATTTTATAGATGAGGAACTGAGACCAACAGGGTTAAGTGACTTGCCCAGGGTCACACAGCTAATAAGTGTCTGAAGTTAGATTTGAGCTCAGGAAGATGAGTCTTCCTAACTCAAGGCCCAGCACTCTATCTACTGTGCCACCTAGCTGCTTGCTTGGCACATAGTAGGTGCTTCATAAATGTTTATTAATTACCCAGAGCTTATGGAAAAATAGCAAGAACCTCTAGAATGGCTCAAAACAGAAAGAAAAATTTTTAAGGTATGATAGAAGGAAGGAAATTAAGTCAGAAACCAAAGTTATCAATGCAAAACTTTAATAGGCAAATGAGAAGATAGAAAAAAAATATAATGGAGAATCTTTCCAAAGAAGCAGTGACTTTGAAAGAGAAAACAACAGCTCTAGAATACAAAAATACAAGAGTAGAAGAAGAGGAAGCAAAAAGTAACACCTATAAGATATATGAATTTGATATGCAAATGAAAATAGCTGACCGTGAAGACCAAATGTGTAGATTTAACACAGGAATCATAAGTCTAGCAGGAAAAAAATGACATATTAAAAAACCTGAATATCATGTGGCAGAAAAGAATACAAGTGTCTGAACTTTAGAATACAGAAGAGATTAAAACCAAGAATCACCTCCAGAGAAATTCATTAGATTAAAACTCATAATTTCACAAATGAATAAACTTTGGAAGCATCCAAGAAAGACCTTCACTTACGAAGGAAGGCAAATTATAATAGCCAAGGATAACTCTGTTGTCATGAGAAACTACAGAAGAGAAGGGAATAGCATATTCTAAAAAGTCAGGGATCTTAAATTGCAACCTAAAAATGACATATCCTCCAAAGTTGAACCTAATCACAAATTTAAAAAAAAAAAAAGTTGGACCTTCAGTAAAAGAAAACCATTATTGAAGAGAGAGATTTTTAAAGTAAAATATTCAGCTTATAAATGTTTCAAGGAATAAAAAACCCAAAAAAGAGTAAATAAGCATAATTATCATAAAATGACTCAAATGAGTAAAAAGAATCAATTGAGTTCAATAATCATTTATTAAGTACTTATAGGCAAGGCAATTCTTAAAATAAAATACTCCTCAAAAAGCTTATATAATAATTGGGGGTGAAGGGGACGAAACAACATATAGATAGATAGACAGATAGACAGATAGACAGATAGACAGATAGACAGATAGACAGATAGACAGATAGATAGATAGATAGATAGATAGATAGAGAGATAGATAGATAGATAGATAAGTAAATACAAAGTATGAGAGGGGCAAAGGGAGGGAAGGAGAGAAGCAAAGAAGGAGACAGAGAGGTGGGAGACAGAGAAAGAGAGAAAGAAAAGACAGAGATGGAGACACAGAGATGGAGAAAAAGACAAAGAGAAAGAAGTGACAGAGAAAGAGGAGAGGGAGAGAAAGGAGGGAAAAGGGGAGAAAGATAGAGACAAAGATAGAACTAATAATTAAGTGGAAAAAGGAAAAGCCTAATGGAGGAGATATCCCTCTGAAGCAAGAAAAAATTAGATTTTAATTCGTGTGTTTTTGGTTTGGTTTTTTTTTGAGGGAAGGGAAGAAGGCAGGAAAGCAGGGAAGATTAATGAAAACTTCATTTAAGGTGTGAAGAGACTGTAATCTTTATCAGTGGAGGACCCATACACACAGATAAAATCATATCTTTTTTTAAGTAGTGAAGAAAGTGAAGACAGTAGTAAAGTAGTTAAGTAGTGAAGACAGTGAAATATCTGGCATGCCATTGTTTTGTTTTTCATTAATATTTTGCTTCTCTTTCATTCATTTCATTTCATTAATCATTTTGCTTATCAACCCCTATTCACATCTTCGTTCATGATACACATTGTATTTATAGGTAACAAAACAATTTTAAAGATTGTGATTTGCCCCACTAAGATTACCTGTTCCCACAATACACACCCAAACTCCCACCTGTTATTATAAAATAGAATTAAAGGCTGAGAAAATAACTGACCCGGAAGGGGCCTTTTAAAATGATCATGTTCAACCTCCTCTCCATTTTAGAGATAAGAAAATTACACTTCAGAGGAGATGAAGTGATGTGCCAAGTGATGTGCCCCAAGTCTCACTCCCAGGTGGTGGCAACATCCGAAGGAACTCACAAAGCTGGCCATCCTTTACGTTCCATTGTTAGCCAGCAACAAGGCTGGAACAATCATTCAAATCTGGTTGCTCAAATTATAAACTCTTTTGGATAGTGGCCCAAATGAATGGCCTCATTTAAAATATAAACAAATACAGCTATTTGTGTTAAACCAAAAAATCTTGTGTCAGGGGAGCTGGAGGTACAAACCAGAAACTCATTTCCAATAGCCAGTCTCCCCAATTTAAGTGATTTTGAGTTCCTTTGATTTGTCATTCTCTTGTCCGCTACACTGAGAGTAGGGACGCTCACAGAGACCAGCATGCAGAGCTCAAGAGCAGCATACTGGGCCGCTATCTGAACCCAAAACTAACAAAAGACCCACCTACTGTAGTGATGTGAGAGGTCTCCGAGTAAGCTGAAATGTAAAATGGAAAACAACAAAGCACCTAAGCTCTCTGTTTTGTGATGGGACAGGTACAGTGTTGCAACATGTGACCCATGAGCAGATCACTTTACCTCTACACCTGAGTCTCCTCAACTGTGAAATGAGAGGGACGATACCTGTTTTTGCCTCACAGGGTTGTTGTAAGGTTATTATGTGATAATGTAGGCAAAGAACTTTGCAAACCACCATCATCATCATCATGAGCATTCCTTCCAGGCAATATTAATTGGCACATATTCATAGGATTTTAGTAAAAGGGTCGCTCAACTCTTATTTACAAGTGCTTCAAATCCCCCAACATAATTATATTCTAGTCTTAAGGCCTGGATGATTTTTTTTTCTAGTGTTTAACATCTCTTTTCTTCATGGATGATAACTTTTGGAAGGCATAAGACCCTGGACAAGCTCAATGACCAAACATGATTCCAGAAGACCGAGGTTGAAGCATGTTATACATTTCTTAACAGAAAGTTGATGGACTCAAGATAAAAGATTAAGACAAACATATCCGAACACAGCCAGTGTGGGAATTTGTCTTGCTTGACAATGGATATTTGATACAAAGGTGTAACTTTTTTTTCCCCAGTGGGAGGCTGATGAGAAAGAAAGAAAGAAAAATACTTGTTTCTTGAAAAATAAAATAAAATAAAACTGAAAACCAAAAATAGTAGGTGGATATATATTTGACTAAAGGAACTAAGTCCTATACTTTGATATATTAGGATTCTGGTGCAATCCATATGTAGTCCTAAAAGTTGGGCAGACACAATTCACAAGGACAAAAGATGAGCCCAAATAAAACAACAGGATATTCCGGGGATGAGCCAAGGGGAGATGCAAGCACATGTATTAAAAACTATTATTATCATTGAAAATATGAGCTAAGAGAGCATTATGGTTTTGATATATCCAAAAGCCTTCTTAGTCTTTTAATAAAAGGCTTGATAAGTTTACACATCCTGCCGGATTCTGTAAATGTTATTGAAAAATTAAATGACTGGTTTTATATACAATAAATACCAAGGGGGGAGGATGTATGTATGTGAGAGAGAACTACAATTAACCCATTCCCTGACAAAAGTGGAATTGTTTTAAGAGCCCATATATATATGTTTGCTTTCCAGTATTATGGAAAGAGAATTAAAGAGGAAGAATTCAGAAAAACTTAAGAAGACTTGTATGAACTGATGCAAAGACAAATAAGGAGAACTGGAAAAACAACATACACAGAAACCACAATCCTCTAAAGGAAAATTATACTGAAAGACTGCAGGACTCATTATCAACGCTAGGGTCAATCCTGCCACCAGAGAGTGAGGCAGCAATGGTCTATAGGTTTGGGAAAAGGTACAGGAATAGTTCTTTTTCACTAAAGAAAGCTATATTGGGGAAATGACCATGGGAAATATTAACCATGGGCAAAAAGTATCAATAAGACTTTTCTAAAAAAGAACATTTAATGAGAAGCTAAGAAACATGGGTTCAAATTCCAGTTCTGCCACTTACTGACTATACAACCATAGTCAAATCAATTCACTTTTCTCAGTTGGAAAATGGTATGATACTTTAACATGACTATTGAAGAATATAAAGTGCTTTGTGAACTGTAATGCACTATATGTTTTTTATTAGAATCAGAATTTATTAAAAAGATTTATTTAAATAGAATTTATTAAAATTAGAAGACTTTTAAAAGCTAATATAAAGTAGAGGGACTAAGGATATAGAATATTACATACACCCTCAGTCAGTTGATGTGTGGGTTTTGTCACCTTGATCCCACCTTTTCCTTTTCATTCTCTGATACAAGGGTTGGAAGGAGACAATCAGAAATGCAGCTGATGTAAGAACAAAACTGCCAAGAAAATATGTTCTAAAGCTAATTTTAAAAACTCCACAATTTTAAATGTCTTTTTTTTTAAGAGTAAGAAGAAACTTACAGGTAGGGATATAGAGGAGAGAAACAGCATATTGACAGGCAGGAACCTGTTTGAAGCAATGTAATAAGTGTTTCCTAAGGAAAGTCAATTTCCTTTTTTATATCCCTCAATATGTTTATAAAATTCCAAAACAGGTTAAGACTTGAAGAAAAAAAAGGGATTTTCAACTCATGAATGTCTACTACCTTTATTCCACAATGGGATCATCATCAGGTCAATGTATATCCTACAATGGAAATCAGAGGGTTCAACTCCTTCCAGACTCTTCCCCTAGCAATATGATGATATTCAATGTGAGAGGACACTTGCCTGGTATTTTAAACCAGCTTTACGGAGAAATACTCAACCAATACGTTGGTATTCCATACGGCCTTCTTGGCATTAATCATCACTCACCCACGGGAATCAGCAAGTGGCTATTTGTAAAGTTGTTTCAGAATCAACCTTGGGGGCAGCTGTGTCAATGTGCCAAGTTACAAAGGACAGGATAAAGAGTTTTGATTTTCTGTTACTTGGCTTCGATCCCCATGTGTGTCGATTAACTTCACATGGAGAAAAACTCTACCCCAAGGCCAAAGACTATAGCCTTACTCCCACCCAGCGATCTCACAGATGCATACTCTTGGTTAGCATGGGAACTGGGTGAGCAAATCATCTGAAAAGTTTAGTGTTACCCTATACTTACTCCACGTTCATGGACTAATGACTATTAGACATAGGACAAGAGATTTAGAGCCGGGAGGGACGTTTCAAGGCTACTGAATCCAACTCTCTCATTTTCTAGATGAAGGAACTGAGGCACAGAGAAGTTAAAGGACTTGCCCAGAGTCACAGAGCTAGTAAATGCATACAGTGGGATTTAAACACAGGTCTTTCTGCCTTCATATCTAGTTCTCTATCAACTACTGCAGGGGTTCTTAATCTGGAATCCACACATACTCCACTACCACCAAGGGGTCTGTGGACAGATTTTAAGAGATTCATGAACAAGAATGGGGAAAATTTTTATTTTTTATTTTTACTAAGTTTGAGTGAAATTTAGCACTTCTTTCAATTATTTTAAAGCATCATTTTGAGAAAATGACACTAGATTTCGTCAGATTGCCAAGAGTCCAAGACACGAAATAAAGGTTTAGAATTGCTACACTATTACATGCAGCCTCTCCATCACTCAATAAACTAAGGACTTTCTGATAATAACAGTAGAAGACTGTCCATTCCTAGACAATGACATACTCTAAACCACAGGTCTACAAGGTGTCAGCTCTTTGAAATCTAGAAGAGTCAAGAATATCACAGAATCTGCACCAGAAAAAGGACACATACAATAAATTAAACCATAAAGCAGAACTGGAAGACATGGTACAAAGGTAAGGTGGGACTGAGTCAACTTCAGGGTTTAACCACCACCACCACCACCCTAGCTCAGCCCTCCTGGGTAAGACTCAGGCTGATCGAGGCCAGTAGGGAGTCAGGAAAACCCAAGTTCAAAACCCACTGCAGACAGTTACTGACTGTGTGACACTAGAAAAAAAATCACTTTACTGCTCTGTGCCTCAGTTTCCTCACCTGTAAAATGGGGATAATAAGATCACCTAACTCACAGTGGTGTTGTGAAGGTCAACTGAGATACTCTATGCAAAGAGCTTTGCAAACCCCAAAGTGTTCTATAAACATGAGCTGTTATTATCCCAGGGCTGCAACGGCGACAGCGACATAACAGCTGCCCTACTTGAAATCAATTCAACAAACATTTTAATTAAGCACATAGTGTGCAACACCCAAGGCGCTATGCAGGGTGCTTGAACACACATGCACAAGAAAGGCGCCTCTCCAAGGAAAATGCCAAACTCAATGGGGCTGGATTCCCCATGGAAACGGGGCAAAAAAAGGGGTCCTCGAGGCAGAAGTGAACACAGTAAAAAGACCATGCTCTCTCCTGACTGATTTATGGCTCTAAATGTTGCTCCCAGCCTGTTCTAGGCAAGAGGCCTTAGGGATAGTTTTACTGCCATCTCCCAGACATTCAGCCTGAGAACTCTTAACAGCTATAGGTCGGTTGCATTCACAGGCTCTCCCTTGGGTGTCTTAGCAGAAAAGGGCTCAGCTGTACAGAACCCAAGAAAGCCTCCTCTAGCCATGTTTGTTTCAATTTCTGTGTCTCTTTATCTCTTTCTCTATCTCTCTCTCCTTCCCTCTGCTCTCCCTTTGTCCCTCTCTCTCTTCCTCCAACTTCTCTGGGTTTATTAGTTTCCACAGATTTTTTTTCTTCTTAAAGAAGAGTAATCATATAATTTCAATAGCTTTGGGCTTTTTCATTTGGGTACATTATAGACATAGGAAGGTCCAGATGAGAAAGTCAGATATTACTTACTAGACTTAAAGGAGTAGGATAAATTTCATACTAATACTGAATTTGCTCATGTTTTTACATTTTTGCACATATTACTGGTGTCTTTTCTCTTTATATTAGTCTTTCTCCCACTTAATTTCCCCTCCAGATTCACATCCCCAGTGACAAAAAAAAAAAACCAAACCCAACAATAATTCAGCAAAATCATCCAATATAGAAATCACACCTGACAATGCCTAAAATATTCAGTCCTATAGTCATGAGGGAAGGGTATGTTTCATCACCTCTTCTCTGCACTGTTCATTGGTTTTTCCATTACTTAGTATTCCAACTTCCTTTTACTGATCACTTTCCCTGACAATCATTGTAGCCATTCTACATCTTGTTTCCTTGGTTCTGCCTCTCATGCTCTGTATCAGTTCATGAGTCCTCCCATGTTTTTTTTTCTGAAATTTGCTCAATTATTTTCCATAAAGCAACAACAGCATCATGACTTAGAGCCCTCTTCTCTAATTTTTGTTAAAACCACTATCACCTCAGACTCATAATCCAGATTCTTTCCAAATCTTCAGTCACTAATTCCCCATCCCCAGTGTCCTAATGTCCTAGCCCCTTCTCCTCTATGTGATATCAAAATACCAACAAAATCAGACTGAAAGGTCTGTCTACTCAAGGAGGTCTATACAACACAGCACATTCACTACAAGTCTGACCCTTCCCTCTCAACTCTTACTGATTTCATCTGAATTTAGACATGAACATGAGTCATTCTAGGCCTTTCAGAAGGTTGCAAGAGAATTCCAAACACAAAGTGGATAACCTACTGGTTTTACCATCAAATACACAGGTACTTACCTTGCCAAACTGCTCAAAATATTGCTTTACATCTTCTACAACTGTATTCGCAGATAATCCGCCCACAAAGATTTTCTTTGTCCTTGTGACCATCTGAGAGAGAGAGAGAGAGAGAGAGAGAGATTAACCAGATTACTCGAATTTGTATACTATTTTTCTAAGCTACCTGCCTAATCTGATTAATGGAAATCTTTCTCCAGGAAGCCAACTCAGAATCTACTCAAAATTCAAGTGAATTCTAAAGGTAGTAAACTGGTTATTTCCAACTTGGAGACTTACTGTAGTCCAAGGACCACAGCTCCAACTTTAAAACCCAGCTCCATTATGATTTACTAACTTAAACAGAAAATACAATCATTCAAAGTTATTTTGCTCCTAAAGGACCTAAATCAACAGAATAACTAAAAGCATAGTATAGGAGGGGAAAATACCCATCAAACCAGAAATGACAAAACACACTCAAACAGATCATTCCTTCAAGTAAGAAGTGATGACATATCACTTTGTATCTTAGTGTGGACTTCTGGCTTAATGGTTTCAGAATCACCTTTCTAACTAGTGATCCTGGAAAAAGGAGAACGACACCACCATCAGAGGAAAGATACTTTCTGGATCTAGGCTTAAGAGGCCCTGGGCCTAAAACTCAACTCTGCTATTGATTTATGTGACCTTTGAACAAATTCTTTCACTTCTCTGGGCCTCAGTTTCAGTATCTATAATGTGAGGGCATTGGACTATTAAGGTGGCTTTCCAGTTTTCAGACTCTGAATCTGGGATCCTTGGAAGGATGTGGTTCTGGAACAATAAGGGCTGGAAGTTTGGAAGGCTGTAATGAGGCCAAAAAAAGGAGACTTTGCATGAAAACTCAATACAGCAGTCTGAGCCCCTTGGCAACAGGGTAAGAATTCACAAGAAAATAAGTTGATTTCCCTCCATATACACAATAGAAGGACTAAAATTTTAATGCTGTACAAGCAGGGGTGTCTAATAAAAGTTGTGGGTAACTTAGTTGTGCACAATAAAGGTACAATTTAGCATGTGTGCATATAAAGGCATGTGTACCTATGTATTTTATAGGTATAAAAAAAGTTTGAATATTTACAGTAACCCCTTCCACATCATGGCTTTCCCCATCATGATTTTAATATATCGTAGGTCAGCATAAGAAATTAAGTGGGACTTTTGCAGAAGCCACAGACAACACAGAAAAAGTTTAGAAACTCAAAAATGCATAAAATATTTGTATAGTATTGTACAATATGAACATTTAATATCGTAATAATTCAGAAATTTTCTCCGGTACAAAGGGAGGGCCAAAGAATTTTCCATGGATTTTCCAGATTGCAGAGGGGCGCCATACCCCTAACCCCCATGAGGTGGAAGGGATCATTTTTAGTTGGGTAAAAAAACATAGCTGAAGTCGTCATAAAGTGGCATAGTGGGAAATGCAGGAAAGGAGAAGCCAGTACACTTGGGATTTAGTGCTGCTAATTCACAGTGAACTTGTGACAAGTCACTTTACGATCTGGGTTTCAAATACTAATGGGAGATAATAACAGCGTAGACGAAAACAATAATAACAAACTAGCATTTATAGAGCACTTTAAGGTTTGCCAAGCCCTTACAAATATTAACTGGTTTGATCTTCATAATAACTTGGAGGTTGGCGGTATTATTGTTCACATTTTACAGATAAGGAAACCGAGGCAGACAGAGGAGAAGTGATTTGTCCAGGATCACACAGTTAAGTAAGTGCCTAAGGTTGGATTTGAACTCGGGTCTTCCTGACTTCATGGCGGGCATACTATTGCCTTCTCCTCCTAGTTTTTCTCCTTTTAAAATGAAGGAGTTATACTGGTTGACTCCATGGGTTCATTCTATCTCCGACATTTTGGGGTCCATGAGTAAATCATAGTGACTCTCAGTAAACAGGTGGGCAACTGATATAGGGAGTTAGAGTAAAGAATTCTTGTCTTCTTTCTTTGCTAGAATGTGGTTTATCCTAAAGGTACTACTTCTGTCTGAAATCTCTCCATGCTCCACCTTCTTCAAAGGTCTTTTTCTACCCTTCCTAGAGCCATTCCCCCTTAGAGTCATCAGGATCCTCCTTCTGGTCCTATCCTGAGTTTACCTGACTGAGGCCAAGGAGGGAAAAAAAAGTCTAAACTGAAATTCCACAAGTTCTTTCTAGATCCCAAATTGGACCACTTTCCCCAACCATTAACTTTCACTGGCCCCCAACAAGTTGACCTGATATATTTATTAAGCTCTAACTATATCAGAAAAAGTGATATTTACATACTAAACATGGACTTCAAAAGATGCCTATTAAATAGACTGTGGATGAATCACAAAGGACCACATTAAAATATCATATTTCAATCTGAAAGGGTCATTAGAGGTCATATCTTCCACACCTTCATTTGACATATGAAGAAAACTGTGGGGTAGAGAAAGTTGTTTTGCCTAAAGCCACACAGGTAGTAAATGTCGGGGTCAGATTTAAACCCAGGTCCACAAGGACTACAAATCCAAAGCTCTTCCCAAAATACGAAACTGCGTCATAAATCCAATCCCCCTTTCAACTTCACTTCCATTATAATTTCAGAAATTCTTTGTCTGCACTCTGCACTTTTAACTTAATTCCAGATTGGCAGGGGCTCTTGACACTTTAGCTTTAAATCCCCCCCAAACTATAATTAATGGTCTGCAACCAAACACTTAAATGATCTGTAAATAAGCAGTGTGTTCCCGTTCCCATTTCAAAGGAATCCTGGGGGAATCCTCTTGTCACATGAATAATGATTCCCTAATTTCTGTTTTGTAAATGGAATTCCTATCTTCCTGTAGTTTTTCTGAGTGTGTTTTCAGGCATCCCATACCTGTATTCCCATAGGGCCCAGGGAATGAAAAGACTGAAAGTTTTCTTCATTCCAGGTTGCTAAAGCAAACCATGTGTTCCAGCCTCCAGAAATAGGAAAGACCAAAGGCCTTATTAAACAAAAACTTTCTTTTTTCCTCCATCACTACTCAACAGCTGTGACACAAACATGAAACTGAACAGAACTTTGGAAAACAGGATCCATCCATTAGCTGTTAGAGTCACACAGACTGCCCAAAAGTCCTTAAAAAAATAGTATAAAACAACCATAAGGGCCAAACAAACACGTGTGTGTGTACGCACACGTGTGCACACACACACGCACAAGTACACACAAGAAACTACAGTCATGGCCAAAGGGTACAAAGGTATCGAAAGTCCTTCCCAAGAAGCCACTTGGTCACAGTGACTAAAACCCTACTTTTTGGGAAACACTAAAAGGAAATGATTTTAACCAAAACCTTCCAGACGTGAAAAGGCCAGTGGGGAGATGTGAGACGCATGGTTAGTTGCTCACCGATGTTGTCCCTGCAGGAGTCAGGAGCACAGCCCTATATAGAGGAGCTATGAGCTTCAGGGTTGACCTCTTGTTTTTCCTACTAAAGGAACAGTGGTGGGAATGGAAATGATTTACTCTGGGAATCTAGACTCTATGGGCTGTGGGTAGCTAAATGATTTGCATATGGGGGACCAGGAAGAAGGAAAGCCCAATGCCCTTCTCATCTTAGCCCACTTTTATTTCTATTGCCCTTGAAGTGGAGGGAAGGAAGGAAGGATCTGGTTGAACCTCACCAGTGTCATGGTGATGCTAAAGTCTAAATGCCTTTTTTTTTTTAATTATCATAATTCAAATAGGAGTGTATGTGTATGTGTATGTGTGTGTGTGTGTGTGTGTGTGTGTGTGTGTGTGTGTTCACAGAATGGGAGGAGAGTTAAATCCCATCCTTCCCCTCTAAATACTATGGACTTTCACTCAATGAATCAGTTCAAATTTAAGCAATAGCTAAAAAACATTTAAAATTGTAGCAAATATTACAATTAGGATGTATTTAAGCAATTCATTTAAACAATGTGCCAGACACTGTGCTAGATGCTAGAGATGTAAAGACTGAAACAGTCTTTCTCTCAAGGAGCTTATATTCAAATCCAACCTGTGACATTTAAGATGTGTATGATCTCAGGCAGGTCACTAAACCTTTCATAGCTTCAGTTTCCTCATCTGTAAAATGAGGCGATTGAATGAGATGGCCTTGGAAGTCACCTCCAGCTTTAGAGCTATGACCCTGAAAATAGTCTATCCATAACTTGTCCTTCGGCAGACAGATTTGAAAGCCAAAAAAACAAAAAACCCACCCATAAAAGCTGGTAGAGCATCTTCTCAGGACATGAAGGATGCTAAACTGGCCAGATAATCCAAGGTTTAGGCCACTGACATTTATCCCCAGATCTGACTGTGATTTAAACTGTGCAGGGTACCCTACTGATCATCGGCAAACACTCTCATTCAACATCTACAAGAGTCCCATCATGCCCTGTGGGAAAGAGAAACAATCATAAAGCTCCTGGGCTTTTCCCACTCCCCAAATGCATCCACTGCCTAGAACTCTTCCAGGGCAGTGTCCCCGTACTACTGCTCAGCTCCATATCTGGTCATTAAGACAGAGCAGTTATTAACTGAAAGGAAGCATTCCTTGGCCTGCTTTGAGCTGGAGATGCACGGTCACAGTGCCACGAATGCAGGCCAGCCACACACAAGGAGCCAGTCACTTCTCCCTGGGCAGACAATCCCAATAATCCAGCATGCTACTTACTTTCTTAAGTATAGCTTTTATTTTTTAAATTTTTGATAGAACATGAGAATAAAGAAGCAGCATGGCTCAGTAGAGAGAGTGCCAGCCTTGGAGTGAGGAAGACCCAAGTTCAAATCCTGCCTATGATGTGACACTGGGCAAGTCATTGAACCTGGCCCTCAATTTCCTCATCTGTAAAATGGGATTACTAATGACACCTAGATCAAAGGATTGTTGTGAGGATTAAATAAAATAAAAAATGCAAAGTGTTTTAGAACTCTTAAAGTGCTACCTAAAGCTGAGCTTTTATTTATCTGTTTATTTATTTACTAGGAGAGTGGGCCTCAGAACCAGGAGGACCAGAGCTCTAGTCCTATCTCTTACTCATACAAACTGTGTGGATCCTGGTGCTGAACTGGGCCAAGAGAACTTGCAAGTTGAGTTGCAGAGAGCCCTCAATTTTTTTTGCCTTTGAAGATTTAACCCTTCCACAGGAGAAGGGAGGGAAGAAGGAAGGGAGGAAGGGAGGGAGGGAGAAAGGGAGGAAGGAAGAAAGGAAGGAGGGAAACAACGAGGGAAGGAGGGAGTAAAAGAAGGAAAGAGAAAGGAGAGAGAGAAGAAGAAAACAGAATAAAGGAGGGAGGGAAGGAAGGAGGGAAGATACCCTTGGAAAGATGTCTTTCCACTTGATGTGTCAGATTCTAGGGCTACTGGTTGAATTTTCTGTTTTTCCAAAAAGTAGTAAAATAAAGATAAAGTATTTTTAGAAATGAACTTGAGAGTTTCCACATCTGCTACTTCCTATGGAGACTGAGGATCATTTGAGAAAACAATGGACACTGTTAACTCAGTAGGTCTGAAAACCAGTAAACATGAAGACAGCATGTCACATGAGAAGATCATTGAATTCTGGATCAGAAGCCTGGGTTTGAATTCCAGCTCTGCTGCTTACCAACAGTGTGATCCTTTCAGGTTTCTTACATTCCTGACCCTTGTTTTCCTCATCTATAAAATGGGGGAGGGGGGAGAAGAGGAAGAAGGATGGATTAGATGACCTCAGGTCACTTGCAACTCTAATCAGTGTCCCCCCCCACCCCCCAAAATGACTTGGACCACCATCAAGCATAAACACCAACACTGGAGGCTACACTATGGGGCATGAACTGGCCTTGGAGAGCAATGGCTGTCTACATGATGGGGCCCACAGAGAGAAGCCAGCCTTTACCATCAACAATTTCCTGAAAAGGCCTTTCCGTTTCTTGGCTATATACACTTCCCCCCGCCCTACAAGAGAACACAAGCCATTTGTTGGCTTGGCAATACTTCCCAGCCTCATACTCACAATAGCATCTTTTCTCCGTTCAACTCCGCCAGCTTTTACTGCTCAAGAACCAAGCCAAGCTAATAGACTCTCTCACACCTTGGTGAATTGCTTGAAATTGTGTTACCTCAAATAGAGTTTTCCAACCTAAACTACATAGCAGAATGGCAAAATAGACAAAGCTACACCCTTGTCACTTGTAACTCGGGACAGGAGAGGGTAGAGGAGGTAGAAGAAGAGAGAAAAAAAATTGAAGGTGGGGGGAGAGAGCTGGAACTAAGAGCTGTCCAGAAGTGGAAGAACAGGGAGAGGAAGAGAGGGAGTGAGGGGAGAGGGAAAGGAAGGCAGGGAGGAAGGCAGGAGGGAAGACAGGGAAAGGGAGGAAGAGAAAAAGGGAGAAAGAGGGAGAGAGAGGGGGAGAGAGGAGGAGGGGAGAGGGAAAGGGGAGAGAGAGACAGAAGCCAATTTTTAAAAATAGGTTTTAAAAAATAAAGACCTTTGGTAGCAAAAGTTTTGAGAACCAATAAATTTGTTACAGACCATGGTTGGCAAACACTGATAGAAAGAACCTAGGACATAGAATATCAGCAGTAAAGAGACTTCAAAACAAACCAGTCTAATCCCTTGATTGTACAGAAAAGGAAACTGAGACCAAGGGAGGTGAAATGATTTGAAGTCACATGGCAAGTGGCAAGGCTGGGATTTTTAGCAGGGGATGAAAGAAAAGGGGAGAATCAAGAACTCTGCAAGGGTAACCGATTCAAACCATGAAACATGACTTGAGTCATCAAATATTAGCGCTGGAAGGGAACTTTGAGATTCTCTCATCTAACTTCTTTTATGGATGAGTAAACAGCAGTACTGCCTGAGGAAACTGACTTACCCACACAGTCACTCAGTGAATAAGTGTGAGCTGGGACTTGAACTCAGGTCCCCTGAGTCAAAGTCCATTGTCCCTTCCACTGTTCTTGGTTGCTTTTCTAACAAAATATGCCAATGCCAACCTCATATATGGGCATTTAGAACAACTCCTTGATAGGTATCCATTACCTAGGATAAGTAACTTAGGATAAGGAAAAATGGGGGTAGGGGTGGAGAGAGAGACAGTGCAGTTGTGAGGTCAGCTCCCTCCCATGCTCCCACTTCGACCAAATGCCTGTCTCTGATGATTAAATACTCCACCTTGAGGGATTTATCCCCCACAGTCAGCAGTGCCCTTTGCCTACAGTCCTCTTTTAAAACACACGAAAAGCCAGCCAGATGGTGAAAAACATCAAAGCAGACTTCCTGCCTGGGAGGTCAGCCCAGACTAGCAACAAAAGGGGAATGAGGTGGGGAGATGGTAGGGGATATGATATGTCCAGAAATGTCAACGTGGAGAGCTCCTCCCCAACACACACACTTCCCAATACCCAAGAGTAAACAAAATTGTAGGTGGTCTGACCAAAAAAATTCCCAACTAAAGGACTGAAGGCAAAAAGGCTTAAAATTAGTCAACTAAATGGCCAACAAAACCCATCTAACTGGTTGTCTGCTCCACTCCTCCCCTTCTTCCAGAGCTCCTTCTGTCAGTCTCCATTGCCCCAATTTGCCCAGCCTACAAAAGGTGCCAAAGTATTTTATTTGCATCACAAATTGCAGAAATTACATTAACCTCAGAGAAAAACTCATTACAAACACAAACTTCAATGTTCCTTTAAGGCTTTTCCCTTGCCTCTCCCCAAAAACATATTAACCAAAGCACTAGAACCTAATCTATGGCTCGACAACGCATCCTTCTTGGACCTAGGTGCCTTTGGAATTGGCTTATAATTGGGGGAAAATCCTCCATCTACAAGGGAATGAAAAATATTTTATACTCAATTATGCTGCATGGTCAGATTACAACATTACCTCTGATTAAACAACAATAACTCACCTAATGGGGAAAATGATCTTTAACAAAATTACAGGGTCCCTTCAGCAAGGCAATAAGACCTAAGCCCTATATCTCAGCGCCAACTGCCTCCTTGTCATATTTGCTCATTTTAAAAATCTCTTCTCCTCACTAGCCCCAAGCAAATGCCTGTCTTTCTGACTTCTTTTGGCCCCTATCCTTTCTTCTATCCTTCTTTCCACTCCATATTCTCTCCTGTGCAAAAAGAGCTGTCCACCACTAGGCTGGTCTGATCTTGTGGTCTGTGATCTGTGCTGGGGAATGATAACTTCAGCCTGGAACCAACTCACAAGGAGATCTGAGAGAAGAGTGGGGAAAGATGAAAGAGAAATGGTCTGTGTGCATGGCTGGTCGACAGGAAAATGTGAGAAGGTCAGAACCTTGCAGTACAATCCAAAAGATGGGGTAGAATATGGCAACTGACAATCATACAATTTATTGATGCCCTAACTTGGTTTCAGGCAGTTTCATCACCTCTAGCTATGATACAAGGCAGGAGGTTATGGTCTTCTTCCTCCCTACTCATCATCTCAACATGCTTTACTTAGCCAATTTAGCCTTTATTAAGTACTTACTATATACCAAGCACTCCACCAAGTGCTAGAGTCTTATGGATTTTCCACATAGAATGGTTCTACAGAACTCTTGCAAGGATTACAATAATACAAATGCAATCAGAAAATAATATTAGATAGCAAAACTATTAATATCTGCTAGTCCTTTTTCTGCATTAAAAAAGTCTTAAAATATATGGCAAAAGACAAGTATAAAAGTCCTCTCCTATGTGCATGTGCACAGATAATGAGCTACTAAGAGAGCAAAGAAAGTTATGAGAGCCCATGTTCCCAAATCAGAATCCATTTTCCCATAGCAACAATGTCGTACAGTTCCTAAGCTGATTTAACCTATCCTATATCTTGGGGCAGCTAAGTGTCACAGTAGATTGAGTACTGGACCTAGAGTTAGGAAGACTTATCTCCCTGAGTTCATATCTGGCCTCAGAAACTTACTAGCTATGTAACCCTGGGCAAATCACTTAACCCTGATTGCTTCAGTTTCCTCATCTGTAAAATGAACTAGAGATGGAAATGGCAAACTACTTCAGTATCTTTGTCAAGAAAACTCCAAATGGGGTCCCAAAGAGTCAAAGAGAACTAAAAATGACCGAACACCAACTGTACCTTGAGTATCAAGACATGGTAGATAGAAGGGGAACAACAAACATTCCCTCTCGTTGGAATCAGAAGTCTTGAGTTCAAGGCCTTTTAATTAGTTGATCTTGTACAAGGTACTGAACTTCCCTAAGTTGTACCATCAATAAAACACAAATCATATTCCTCACACTTCTTAACTCAAAAGGATATTTATCATAAGAAAAGTGCTTTGAAAAGCTATTACTATACAAAATGAGTTCTCTCTACTATCTGCATCACCTTGGGCAAGTCACTCAACCTCCACTGGAAAATGTTTGGATTGGACTAGCTCATTTCCCTTTCTAGGTAACAGTTAGGCAACTGTGAACTGAGCTTACCCAATTCATGCAAAACACAGTCTGCCCTTGACCATACTGAAAGTTCAGTTCAGTTTGGTACTTCAGAGTTAGCTATTACAGGTCATAAAACATTTTAATGGGCCTTCCTCAACACAATATAATTTAAAACAAATGATTTTTAAATTTTCAAAACAGTTTGGGTTTTTTTTTTCCTCTTTACTTTTTCATTGCAGGAATGACAAAAATTGGGGTGAGGAGACAAGGGGAAGAGAATCCACCAGCACTTCCACAAAGTCCTCTTGTGCTGCTTCAGTGGGGTATGGAAATGACCCTCGAGTTTTCAAAGGCTACCACACACTGTTGCTGGGTTAGACTGTCAAATTTTCACTTGGCTCCTGGCATGCTAAATGACCACACTAGTGGGCACCTACTGGAGGAACTGAAGAGTGGAAACCTTTACATTCTCACTATAAACAAAATCAAAAGAAAGAAGGGAGTTATAGTTAAATGAAAGGATGACTCAGGCTCTCCTTGGAAAGATACATGAAGGAATTGGCAAAATGGGTTTTATTGCATGCCTAAAGGCAGCAAGAAATATCATTTCATTGGTCATTTGGTCATCCTGTATTGCAGAGCTCACGATAAGTATTTGCAAAAAAGACCATCATGAAAGTAACTGTAGCTTAAAGACCAAAATGTGTGGCAGAGAATGAAAAGAGAAAAAAATTCTACAAAGGATGCATTTAAATCCTCCAAATTATATTGGCATATAGCTATGACAGGAGGCAGCTAGATGGCTCAGTGATAGAGAGTTAGGCCTGGAGTCAGAAAGATCTGAGTTCAAATCCAGTCTCAGACATTTACTAGCTGTATCACCCAGGGCAAGTCACTTAATCTCTGCTTGCCTTAACTCAGTGGAGAAGAAAATACCGCTCCAGTATCTCTGCAAAGAAAACCTCATGGGCTGAATGGTCCACAAGGTCACAAAGATTCAGACATGACTGAATGACTGAAAAACAACAACATATAGCTGTGATACTCAGTGACCTCAACACAAAGGTGCAAATAGGTGAAGATAGCAAGAAATATATTGGAGAAATATGAATCAGAAATAAGGAATGGGAGAAGCCAAAGAATCTTGTAGACTACACAAAGGCTTCACACCTATGCCTCTTGAAGACATTCTCTTTGAGAAAGGAATTGCGAGGCTCTGGATATAGCAAGCACTGAATTAACATCCCAAACGAAAAGAATTGGATTATATTTTAACAGACAGGAAATGACTCATTCCTGAAGTGGGAGTCACTTCTGAATCAGTTGAATGTGTGTAGTCAAACCCTTGACTCGTTAGAGCAAAGGTCAAATTTAGTAAAAAAGCTAGAAGAATAAAAATGAGCAAAAGAACTGCAATGCCATGGAAGCAACTTAATTATGATCTAAAAGAAACAACTTGTTGATGAAAAAAATGGGTATTGGACAGGAGAAAGGGTGTATATACAGAGTTTTAAAAGTACCTTTGCAAAATAGAATGGGACAACAGATGAAAAACATCAGTTTGAGGGATCCACTTATAAATTCATTTATAATGTCTTGTGGAGAAGATTAGTGGAAGATTATATGCAAGATTTCCTCACAAAAACATTGAGAAGCAATGAAAGGCAAAATCAGTTAAAAGAAAGTTTGGCCAAACACCCAAGTAAGAAGAGTGGGGGGAGAGGGGCAGGGAGAGAAGAGGTGGAGGAGGGAAGGACATAGTAAAAAAAAGACAACAAATAGAAAAAAAATGGAAAAGATCTGCAAAGATTTTTATAATAAACTTTTTTTTAACCATTACACAATAAAACTATCACACTTAAGACACAAAAATTCCCCATGGTCACAGAAAAAAACCGAAATCGCCCTAAAAAGAACAGAGGGAGAAAACTGTTGTATTATTATTAGCCCACATATATATTACAAAAATTTGTGTTGGAAGTGACATAATTATGAGGGCACCAAAGGATCAATTTTAAAGGAATCTGAAGGAGGAAAATAGCAAAGATTTGGAAAAATCTCTGGCCTTATCAATACCAAAAAAAAAAAAAAAGGGTAACTAAAAAACAGCTACCACCAACAGATATATCTACTTTCCCATTTATACAAAATGTTTATGAAATATATCTTCATACACACAAATGTGCATCTTCATTGTTGGTCTAAGTTAGAAATGGGCTTTTAAAATTACATTCCACAAAAGGATACATCTTTACCATCACGCAATTAGCTGAAAGAACTACATAATAAAAGATACTTCTATGTTTAATGTTTGTTTATTATTTTTATTATAATATTAATTTATTATTATATATTATTATTATATTAATTATTTATTATTTTTAAAGCATTTGATATGGTTTAGTAAAATGTTACTTTAAATGTTACCTTAAAGGTTGCCTTATACAATAGTCCCCTGGTTATAAATATCAAGTGAAGCATAAAACAGATGTATACTGGCCACTATCATGGAGGAAATCCAGGGTATTATTCAAGTTGAAGAGGGATTCCTTATGTATAGTGAGGTCCTCCAGAAGCTCCTATTTATAGATGACACTGTGCTGACTACTCAGTACAGAGCTGTAGGGGAAAGATTCATAGCTACTCAAGAGTTAGGACTAACCATCCATATAGGAAAAATCAAGCGGATGAAAACCACAAATTGTGTATATTATAGTATGAGGAATATGAATGTGTCTTATCTAGAGTGTTTGTATTTGGGGAAAGGAGATATCTTAGACAGATAGCACAACTGGATAATGAGTTGTACCTAGAATTTAATAGGAGAAGCTGGAGGAGCTAAACTACCTTTAAGAAACTGCAAAGCTCTTTTGATGCCAAACTTCTCCTAGAAACAAGACCAGCTCTTAAATACTCATTCAATTGGTATGGTTGTAGAGGCAAATTGTGAAACACTAAAGAGTTAAGTATCCAGTCATGAAGAGGACAATGGAGAGGTATATGGTGGGTGCAAGGAAGTTAAAAAATATAACAAATAAATTCAGAAAAACAATTGGAATCAAGAACATCAGGCCAAAAGACTCAATATGGAAAATGCTATCCACATCCAGAGAAAGAATTACAAAATCTGAATATAGACCAAAGCATACAATTTGCTCTCTCTCTCTCTTTTTTGCTTTGCTTCTTCTTTCTTGTGGTTCAATTCAATTGGTTATAATTCCTCTTTGCAACATGACTAATATAAAAATATGTTTAATATGAACATACATGTAGAGCCTATATCAGACTGTATGCCATCTTGGGGAGGGGGAGAAAACTTAAAACTCAAAAGTCTGTGGAACTGAATGTTGTAAACTAAAAATAAATTAATTTTAAAAAAAAACATCAGGGAAATGTATGACTTTTAAAATTAGAGCCAGTCACCTAGCAAGAGTTGGAGGCATAATAGTGGGCTAACCAAAATGGTCCATTGCTATCCTTAGGAGTAAACCAATCATCCTCAGATGTAAGCAGGAAGTGGGGAATGTCCCCAGCATGGTGAGGACTGGATTCTTTGGGGTTAATTCATAAGAGAACATAGGCAAGAGCTTGAGAGCCTAAGCAGGTATGGATAAGTTGCAAATTGCCTCCTAGGAAGGAATATTCCCCTATCAATTTGATCACTTTGATAGGATCATAGATTAAGAATCTGAACAGACCTTAGAGGGTATTGAGTTCAAGCTTTCATTTTACAGTTAGAGAAACTGATTCTGAGAGAGATTTAAGTGCCTCTAATTATATAGCTAGTGACTTAGGCAGGATTTGGACTCAGGTCTTCTGGATTCTTAAGTCCACCTCACTATTCAATGCACCACCTAGCCGGCTCAAGATCCACTTAAGTATCTAAGTACTAATAGCACCATGTCAGTTAGACAAGGACTTCTACCATATATGATATTCTGGGGCATAAAATGCATTCCAAAATGCTGACAATAAACTCACAAATGAGCTTTTATAATACGCAGTTCCCTTGTCCATTCAGGGTGAGAACACTAGTGTGGGCATCAGTATACCTGGGATCTATTCCAAACCTTACCTTTTACCCATTGTGAGTATGGGAAAAGCATTTCCCTTCTCTTCATCTCAGTTTCCTATCTATAAAACAAAGGGATCAAACCAGATGAGCCATTCAGATCTTTTGTAACTCTGATATCCTATAATTCTACTGTTAAATCTGAATATTTGTTTGTATCCCCAGTTCTTAGTACAGCACCTGGTACATAGTAAGTGCTTAATAATTGCTTTATTGACTGACTGATTTTCATATCTAGAGTGGTATGCTTTTTTAGGAGGAAACTAATTAAATTTTAATAATTTATGATATCTTATTTTCATATCACCTTCATATTTCAATATACTTCCCTTTCCCCACCTAGAGAGCTGTCACTTATAACAGACTTTTGTTAAAAAAAAAAAAAAAAGGGAGGGGGAAGAGAAAAGAGTAGGAAGCAGTTCAGCAAAACTAACAGCAACAGGTCCAAAGGAGTGTGAACTATTCCATCTCCACAGGCCCCTACACTTCAGCAAAGAAAAGAGGCACGTGCTTGCTTATATCTCTTCTAAGTTCCCATTGTCAGTCACTCAAAAAAGATTTATTAAACATCTACTACATGCCAAGAAACGGCGAAGGCTATACAACGAAAAGCAAATCCCAGTCCCTGTTTTCAAGGAACTCATGGTCTAATGGGGGAGGCAAAATGCAAATGAAGAATAAAGAAACTACAGAAAGCATGCAACAGCGGATAGAGTGTCCAGCTCATTGTACGTATCGTTTCCTGGTTCTGCTGACTTCACTTTGCATCCGTTCATAAGCAGCAACCTCTTTGGTAAAAAATCTTTGCAGGAGAAATAAAAGCACTGCAGAAGGGTCTCAAAGCAAATTTCCCAGAGATACCCCCATACACACGTACACTCCCCCCTCCACCTCAAAAGCTCGCTAGCTGATTTCATGAAAAGAGCAAATGTTAACGTTAACCCTTAGCCTTGATTAACCTCATTTGCATATTTTTACTGCACATGGCAATCAGCTCTTGATGAGCAAGTTACACCTAATCTGCTCTGTGAGCGAAACTAACGTCTAATGGAACACTCCCACCATCTCTCCCCAGGAGAAATGACTCCAGTCCAGTGAGAAGGCTCCCAGTATGGGAGCAGCCCCCAGAAATCAAGACAGGATTTTCTGCACGTCAGTGCCGGGCTGAGGGAGGTATACAGATACAGCAGGTAACCCTTCTGCTGTCCACATGAAGAAACAGCAACCTTTGGTGGGAGGTTTGGTCACTTTCTAACCTCATCTGCTTTGCTACACCAAGGTTCCAAATTAGGAAAAGAGGGGGGATGTAAGAGGGCACGGAACTGGGTAGAAATCATACATAATGTAAGAGCCTTATTTGGTTGGCTGGTTTGTGAGAGACATTTAGATAGATCACAAGCAGTAAACTCTTATCAACAAAGAGAAACCAAGTCCAGTCTTGCAAAGAGCTGATCTCACTCCTTTTAGCCCCTAAAACTTAGCAAATTTCTTTAGAGAAAAGGGGGCAAGCAAACCAAGAGGTCCCTACTAAATTTGTTCGTTCACATCAGAGTTGGAATGGACCTCAGAGGCCATGTAGTCCAACCTATAACTGAACAAGAATCCTCTCTATACTATGCCAGACAAGTGGTCATCCAACCTTGGCTTGAAGACCTTCAGTCTCTACTGCCTGACCTTCTGCGTCCTGAGTCCGCCAGCTTGCTTGGACCTCCCTGTCTGGAAGGAATCCCTAGACTTTTCTTGAACTAAAATACTTCCTAGTAAAAACTGACCTTCCTAAGTTTGGAACCTTGGCTCACCGATCCCAAAATAGCTCCCTCCTAGGGAAGTGGAAATGGAAGTTTCAACACTAGGGAGGCAGTAAGAGTATAGTCTTAAGACCGGGCAAATCAGTGAACTGCCTTTACACCTCCTCTTCATTACCTACCACATCAGATTACTCCCAAAGTAAGGAGATTATCATGACTCTAGAGCTGAAAGATGGGCAGCTAGGTAGCATGGTGGAAAGAGCACTGGGTTTAGAATCAGGAAGACTCATCTTCCTGGCTAGTTCAAATCTAGCCACAGACACTAACTGTGTGACTCTGGGCAAGTCACTTAACCCTGTTTGCCTCAGTTTTCTCATCTGTAAAATGAGATGGAGAAGGAAATGGCAAGCCACTCCAGTATCTCTGCCATGAAAACCCCAAATGGGTTCACGAAGAGTCGAACAGGACTGAAACAACTCAACAAACAAAAAGCAAGGGAACTCAGAGACCATCTAAAGCAGGCTACTCATTTCCTGTTCAAGGAAATTGAGGGGAAATGACTTGTTCTAGGTCACAAAGGGAACAATAAAGCCAGAGTTCGACAGCAGGCTCCCTGACTCCAAATCTGGTCTCCTTTCCTTTGTAGTATCAAAGATTTCAAGCTGGAAAGATCCTAGAAGTTACTCCTTATTTTACAGATTAAGATTTACATTTACAGATGAAGAAAATTAGGCACAGTGACTTTCTCCATGTTGTAAAGGTAAGTAGCAGAGGTGGATTTGAACAGGGGTCTACTGGCTTCAGACTCTTTATTCCTGCCACTGCATGTGACACACTGGAACAATTGGGCATACCCCAATAAGAGAAGGAGGTGGGATCGGGGGGAGAAGGCTCTCAAGAGATACTGTAAACAAAAACCATTATTATTGTTTGCCTGGGTTTCCTGGACAGGCTGCCTGAAGGCTACCATCCTCATCCAAGGGTGAGTCCAGGATGAGGAGGAGGGAGGAGAGTGGGTCTAGGATCCTCTAACCTAGCAGGAAAGGCACGATATAAAAGCAAAGACATGCGATTATCTATCTTAACCCAGAGAGCCCCTTCCCCTAAGAAGACTAAAAGATCCTCCCAGGTGAGGAAAGTCAGACTCAATAAGAAATAAAGCATTCTGAGCCTCCCAAGTAATATTTCTCTACTATCCCAATATCCTAATATGTCTAGGACTTCCTCCTACCAGTAACACAGTTCTATAAATCCTCATATAAAAGAAAGCTTTGCTTTCTGGGGGCAGGAGGCTGAGGAGATTGGGACAAGGGAATTGGTGGATATAAACAACAGTGATAGCCAAAAAAAAAAATCTTAAAAAAAAACCCAGTCCTACCAATCAAACAAAAATCAATCCATCAGGAACTTGACTAAATGTGTGATGTTGCAAATGTTTTATAGCCATAGTGTCTGTTCCATTTAAATCATTTGCAATAGGCCAGCATAGAAAATAACAAAAATAAAAAATATGTTCCCCAGCGCTCCAAACCCTGCTAACAGGTCTGAGCCTACTATTTATCGAAGCAAAGATGCAGCTGGGGACCCGTAGCTGTCGGCTGTAACATGAAGGGCTCATTTTGCAGGGCTGCTCAAGAGGGCCATCAGATCAGCATCGAAGCCTGGCAAAAGGCACACACAGCTCTTGCTTTCCAGCTGGAGGACCCTTCAACCTGGAAGACTGAGACCTTCTGGTACCCCAAGTGGAAGAAAAAAACATCAGCAACTCAATTATCCAAGGGTTATTTAACCAGTCTAGACTGTTGAAGCCCCTGGTGTCCTCCCTTATCTTCCCACTTGAATCCTTTAAGCAATTTATATCTTGCATGTGGAACACCAAGCAAAGGTTGAAAAAGATGCCAAAGATCATGGTTCCATCCCTGAAGTATCCTCAACTCCATAGATGAGTTGAATTTCTCACTAGCCCTTGCTGACTATTGTATGTGGGGTCAAGAAGATCATCTAGAGAAAAGAACATGGATGAATCAGTCAGTTAAAAAAAAAAGGATTTGTTCTCAATGCAAATACATCACTGCTACTGGGAAAAGAGTTAAAAGTCAAAAGAAAGCAAAGGGTTGGATGTGATAGTTGTTGTTCAGACGTTTTCCAGTACTGTCCAACTCTCTTGCGACTTCAGTTGGGGTTTTCTTGACAAAGACACTGGAGCAGTTCGCCATTTCTTTCTCCAGCTCATTTTACAGATAAGGAAACTGAGGCAAACAGGGTTAAGGGTCTTGTCCAGGGTCACACAACTAGTAAGTGTCTGAGGCCAGATCTGAATTCAGGCTGACTCCAGGCCCAACACCGTAGACTGTAATTCCAGCTACCAGGAGGTTGAGGCTAGTGGATCACTTGAGTTCAAGAGTATCAGTAATCTACTGTACAGCTAAATCAGTTGGGTGTTTGCGCTAAGTCTTGATGCCAGTATAGTAACCACCCTGGGAGTTGGTGGGGGCCTCTAAGCTGCCTAAGGAGAGGCCTCCACTGACCCTGGTTGGAAATGAAGCAGGTAAAAGCTCTTATGTTGAGGCCATGAATGACAGATGGACTTCCAGCCTGGGCAAGATAGAGAAGTCCTCTATCTCAAGGAAAAAAAAAAAAAAAGGCCAGCAGCAACTGATGATTACTAAAACTGACCTTTCCATCTTCCCTTCCACAACTAGAGAAGATGCCTCCCTTAGTGGCCTTCTGAAGCCCCCCAGCATGCTGTCTCTTAGATCCCAGATTAAATTCTATCCTATACTGCTATTATAAGTGATTTTGTTTTACTGTTCCTTGAGGGCAAAGATCATATTTTCTGTCTAATTTTCCCCCAAAGCCCAGGCAGTGCCCAGAATGTGGTACATCCTTAATAAATACATTGAATGAATGAATCAATATGTGAATTCTCCACTGCAGGTGAGTCATTAGCATCACTTTCATCTACAAAAGGGAAGGAGGGCTTTGTCTAATTAGTCACTTTGATTCTGATCAGAATCTCAGATAAAAAGGTGCCCTAGAGGCCAGAACAGAGCCAACCACCAGAGCATTGCTAGTTGCTCTGGGGATTTCCATTTTGTATGCTACCTTTGTCCTCTCCGGACATTACCAAGCAATCTAGATATCAAATCTTTAGTATCAAGGCAGCATGGAACAATGGAGAACATGCTGAATGGGGAGTCACAGCAGCAGAGTTCAAACTCGGGTTCGATTAATCATCATTAACGTGACTTTGGGCAAATGGCCTGAGCTCTCTGGTCCTCATGGTTTACATCTGTTAAATGTGGGGTTGGACTACGTCATTTCTAAGGTTCCTTTTCACTCAAAAACCATAATTCTCTGATTTTTAAGTAAAAGGGTGCTAGACTTGGAGTCAGGAAGATCTGATTCCTCAGATGCTTGCTACCTGTACAACCCTGAGCAGGTCATGGAAACCTCTCTCAACCTCAGTTTCTCCATCAGAAAAATGGGAGTCATAAAACACCCATTTCACAAATAACTTTGGAAACCACCAGCATCCAAGACATAGCCCTATAGAAAATGCATTGGTAAAAGCTTTTATGTGCCTACCCAGGTAAGTCAACAGCAGCACCTAACTGTTGTGAGCATTTTGCAAACCTTACAGCATTATGTTAAGGCTACCTAGAATTACTATTATTGTTAATGTCAGAATTGTGGAAGTCATTGTCACTGACCCATGGCCAATGGGCACACTAAATACTGTAATCACTTTGTAGTCTTGGCTCCCTCCCAGTGTTGTTTTTTGCAAAGCCTCCCCTGGCAACCACCAGTCCTGAAAGATGAGTCTACCAGGACACCATGTACTCCAGTGAGGATGAGTTTTGTCTCCAAAAGGGTCAGGGTCTTATAAATCCGTTATTGATGGGGAGAAGTGATTGCAAATATGTCACCTTTTACATGTGAGCCACCTCACAGGCATCTGACCTGATAAAAGAGAATGCAACAAGACAACATGGAAATGTTATTTTAGGAATCCTTTCTCCATAATCTCCTTATTCTTTGACCAAAAGTCTGCCCTGTTTTGTTCATCCGAATGTACAATAATAAAAGGAATATATTCCCAACTTGCAATGATTTTTGTCTAGCACAAATATTCTTGGTTCATCACCTTCAAAACAAGGTCAGCTTAGGTCCTACCTTACCTTGAGAGTTTGGCCACCAGGTTGCCATGTTCATTAGTGAATCATGTGCCTTCCCTCACCTCTAAGACAAACCCACCCTGCAAAAGAACAAGATCTTGGGGTTTTCCAACCTCAGAGGGACTAGGGGCCATCTACTCAAAGCTTTACCTTAAAGATCTCCTCTACAGTAAAATGTGTCCCCAAAATCTCAGTGCAGTTTCAAGTTTTAATAGCTTCACTTCAAGGCTATGAATAGTTTAGTTTTAAGGCTATTAAAAGCTTTAAACTGCACTAAAACTTCTGGGAAACCCCATATAAACAAAAAGTGGCCAGCAAGCTTTTGCTTACCAACTGTGGGAGCTTGGGTAAGGTATTTAACCCCCAAGTCCTTCTACCCAGATCCTGAATCTTGTGTGCATGAGGCTCCTGAAGTGGAATATTAGTCACAAAGATTCATGGTATCAGTAAACCCAGCAGGAGAATAGGCAAGCAGTCCCGGACATTAGAAAAAAAAAAATGACCTAAATCCTAAATAATAGGGACCCCACGTGGAGAGACTTCATTTGAACAGAAATCCATTTTTTTAAGCTCCTCAGGGAAATCAGTTCCTTTCTGTCAATCAGACAATATCACTTACTAAGAGACAAAGCTTGGGACTGCTAGGAGGGTACAGTGAATAACAAAGCACTAACTAGGCTTGGAGTTAAAAGGAGCTGAGTTCAAGTTTAGTCTCAGACACTTACTAGCTGTATGACCCTAGGCAAGTCACTTAACCCTGATTGCCTCAAAAAAAAAAAAAAAAAAAAAAAGGAAAATAAGAGACAAAGCTCTATAGGGAAAAGACAGAGACAATAAGAGTTGTGGTTCTAGACCTCAGGGAATCTATGTTCTAACCGAAGAGAAGTTTGTGCTTTCTTTGGATACTGACGACTTCTCTATTTTCTATAATGTATGGTATCTATACCAAAAGCTTAAAAAACTTTTTTTTAACTGGACAGTCTTTTGGGATACCCTATACATAAAAGGATATAGGCATACCCAAGTGGCACACAAAGAAAACATACAAGAAGAATAAGAAAAACAGTTACCACAAGTAATTACAATGACTAAGCTTGGCCCTGGAGAAGAGTTAAGAAGATATATATGCTGCACTCACTTTGAAGCAGAGGTGGGGGGGGGGGGTCTACGTATGTGAATTGTTGCATATAAATGGTCTGGTTAATTTAGTTGGCTATTTTTTCTGAGTTAAATGTCTTTCCCTCTTAATATACAGAGAACTGAATCAAACTTGCAAAAAAATTTCTTTGCATTATTGTTACAAGTGATGGCTCACTAGATGGGGATTAACATATTTGGCAAACAACTGAGATATTAAAAAGGTATCCATTTAAAATAAGACAAAAGTTTTTAAAAAGTTGACACGTATATACTACGTGAAGGCTGGCACAGTAATGTATATACACATATATGCATTTATACACACATATACATAAAATCTCATTTGATCCTCACAATAATAATACCTCGTATTTATATGGTGCTTAATACATTTCAGGCATCGTGCTAGGCACTTTACAATTATCATCTCATTTGATCCTAACAACAACCCTGGGAGGTAGGTGCTGTTATTATCCCCATTTTACAGATCAGGAGACTTAAACAGAGGTTAAATGACTTGCCCAGGGTCATACAGCTAAGTATGTATCTGTAGCAGAAATTGAACTCAAGTCTTCCCGACTTCAAGTACAACATACTATCCACTTCACCACAGAGCGGCCTGAAAAGTAGATGCTATGAGTTGTGCTATCCTTGTTTCACAGAGGAGAATCCTCAGGGTCAAAAAGATTAAATGACATACTCCCAGAGTCACAGAGTGTCAGAGGTGAGAGAGGCCATACGAAATAACAACACTAATAACAAAGCTGACGGGTCATCCTGACTCTAAATCCAGCATTCCTTCCACTGCTGCCTCCTCCAATCAATACAGATATAGAAAAAGAAAATGGACCCCTAGGCAGTGGAGTATGAGCAACAACTTCCCTTCTCCAGAACTCAGTTTCCCTATCTGAAAATGACAAAATGATGTCCAACATTCCCTCCAGCCCTGATATTCTAGTAAGTCTCTGTATGAGTCTACTAAGTGTATACTTACTGTGTACATGGCCACATGTTAGGTATAGAATGAATGGAGCAGTAGAAATGAGCTAAGTTACTCGGAGAAGCCTGCTTGGAAGTACCATGTTTTGAGCAGAATTTTGTTTGACTGTCCCTTTTAGGATAGCTAGTAGGGTCTCTCTCAGGGTCACTCTCTCAGCTTTGGTTTCAAAGCAGAAACGACCCCCAAACTATTTTTTGAAATGTTTTGCCAAAAAAAAAAAAGGCAAGCATTTCAAAAGGCCATGACAGCATCATGGGTCAGAGTCAAGGATCTCATGTTTCAAAGGGTTCCTATAAGATGACTGGGTGTGGCTGCAAGTGGGATATGACAGGACAAGACACTCTAACTGGGCCTACAGCTCTCCAAGGACAAGTGGTGAAAGGCAAAGGGCCTTCACATCACCCTTCCCATCCCAGCACTACTTAAAGAGGCAAAAACCTCCCTAAGTCAACTGAATGAGGTCATTCTAATCACCAGTCTTGGTTGGTACCAGTCTTTACCCTGAGCCCCTCTTAATGAAACCCTCTGAGCACAGAGAAAAACAGTCATTAAAGATGGCAGCTACCAAACAGATTTTATAACATTCCCACCCTTCTTACTTGTCCCTCCCCTTCACTCCACAGCAAAACAATCAGTATAATTTTGACTCTAAAGGGATGAATCTCCAGGTCTGCAGAGAATGGTCCAAGGCAGGTCAGCTGGCGTAGGCATTCTGTGCCTCTCAGAGTTCCTGTGAGCTTGCTAGTTTGGTCGAGAGCTCTGTTCCCGAGTCCCTCACACCATCCTACTCCAACACACATGTACACATACACGTACGTACACACACACACACAAACACACACACATAATTTGCTTAAGCACAAGGACTGAGAAAAAACTATATACATTTTTCCTCATTTTATAAAAAATATTTTTGTCAATTTACATTGTCTTTCTATTGCTTAGATTTTTCTCCTCTCTCTCTCTTCTCCTCTCCAAAAGTTATCTATCCCTTATAACAATGAATTGGGGAAGGAAGAATGATTAACACGTAAAAAAAATCTGCAATCATATGCAATGTTCCACACCTATATATCTCTATTTTTTACAGGAGGGAAGGAAGGCTCTTCTCTTTTTAGAGCCTTCATACCTAAATTAATTTCTACCATCTTTTCTCCCATCTCAAGAAATTTTAGATTAAATACTGATTTCAAGGTGGAAGAAGCCTTAGTGATCATCTAATCCAGGGGTTGTTAAACCAGGATCTGGGAATTTGTTGTTTTAATATCTAGCTTAACTCCATTTCAGAATAATTGATCTACTCTTTAATCTTACGCATTCTGTGTTATGCTTTTAAAAGACACAATTCCAAGAAGGGGGTCCCTACACTGCACAAGTCTGCCAAAAGAGTCCATGAAACTAAGAAATTTAAGGATCTCTCCTCTGATCCAAGTCCCCGAGGTCCAGGGAAACAAAAGGAACTTGCCCAAAGTCATACGTAACTTCAGTTTCCTGGTGACCCTCCTCAGAAGACATGGCGTCCCAGCCTTGCACATCCATGTTGGCTAGTCAATTGGCTAATTTCTCTCACAAATACATGTCCTCCTCCCAGAAAAGACTGAGATTAGCTCCATCAAGGCTACAGTTACCTTGGTAGGTGTGAAAAGTCCCTTTGGCTGACTGGCCAATTTGCTTAGCTTTTATTTAGGATGTTAGAAGCCTGGGTCAGGCAACCAACTGAACAGAAAATATGGATGGCTCTTCAGAGTTGCTCACTTTGATAGACTGGGCTCCATATCAAGTCTTATCACTCTTAAAAGTATAGGCACCACACTGGGGCTTAAAGACATATTCATGCAATGATTTCAGACACAAGTGAACCTTAACCAGGCGTTCAAGATACAGAACACAACCTTTCCCAAAGCTATCTGGGTGCATCAAAATGACTTGGTACATTTTGGCAAAGAGACAACAATCCAAGGGGTGCAGGAACGGTGGGAGCAGATAGCCTGGTGTTCAGTAGGGAGCACCCTCTCCTTTGGTGGGCATGTTTGTGACAAGTTGCTTATGCTTTCGATTACTCTACTTTAAATGGCCAAACAACCACCATGAAAGGGTTTCTATTTCAAGAACCATTTATCTAACATACACATGCTTTGCAAAAATACCTGGACTGGGGTAACGCTGTATTTGAGAACAAAGAGAGCCCATGAAAGGATCCCAGCTCCTCTTTCTATTAAGCAATCAAGACCTGTCAGGGCCCTGAATGTCACAGGCAGTAGAACTGAAGCAGGCGGGCTGAAGGGGCCATACCAGGGGACACTGTTCTTTCTGTAACAGAGAGCTTCCCTTATCTCCAGCCTGCAGTAAGGAGCGGCCTCTCTGCCTGTGTAAAAGAGGGACAGTGGAGAAGAGGGAGGGAAACCCAATCTGAGAAATAACTCCTCCTGTCAGGCTGACAGCTGACATTCTTAACTCAAAGCACTCAGTGCCAGGAATTATCACGCCTGGCATTTCTCTCCCTGATAGATGACAAAGCAAAAAAAGGGGGGAAAAAATCAAACCTCAAACCCAAAACTTCAGCCACACATGTCTCATAAATCATGACTTTTATTGAACATTTAGCCACATAAAAGTGCCAGCCAAACTGAATAAAAACACCCTTCCTGGGAGAAATCAAGATGATCGCCCCCATCCTGAAGCCAGAGAGAAAATTAGAAGCAGGTATCACGAGGCAAGCAGGTGTTGACAGGGCAGGTGGATTAAAGGGGGGAAAAGGAGGGTCTGTTTCTCTCCCTGGCTGGACACAAATACAGGGGGGAAAAAAGGGGAAGCAGGCACTCAGAGGAAAACCATGACGTGTAACAAAGAGGATCAGGGCCCAGGGAGGATTGGAAGGGAAGTTGCTAAGGATGCCAACACAAAGGTCAAGGGACAAACAGAAGAGTCTCCAATAAAACAGGGGGAAAGGTAGGGGAGGAGAAGCTGGAGGATGCTTTTGAGGAGCTCCCTGCCCCAATAAAGATCAACTGGAGATGTACATGGGCCATAGATGAGCCTGGGTCATTTCTCCCCAACCTGGTGATAAAGAGTATATATATGCTCTCAGGGCCAGAAGGACAGACAAAAAATAAGTAACACAAGTACATTCACAGTGATTAACACAGCTAAGAAACAACCCAGTTGTTCACTGGGAATGAATTAATATTTTCAGATCATGTATTTTGAGCTAGAAAGCTCAACTCCCTCATTTTACAATTTATAAGCAACTAAGACGTTAAGTGACTTGCCCAGGGTCACACAGCTAATCAGGATCTGTCATGGGATTTGAACTCAGGTCTTCCTGATTCAAAATCTAACTCTCTATCCATTATGCCTCTGCTGCCTTGGATACAAAGACAAAATAAAACAGTCTCCGCGTCTCTCTCAATTTAGCTGACCGGTCTAGAGCAGAAAAATGTAATCATTTTCTACTGTGAATTTCTATTTGTAGGATCCAAAGGAATATAAAAATAGTCACAGATAATAAAAATAGTTAAATGAGCAATTATTTAGTCCTTGTTACGTGTGAGACACTGTGTTAGCCATTGGAGATGAAACAAAACAAAACAATCCTGGTGTTCCAGAAGCTCACGATCGGAAGGACACAAAACAAACAGCTAGCTAGGTAAGACCAAGTGGATAGATATAGGTGGGCTTGAGTCAGGAAGACCTGAGGTCAAATCCCATTTCAGATTTGTGACCCTGGGCAAGTCAGTTAAATTCTTTCAGCCTCAGTTTCCCTCATCTGCAAAGCAAAGAGATTGGACTCAATGCCTTCTAAGGTCTCTTTCAGCTCTAAATCTAGGACCCCATAAGTACCAAGTTCATGCAAGCAAATGCAAGATGAGAGAGAAGCCTCTAACAATCAGGAAAAATGGAAACAGCAAGGCCTTGAGTGGAAGGTGATAGCTGAGCTGAGAAGTAAAGGGAGTTTCTAAAGACTGCTGCCTCTGCTTTCTACCTGAGCAGACCTTAGGTGAATGAGCCATCTAGTATACAAGTATTCTGATTGGCTCCTACCCTAGATTCCTCCCCCTGTTCTTGACTCAGAATTTCCATTCCGTAGCCAACACAGGTTAATAGAAATGAGAACTATTTTTAATCAAATAAGAGAAAATGACATTCTGGCCAAAGTTAAGTCAATAGATTCCATTGACCCCACCTGCTTGGACTCCTAATACCTGAAGCCTGAACCCTACTTTCTAAACCTCTAAGACTTTATTATCCTACTGAGACAAACATGAAGTCTACAATATCCTGGTTCAGTTCTTGGTCAGGGCAGCATCACCTAAAGATGGTAAACCAGAGATTTCCAGCAGGAGGCAAAACTCAGCTCCCATGGGTTTTTAAGCCGCAGTGGGGAATGTCAAGGGGATGTGGAGTCAGAGGCTCTGGGTTCAAACCCTAGCCCTGCCATTTACTGTCTCTGTGACTCTGGGCAGCTTCCTCATTTGTAAAATGAAGGGGGTGGACAAGATCAGTTATAAGATCTCTACCAGCTCTAAATCTCTGATTGCCTGCGTTCTGCTTTGGAGTAGAAAACACACACACACACACACACACACACACACACACATACACATGCACACACACACTCACGCACATGCACACGCACACACACATGCTCTACTGATCTCTTTCTCCAAATACTGACACACATAAGCACTGACAGATCACGATCTTGGAAGATCTGCATGTGCTCCCCTCTGCCATTTCATGTATATGGGGATCAACAGAAAATTAGTGAGAAATATTATTTTTTTTAAAGAGACCAAAAAAAGTAAAGTTTTTTGGAGGGAAGAATAATAAAATTTGGTTGAAAACAGTCAAAGATACAACCATATGATGACAAAATCCTACACAAATATATTTTAGACTCCTCTGCCTTGATACCTCCCTGCAGCCTTTGCAGAAGAGCTGAGTGGTTAATCCAAATCACAAGTGAGAACAGCACATCACCTCCTAAGAGCTGACTATGTCCTTGTAAAGATAAGGTAAAGCCAAGTATCATATAATTATGACCCAGGTTCCCTCTCACATAAGCAGGTGAGTACAAGTTCAAAGGCAAGACAGACTGACTTGGCACTTTGCTTGTATACGACTTAAAATGCATCAGCTAATAGTTGCCTGCAGGGTCACTGGTGTCACAGCCTAACAGCCAGGGAGTGGAGCCTTCCAGCACTGAGTGCCACTGGTCAGGCTAAGAAATGTTCATGAAGACTGGACAAGCCATACATGGAATGAATGGAATACATACAAGACATGGGAGAAAGGAAGAGGAATGCACTTTATAGAGCTTATCTCCTAGGCATTCATTTCCAACCTGAAACCCTCCTCGCCAGTCTATCCTTGCCAGTCTGGCCCATGGGTGACTCTGTACCTTTGTTCATGAAAAGCAATTCACCTGGCATGCCCTCTGCCCTCCTCCACAACCAGCCAAATGTAACTCATTCTTCTCCAGGGCCCATCTCACTTTCCATGTCCCCCAAGGGAGCCTTCCCCAACCAGCCTCCTCATTATGTCAAAACTGCAAAAACTCGTGATTGGAAGAGCCTTCAAAGCTCACCATATACACTTGTTTCCTAAAGAGAAAGAAATGACCGGGTCAGAAGAAAGGTTTACTACTTATTGTCTCTTTCCAATTAAATAAAAGTTATTAAAAATAGCTGGAGCTATTTTTAATTTTGCCTTTGTATCATTAGTGACTAGAACAGCGCCTGACAAACAGGAATAGGGACTAGACCTTTGATTTCATCTAAACAGGGAACTCCCAGATGAGAAAATTTCCTCTACCAATATGGATTGGCAACTAGTCTTAGACAGATACCTAGAACCCTGAGACTTAAAAATTACTTTGCCCAGAGTCACACAGCTAGTACATGTCAGAGTGAGGAACTAAACCTTGGTATTCCTGGTTTCAAAACCCAGCTTTCTATCCACATCTCTATGGATAGCTCTCCTGCCTGGCACACAGCAGGTGCTTAATAAATGCTTGTCAGATTGGATTGGACTGAGAAGGCAAGACTAGCCTTCAACCATGTCTCTGGCCTCAGAATTCTTAGAGCACTTATATTCATATCCACTCGCTGGACACATTCTGTCTCATCTCATTTGTCTTTCATGTGAATATCTTCTCTCCTTCCTCTACTCCTGCTCCCCACTATGAGATGGTAGGCCCCTTGGGTAAGTGCAAAAGTCAGCAGGTTTAGAATAGACAGGAGGAGAAAAAAAGGAAAAGAAGAAAGAGAAGGGAGTACATTGTTGGAGAATGAATGGTCCCATGAACAAATGCCAGTGATATCGATTCCCTATCCTTAAGCCAGGATTTCAGAAACCATGCTTTATCTTGGCAAGTACCAGGAGAGAGAGGAAAAAAAGGTCCCACCACATGCCACTCCTGGGTTCAAGAAGTGCTTTTGGGATAAAAAAAAAAAAAAACCCAACCAACTTCTCATTTTGGCATTTAAAATATTCCACAATCTGGCACCATCCTGTCTTTCCTGGTCAACTTCACATTACTTCCCCTAACACACTTTATGTTAGCTAAACAGGCTTACTTGTTGTACTCTGACCAAAACATTCCAGCTTCTGCCTTCTTTTCAAAGGTTTCACCCTCCGTCTCCCCATACCTGGAATGGTCTCCTTCTTTACCTCCTGCCCTTGGATACTTAAGCTCCCTCCAAGGTTCAGCTCAAAGTCTTTCCTGATTCTTCCTCTCACCATAGTCATTAACGTTTTCCCTACCTTCCAACACTATTTTGCATCCATTTTATATTTATCTATTTACATGGTGCTTTTCCAACTAGAGAACATAAGCTCCCTCAGGGCAGGGGCTCTTTCATTTTTGTGCATCTCACAGTAACTGGCACAGAGCAGGCACTCCATAAAATGTTTCTTCGGTTCAATTCTATTCAAATGGTGCAGATAATAAGGCAGGAGTGGTAGGTAGAAGGGTATGAAATGGGTGGATACAGGTCTGGAAACTGACCCATCTAATAAAAGAACAAGAGGTGACTCTTCCATTTAGTCAATTTTCTTTCAATAAATGCCTCTTGCCCCAGTGTCCTCTATCAGAGACTTTCATGACACCAAGATCAGGCTATAAAAAAACAAGAGTGGCTCATGCAGAAGAAGTGAGAGGCATCAGAGAAGATGTGGCCAGGAAATGTTAATAAACACATCACGGTGCCAGGCAATGTTTCAGTAGATGAAGGAAATACCCTCAGTCACCTAAAATCCCTATACATCCTCTCAATTCTCTTCGCAGTATATACATGTATCCATAAGCATACATATGTGGGTGCATTTTTTCTACGTATTAGTGTATTTAATCAGTAAAAGTTCCAGAATGTCATGGTGCCCAAGAGCGCAGAAGGTTATTGAATCTTTCATGGCCTTAGACCCTATCACTCTCTGTAAAGGGTTTGATTCTGCCGATAGCTGTTCTCCCAACTATCATCTTTCTAGGTCTCCAGCAGCAGCATTATGTAGTGTAGAGAGAGCTGGACTTTATGGCAAAAAGACATGGTTTCAAAGTCATGCCCTTCACACACAATGGCTCTGTGATCTGGCCAAGTCACTGAACCCCTCAGGTGCCCTAGGGAACTTCCTAACATTATTACTTGGAAACGAGTTGCTGATTCACATTGGTGAAGCAAGTTCCCTCACCAGAAGCTCCCTACACCAATGAAATCACAGGACCAAAGGACAAAAGTCTCTCCTGCCTCTACTTTACCGTTCTTGTTTTCTCTCTTATTTATTTTCATTAGAATGGGTGTTGTGTTGTCTCAGACAAACGGTGACCTAGGAAAAACCTTAAAAAGACCAAAGTCTCCCACTTCTTCTGGGGCCATCACCAGTCATCCTGACCTATGTATTGTCACTGGACTCCTGATAACTCTGGAGCAGAGAGTGAGCTGATCGCTTTGCACAGTCCTGCCTCACTTAAATTCAATTCATTTGCAAGTGAAGACATCGCCCTCCTGGTGTCATTGGTCCTCCTTAAGAATAAAAGAAGGCAACAATTTTTCACCTGGTTTATCAAGCTGGCTTTGCTTCTGTAAACATCAGTATTCTGTAAGTATATTATATAAATTCATACAGTCCTAGATAAGAAAATAAAGGCTCTCATTTTTTTTCTGCCTCAAACTTCAAAGCCATGTAAACACTGATGTGCAAAGGCTAAGTGTCAGTAAATGCCTACACTATAACCCTTCATATCTCTAAAAAACCTTTTATTTTAAAAGAATCAAAAGACCCTAGGTTATAAGTCAAGGTTAAGTCACTCCTGTAGTATCTTGGGGAAAATTCATCACTTCCTTGACATTTATTTCCCTGTTTTGCAAACTGAGGAGGCAAGCTAGGCTGTGCTTTAAAATCCCTTCCTGTTCTAACAGTCTAGGAATAGAAGATGTTTTTGACTTTTGTGGCCCTGGAAATTGTTTTATGTCATTATAGACTTGTGGTATTCTATAGAATAAAGGTTTCCCACCCAATCCTGATCTGTAGCCATGAGGAGATCAGGACAACAACCTAGGATGATGACCCAAAAAAATAAAAAAATAAAATAAATCATTACCCAACCACTGTCAAAAACCCACACTAATTAAAACTGATTAATTTTATTCTTAACGGAGATGGGAGGAGTACTGTTCTCCAGGCATAACAGCCACAGATCTCCATTCCTTCTGAGACTCTAGCATACCCCCCAAAAACTAGTAAAATGAATACAATTACTTTTCCAACAGCCCCTCTAATTCCTCTCTCTTTCTAAGTCTCTGAGGACTCCTTTGGAATGGCTGCACCAAAGTTCTAAGCCCAAAAGAAAAAATTTTCAGACCTCAAACCGCAAATAACAATCTCAAGAGCTAGAAGAGACCTGAGAGACCAACTGGTCCAAACCATACCTGAATATGAATTCTCTCTACAATATACCTGACAATTATCTACCTAGACTGGCCTGAAGATCTCTAGTGAAGGGCAAGCCGCTATCTCTTTGAGTTAGTCCATTCCACTCCGGGATCACTCTATACATTAAGAGACTGTTCCTTGTATCGAGCCTAAAGTCAGAGCTTTACTAAAAGGATACACCTGCAGGGGGACATGAGGAGAGGAATATAAGCTCCTTAAGGGTACAGACTTTTTTTTTGTCTTTGCAGCCCCCCAGCACCTATCATAAAGCTTGGCACACAGTAGGAAATGTTTGTTGAATTCAGTTGAATCAAACTCTTTATAAAAGGCATAAGGCAAGGGTGGGAAACTATGACCTTGAGACCGCATGTGGCCCTCTAGGTCCTCAAGTGTGGTCCTTTGACTAAATCTAAACTTCACAGAACAAATTCCCTTAATAAAAGGATTTGTTCTGTAAAACTTGGGACTCAGTCAAAAGACTGCACCTGAGGACCTAGAAGTCCACACATGTCCTTGAGGCTGCAAGTCTCCTTGGTATAATGAATTAATGAACCAAACAAGAAATACTCAACACACAAAGAAATTGATCCTTTTTTAAAAACCAAACTTAGGATTCCCCGTTCACCAAAAAAAAATAAAAAAAACCTGAGACCTGAGTCAAAGGTATTTTGCCACAAACCAGTTCTCTCATGATGTCCCAAGAGCTGCATCAAATGGAATAGGGCTTCCCCTCTACACATAGAGATTTTCAGCAATGTGGCTAGAATGTAAAATACACACAGGAAACCCCAAAACTTTAAATTGGGATAACGAGTATCCAAAAGAAGCAATGATTCGATGAGGCTGGAATTTTACCTTGACCATGTTGGGCTGGCAATATTTTCACATTTCAAACCATTGGATAATTCCAAGTGCCCTCCTCCCTCACATTCAAGCTAAGCTAGTGAGGTGTCACTGTACTTTTCCCAAAAAAAGTATCACAGAATCTTTTTTTTCTTTTTTTAACTGATGCATAAAACAAATCCATTCAATAGGATCTAAGGTTTATTATTTAGTATAATAAATTTATAATGTAATATTGTTCATAGTAAATATAACCAAAAGGCTATATATACATATATACATACAATTTTATTTTGTCTGGAATGTCTGTCTCTCTCCCAGCAAAAACTTATCCTGAAATATATAGCCTTTTCCTTCTCCAAAATTTGCCCTTCATAGCTAACTAACTGTGAGCCCTTTAACCCTTCATAGCTAACAGTGAGCAGGCACTATTTTTTGTCCCTCCCGAGTACTCTACACAGGGCCTGGGACAGAACAGGCACTTACAGAATGGATTCCTTTCTTGAAAACCTGTTCTGCAAAATTTCGTGTGTCCTTTAATAGTCTTTTAGAAAAATTTTACAAAAGGGCTTTTTCATGTCACTAACATTTCCCCACGACCATCCCTTCATAGAACCCTTCCCCTTTGTGAAATAAGTGCAGTCCTACCCAGATGTGAGCCTTAAACACAAAATCTTCACTTGTTCTCCCACTTTTCTTCCCTTTCTCAATCTGTCCCCCGACACACATGCACACACATGCGTAGAGTTTCACCAACTATATTCAGACTATTTGAACGTATAGTTTGCTGCTAGCAATACCAGGTTAATCATTTAAACCCACAGGTTGGACAAGTTTTAACACTGAAATGTTAGTTTGTGATTAACCCAGCAAAAGGGCTCCATGGCAGGAAGCTAGCTCTTGATTTTTAATTAGTCTATTAATTTACCAAGTCTCTATAACACTAATCTATCATGGGACCCTTTCTTTATTTTTGAAATAGCAAAAGAACAAGTTTGGGAGAGAAAAGGGAGAAAGAAGGTCTCTCTCCTTCCTCCTCCGAAGGCTATGACATTCTCATAACTTCTACCCACTTTTCCTTCTCCAGGTGCCTCCAAAAGCCACCTAAATTAATTAACAGTGCAGCAGAATATCAGATCATCTTCCTTTGCACAGCTAAGTGTGGGACTGAGAAGGTAGTGTTGCCTCAGGACTACTTTCTAGGAAACCAAAGCACAATAAATTATTCACCAAAAAGCACACAGAGAAGGGGCACCTTTCACGGAGACATTCTAAAGTACAAACCCTTATGTTCGATGAAGAAGACAAGGCCCCAAAGGCCCAAGCCCTTTCTCACGGTCACCTCCTCTTCTACTGAAGATCACCTGGAGTAAGACTCAAACTTGGTAGCCTTTGAGCTCTGCTAACCCAACAGTCATAGGACACTGTGATCTCACTCATTCTGCCCCTAGAAGTTTCTAGGGGTACATTAATATTACTATAATTACTAATAACATCAACAACAATAAGCAATTTCAGAGAACCAATGATGAAGCATGCTACCCAGCTCCTGACATGGAGGTGACAGGCTCAATATACAGAATGAGACATATATCTTTTAAAATGGATAATGTGGGAATTTGTTTTACTTGACTATCCATATTTGTTACTAGGATTTTGCTTTTCTTTTTGTAATGGGAACAGATTTTTGTTCATTTTAAAAATCATATTAAACCTTTCATAAAGGTTAATAAAATTATGTTAAAGCATTAATAAACCATTAATAATTCAAATTTAATTAATCATTAAAACAATTAACAATGTTGTTAATAATAGAGGAAATTCTGGTAGCATTTTAAATTCCACAAAGTACCTTATATATAAAGAACCTCACAAAAGCCCTATGAGGAAGGTAGGACTGGTATTATCATCCTCATTTTACAGACGAGGAAACTGAGGGCGAGAAGCTAAGGGACCTGATATAGGTTATACAGAGAAGAGCTCATATTCCAGTGAGGATTTCAACCAAGATTTCCCTGACTCCATGCCCAGCACTATCCACTCTTTCTGAAGTATCCTTTACCTATTATTTTTTCATCACTGGGCACTCTAATGCCAATGTATGGAATCTCTTGGCAGTCTACAAGGAAGTTAAGAAGCCATCACCACTGAAATTATATGACCAACCTCATGATCTAAAAAGAGTACTGGATGTCAGGCAGGAGAAGTCTGGGTCAGAGTCGTAATTAAGTTAGCGAACAGTTGCATAACCTAGAACACATCACTGAACTTCTCAGAGGTTCAATTTATCATCTGTAAAATGAGTCAAATAAGATATGAACCTCCTATCTCACAGGGGCTACTGTGTGGAAAGCATTCTGTACATCTTAAAGAGCTAGCATTAAGTTGATTATAATCTGCTCTATTAATCATGGCTTTACTCTATAACAAAATTATATTGTTATTATTAAATTTGTTGTTCTTTAGTTGTGTCTGAGTCTTCATGACTCCATGTGGGGTTTTCTTACTGGAGCCGTTTGCCATTTCCTTTTCCAGCTCCTTTGGCAGATGAGGAAGCTGAGGCAAACAGGGTTAAGTGATTTGCCCAGGGTCACCCAGCTAGTGAGTATCTGAAGCTGGATTGGAACTCTTCCTGTCTTCCTGACTCCAGGCCAGGCACTCTATCCACTGCATGACCTAGCTGCCCTACTATTAAATTAATAGTCCTCAATTACCTACACTAGGCTAACCAGCTCTTAGATACTAGAAGAGATCTTAGAGGCCATCTAGGCCAACCAAGTCATTTGGCAAGAGAGAAAACTAAGGCCTAGGGAGTTTAAGAGACTTAGCCAAGGTCATGAAGGTTGTGTCTGAGGTGGGATCTGAACCCAAGTTTTCCTGATACCAAAACCAATGCTGAATATAGATGCTACTACATACATTTTAAACGTAGCTAAAAACCCATTCGTTTTCCAAGCTTTGACATATATGGAATTGGGGAGGAATATAGAGGAGAGGGCAGGCTTGCCTTCCTTCTTATATTGAAGCTAAAGAGATTAAAATCTACTTGTATTGCAGGAAGTGGGAGAAGGCAAACAGAGACCCTGCTGGCAACAGGAACAAGTGAGATGTGAGGGAATAAAGATTTCCGACAGGTAATCCGTAAAAAAAGGTAATTGATTGTACCTGAATTGGAAGGATCTTCAGAAACCACCTAGTCCAATCTTTATCTAAACAGAAATCCATTCCACAACATGCCTCCCCTAAGGTCATCCAGTCTGTGTTTAACCACTGCCAATGAGAGGAAAGTTACAAGGCAGTGAGGAGGAAGCCCAATATTTCTGATTAGTTTTAATTTGCACACCTGAAGATTTGATTATACAGCCTTCAGGGGCTATCTCTAATCAGACCACCTTTTTGGGGGGTGGGAGTGGATATGCTCATTGGTGGTAACAGTCCCATCCATTACCCCTCCTGCCTGAAGCCATAGAGGACAGGTGATATTACTCCCACCTGAGAAGAGGCCTGGGCAGGGGGCTGGGCCTACCTAGGGACTAATGGTAGAGAAGTAGGAGGCACTTCAAGCCCCTCCGACTCCTTGGAGCTGGTTACTCCTCAGGGCAACAGCTGTCTAGGATAACCATTTCTTTGTAAGTTCCTAGTAAACAGAAGCTGAGCTCATCTGTTTCTTCCTCTAGGCCCCAACACTGTCTCCCACAACATTTTTCCCCCGTTCATTTTTCACTGGGGAGGAGGCACCTTCCTCCTTTCTTCCCCTGTTAAGACTACAAAATTTTGATTAATGAGAATTCACCCACGTTGGCTGTTCCCTTAGCATGCAGCCAGAACACACCAGTTCCTGTGCTGCCTCTAATCTACAAGGAGAGAGCAAGAGATAGTGGGAAGGAAATCCATTTTTCTACTAAAATGCTGTCTCATTCTCTCTCTCTCGACAAGGGCCCCTACCTGGGTCTACATTTGCAAGTCTAATTTATCTATAGCTATTTGAATACATTTTCCAAGCTTGGAAAACAAGCCAACAGTTTAGAGGCTCAGGAGCTAACTGGATCTGACAGTCACAGCACTGACGGCTGCCAGGCCTGATTGACTGGTGGGATATATTTAGACGGAGAAGGGGTGGTGATGGAATAAAACGTTGTTGTGCTACTCAACTCCAGTATATTGTTGGTAACGCCAGACTAGCAAATAAACAGCAAACGGTCATTGACTAGCATTAGCTGGCAGAGAGCATATAGGCTTCTCTTGACTAGAGAATTGGCAACACAAGCTTCTAAGAGATACCCCCCCCCATCATGAAAAAGCAATTAGAGAGAATTCTCTCTGGTTCTCATGCTCTCTCTCTCTCCCTCTCCCCCTCTTCCCCTCTCCCCCTCTTCCTCTCCCTCTCCCTCTCTCACTCTTTCTCTCCCCTTCTCGCTCCTTCCCTTCCCCCTACGATTACTCCAGAAAAGCAAACAAATATAAATATGATTTGTTCCCCTGGCTTTTCCTCTTCTCCAGGGCCCCTCCCTGTTTTTCAGTCCCCTCATCCCTAGGAGGCGTGGGCCTCATGCTCACATGGGCAAGGTCAAGGTTGCTTGCTCAGAGCTCAGGATCTGCCCTGGCACACTTGGAAAGGCTATTTCACATTCCTTTAGTCCCGTCTGCCCAGACGTTTGTAGGAACAAGAGACAAGCAGAGGTGTTGTCTCCTTCCAAGGGACTGGCCCCCTTCTCTTCAGTTTTATGAGAAAAGCCTACAAACAGAACGACGAGGAGATGGCTGAAGAAAGGACAAAAAGAAAATGAGGACAGGAAAAAACAGGAGGTCTGGGCGTGGGCTGCATGCCACTTGTTGGGTCATACATAAAACTTGCTCTGCTTCGTCTCACTTTTCCCCATCTAAAAGAAAGAATATCATACTGTAATCACCCACCCACTGGCCTATGTGACACAGATTCTGGAGGGATAAATGAAAAAAACAAAAAGAAATGCAGTTTCTGTTTCTGACTCATTAAAAGATACTGTCTAACTTTAAGGAATCACTACCATAAGTCAAACTTCATTCATCTGAAACACAAGGAACCCAGAGGAGGGAAAAAATTACATGCATGAACCAATTCAGATTAGCCATAATCTATGCTAAATAGTGATCCGATGCCTGTCGGCTGGTGAAAAGAAAGCTGCTTGGAATTATGAATTTTGTAAAACAAAAAAAGAGATCAGATTAATGAGGTTTTTCCTATATTCAGATGGGAGCTTTCGCCGAAGCCAGCCAGAAAATGTAGGTTAAATGATTACAAGAAGAGAATGGGGCAGATGCCTAGTACGCCGGGGCAAGATATTTAAAACTAGCGTCTGTGTCTCCAATATTTTTCATCAGTAAGATGGCAGTAAAATAGATGCTACAGAGGAAACTCAAACAGAATCAAAGAATGTTGGCACTGGAAAGGAACTTTAGGAAGGCAGCATACTGTCACTGAAGCAGTCTTGAATTTGGAATCAAGAAGACTTGCGTTAGAATCCCAGCTTTTTCACTTATTCTTTGGGTAAGTTACTTCTACTTTCTGGACTCTGTAATATGAGAGAGTTAGAATAAATAGATAATTTCAGAGGTTCCTTCCAGATTTATAGCCAATGAGACTGCCATTTAAAAAAAAAAGGAAATTCTCCTTTTTAAAAGAAGGAACTGAGATCTAGAGGTAAAATTACTTATCCAAGGAACCAGAGCTTAGTTTTGTCAGAAGTAGAGCCTAGGGGTCATCAAGTAGCACTCACTATCTAAAACAAAAATAAATGTTTTTGAGATATTATTTTGAAGGGGAAAACATCTTTACAGAAGCTTCAGCGGCCTCAAATACAGTTAGATGTTTCAAGCACTACAAACACTGCTTTACAAAATTATGTCAGTCATGTGTCAAATGTGAACACAAAGGAAATGTGCTAAAGTCCGGAAGATAGGGCCTTTACAAAATAATTATAAATGTATAAATAAATCAAGACTTTGGCTTTGTTTTTGGCAGAACTCTGCACCACAGAGGAGAAACACTAGCAAGGCTGCTAGATGCTGAGGAGAAGATAAAAGAAGTCTCTGAGCAACATATCCGGAATAGCAGAGCAGAAAGGACACATATGCCCAAAGAAATGCAAACACTTTCCGTTTGCAGGATGAGGCACTTGGACTCAGAGAGGTGTGTAAGCACATGGGAAAACAAAAAGTTAAATAAAAAAAAGAACCCAGATCCTCAGCTTGCTTTCAGCTCTACCATTCATGGGGGAGGGATGGAAGGGGGAAAGAGGGCCAGAAGGAGGTCGAAGCAGGGGTGCAATGAGACCTATTAGAGAACTAGAACCTTAATTTATCAATTAGATGCCATCTGTGGATTGTGTTCCTTGAAATAATTGTCGGATTTGACAATGCACGACTGCTTTGCAAAGTTTCTGCCAGCCTTGATGCCGGTTAATTAAATTTCTGCACTTAAGTTTGATTGCATTGAAAGCACGGGGGCTCTCCATGGATTCAGTTCCTTAGCCACCTGCTGTGTCAAAACTAACCATGTTTCCATGGCAAGGGGTGGGGGAAGAGTATGTATTTTCTTCTAAGTCTTATCTTTCTCTACATCTTCACCAGAAAAAGAGGGGGATCAAAGCTCCTATTTCACTGGGGAACTCAAAGGCATAAAATTCAAGGACCTTAGACTAGCTGGAGAGCCCTGCCATCTCTCTCTATGAAGGAGGCATTTTTTTATTTCATTTCACAAAAGTGAGTGAATAAGTAGGAATCCCAGATGGTCCCTCAAATGCAGAAATTCAGTTTAAGACCAGATACAATAACTGTCCCATAAACCAATGGAGAAAACTTAAGTTCTGGGTAAGCAGTCATTCGATGTTCAGAGACTACCATCCAAAAAGGGGAATGGGAGTCAGCACAGATACTGAGAGTTCCTTCCTTCCTCTGTCTGTGAGAACACAGCAAATATGCAGAGATGCTGCTGCTAAGGGCTAAACCTTGCCCAGCCTCAATACTGATCAGCAAGGAAGGAGCAATGCCTGATGTTAGGTTTTGAAGTAACAAGTTGTTTTCTCAGTGCCTCATTCAGAAAGGCAGTAGCACACACAGGCACAGAGCCTGACTAAGTTAGTAGAATGGGAATGAGACGGAAAGGAATCAGCTCAATGGATTGCAGGATTTAGTACTGGAAGGGGTCTTAAACACATTAAGTAAACTGAGGTCCAGAGAGGGGAAGTGACTTTGTCCAAAGTCTGACAGTAAGTGGTAGACGGTGGTAGTAGGGCATTTGTCACCAAATCCTGTCCCCTTTCCAGTGTGCCACACTGCTTCTATTCACCTATGTCACTTCAGCCAGTGTTACTGAAACTAGGAAACAATCATTATCCACACTCTCCTTTGAATTAAGAAGCAGGTAAGTGGTACAGTGGATAGAGTGCTGGACCTGGAGTCAGGAAGACCTCAGACACTAGCTGTATTACTCTGGGCAAGTCATTGAACCCTATTTGCCTTGGTTTCCTTATCTGTAAAATAGGCTGGAGAAGGAAATAGCAAACCCCAAGCAGTGTCACAAAGGGCAGAACATGACTGAAGGGTAACAATAATAACAACAACAAAAAACCTTTGAGTTAAGCATTGCTTTCTCAAGGGATCCACTTTTAAAAGAAATTCTCTGAGCATTAGGAATGATGCAGGCTCACTGGACCAGCCCCTTGGCCTGAAGCCGGGAAGAAAGACACAAAGATAGAAACAACTAGAAGGACTAAAGACAATTCATCAGTACAAGACCTGACTCCAAAAGATTTCTATGAATCCTGTGTTAAGGTTTATGTGAGCAGTTCGTGTTTGGAGTACCCAAAGATTACTGGTGTTTGCTCATTCTAGAGTGGAGCACATTGTTCCCCTTGTCTCTCTCGGCACAAAATCTCATTGTCCCCTGACATCTCTGGGCCATCTAAAACCAGTTAACTACCTGGATCAAGCTGGTTTCTTGAGATTCAGACACCTACCTTTGTGGCTTCAGTTCCCACACTGAGCCAGTACAAGGACCCAGGAATACTAATGAGGGGGAGAACACACAGCTTATCACCTTGTTTTTGAGTACATATATCATGTGTGTGTGTGTATGTGTATATACGTATGTGTATGTGAGCACATGGTGGCCATGAGCAGGCTATTGCATTTTACCAACAAGGACTCCTGCAAGAGAAGTGAAGCAAATGAGGTCATTAGATAAATGAATGAATAGAATGGATGAAGGCCTAGTCCAGTGGCTATGGTGAGGGATAAATGATGGATAACGTTGGTGGTCCATCTATAACCTTTTGATGTCAAGAGAACTTGGGAATTGTCTCCAGTATATTGGGTAGATGCCCTGTGAAGAACTTATGGGAAGACACAGGCAAAGATCACACAAGATAGACAGATATGGACAGGTTGCGGGCTGCGTTACTGAGACCACAGATTCCTTGGGAGTATGACTACCAGATCAACGGACTCACTATCAATAAACCCTGTAGTTAGATCAATTCTGTGTAAGCCAGTGTCTACTTTCCTTGGAATTTCCAATTTGTTTGGCACAAAAGATGAACTCAGTAACATTTTAGGATGAATTGCTTTAATAGCTATGAGAGTAAAGAGTTTGGAGGTAAAAGGGGAGATGGAGGATAGCAAGTGTCAGAGACAGGTAAAATCTTCCCCATTTTGCCTAAGGCCACACAGGAAAAGCTGGTGGGTAACCGGCTATTCTATGGTGACGCTAATTCATTGACAAGAAAATCCCAGATGTAACATTAGCCAGTGGTCTTAAAACCAATTGTCAGGTTAGGGACTTCCATGCTAAAACTAGCTAATTTATCCTAAAGGTCTCCCCTACGTGGCCAAAGATATGCCAGCCTCCAAATACTTGCCTCCCCTAAAACTATCCCACGTGGAAGCATCAATAGCTGAGCAAGAGGGGGAATCCAGAGGCTCTAAATGGGCAATGAAAAACCTGGGGGAGACTGGGGGTGGGGGGAGCTGCAGCAATCTACAATTCGGATCATCAGGGAGTGACTGCATATGCAAATCCATGAAAAGCCCTTCCAACTGATTTGAGTAAGAGGCATCACAAGGTTTCCATCACCATGGCAAGAAAGAAAATCCAAATTCTAAATATTTGGGCATTTTGTACTAGAGACACAACACACTTCTGAGAAAGCTTTCAGTAACAATTCCTTACTGCAGGGCCTACAATACATACATAGATTACTTTTCCACTTGTAATTAGCAGAGGGAACCCCATTGGAATCTCAAGTCTAAAAGGACCTGGCCTAACACACACCTAAAATAAAGGCCCTTCTAAGACTTTATCAGGTGTGATCTAGCCTCTGCTTGAAGACCTCAAGCAGCAGGACACCCCTTTCCACTTCTGGACAGCTTAGGATATTTGTATTTACACAGAGCCAAAATCTGTCTCCCAGTAATTTCCAGACATTATCCCTGGTTCCATCCTCCACAACCAAGAAAAACAAATCTGACCCTCCCCCGCATCCCTTCTGTATGAGAGCCCTTCAAGCATCTAAAGGAAACTATCTCGGCTAAGCTCCTTCCCTCTTTATTTTAAAGCTAAACATTCCCATCTCCTTCAAAAGAATTTCACAAGGCATTGCTTTTAGTCTTCTCACCATCCTGAGCTATCATTTGGCCACATCCTTTTTAAAATGCGGTTCTTGGAAAAGAAGGCAACACCTAGATGGAGTTGGATTGGCAATCTACAGTGGGATCATCTCCAACTTTGTCCTGGACACTGAGCTTCTATTAATGCTTCCTATGATGCCATTAGCTTTTCAGATGGACAAATCACACTATTAATTCATAGTGCTCTTACAGCCCACTAAAACCCCAGCGGTCCCTTTCACATGACTTATTGTCTAACCACCACGGCTCTACTCCCCACCCCTTTTCTTGGGCAATTGATTTTTTTGAACCCAAGGACAATTTTACATTTCACAATTTCACATTTATCCTGATTAAATTTCATCTTACTAGATTATAGGCTATCATTCCTATCAGAGAATGAAGATGGGCATTGAGTTCTCTGCTTCCATAAAGAATGGCCCCCTGCTGCTCCAGGTGCCTGAGCCTGCCAACCTAGGTTCAGACACAAATTCTGCCATTATCCACATCAGCCCCCCAAAAGGGATTGAGCCAAACGGGCTGTCCCCCTTGAAGAGGGAAGGGAAGAGAGAGACAGGGAGGAGAGGAAGGGAGAGACAGACGGAAAGACAGATAGCAACAAAGAGGTAAATGCCTGACTGAGAAGGGTGACTAGAGATTTGAATTGGAGCACTGAAGGAACCATGACTTACTTTTGGATTTTGAGCAGAATAATAGATTCATTTATAAACCAAGGCAAAACCAGGCCTTTCTCTCTCTCCATTAACCCTAACCTTGTTGCCCCATCCCCATTAGTATACTATAGCACCATGACCTACTGGTAGTGCTGACTCTACGGAGGCTCCTTTTCTATTTTTTATTGTATTTTTATTACTTTTGTTAAATATCTCCCCAAATTTATAAAAATATAATAGGATATAGATAATGTTAATGTGTGGTTTTTTGAGTCAATATGCTGCTGCAAGCATCTTTATGTACAGTTTAGCAGTCCTTTTTCTATTTGAGCAGGACAACACTGTCTTACACTATATACCTTCTATGTGCCAGACACTATGGGATACAAAAAATGGCAAAAGACAGTGCTTGCCCTCAAGCAGCTCAAAGTAATACAACCACCCTGCTGGGAAAAGGTATGTCTATTTCCTCCCAGTTACCATTCCCAGTCATCACTTTTTATATGTGTTATTTCCCCCATGAGAATATAAGCTCCTTGAGGGTAGGGACACTCTTGCTTTTGTACTCACATCCCCAGTTCTCGGCACATAGTAAACACTTAACAAATGTTTCTCAGTCCTTCTTCCATTCATTCCATGCATACTCAACCCCCAACCCCAATTCTACTACAGGGTTTAGTCAAGAATATGCCCTGTCTTGTTATAGCCCATAGCAAATTTTATGGACAAGTTATAAACCTTCAAAATTAAGCAGTTCATAGAGAAACCTGCATCTTAACCTTAACAGTGTGGCAAAGATGCACCACTGTAATTAGTCTCCACCAAATGAATATTAAATTGTACTGAGGAATGAAGGGTCAATTATATTACAGAGGGAAGAAAAGAGAGGGACACTTGTCTTGGCCTCTGGTTCTGCCCTAAATTAACTTTTAATATGGAACAGAATGTTATATTCGCTTTCCCCATAATCTAAAATTTCTCTTCTGCAGAAGCAGTGAGAGATTTAAAAAATTTAACACAACTAGAAAACCGTGGAAGAATCATTCTGGCATTGTAAGGACAATAATCTTCCTCTCTCACAGCTTTTTCTGCAAGGTTTCTGATAAATGGGAGCACACTTTAAAAACAACCCAGAAAAATGCTGTTAGATTATCAAGTGAAAAAAGGTCTTGGTCATTTACAGGGACAAGGCTGGCATTTTAGCTGTCACCTTGCAACTGCTGTTCACTGGGATAAACCACAAGTTGGTGTTGTGCTGCTACATGGAAGAAATCAAAGTCCTAGGACAGGTGTTCCTAACACTAATCCTCACTTACATCACAATCTGCTCTCTCCTTGCTAATCTACCTATTGAAGCCAAAATCCCAGCAGGTGCTGGGGCTATTCTACCCACAAATGGAGTAGCCCCCTTTCGATCTCAGAGAAGTTAAGAAAGGGAAGATAACTGAGTAGGGAGAGAGGCAACCTTTGCATAGGAGAGGTCCCTCCATAAGCTCTGAAGCCATGTCCGTGAACACAGTGGCTTCTACACCTCTGTCACTTGTAACCTGTGCCACAGGAGCTGGATCTAAACTAAGCCTACAGTGCCCTCCCTCCCAACTCTTCTCCTCCAGCCCATTTCTACAGCATTCCATCAATAGCTGCCTATTATATATCCCCACCTGGATGTCCTAAAGTCATCTCAAATTCAACATCTCCAAATGAGAACTCAACATCTTTCTTGTAACATTCTCTTTTCCTCCTAACTTTTCTATTTCTGTTGAGGGTACCACCATTACTCCCAATCTTTCAGGTCTGTAAGTCCAGAGTTAGCTTTATCTCTTCCCTCTCCCATACCCCTCACATCCCATAAGTTTCCACATCTTGTCAATTTTACCTCCATGACATTTTTTGTATCCCTCCCCTTGTATCCGCCTTGGACATCACCTAGTTAAGTACTCCTCATCTCTCCCCTGATCTATTGCAACAGCCTTCTAATTTGTCATTCCATGGTTTTTCCCTTCTCTAATCCCATCTGCTACAGAGCTACCAGATATATATCCTAAAAAACATGTCACTCATTTTACTCAAGAAGCTCCAGTGGCTCCCTCTTGCCTTTAAAATAAAATAATATAAACTCTGGGTAACTAGGTGGTGCAGTGGCTAGAGAGCCAGACTTGGAGTCAGGAAAACCTGAATCCAAAGCTGGCCTCAGATACTTACTAGCTCAGTGACCCTAGGCAAGTCACTTAACCCTGTTTGCCTCAGTTTCCTCATCTGTAAAATGAGAAGGAAATGATCAACCATTCCAGTATCTTTGCCAAGAAAACTCCAAATGGGTTTATGAAGAGTCAGACATACCTTTGAAATGACTGAACAACAATATAAGCTCTTGCTTGACTTTTAAATTACTTCATGATCTGACTCTATCCTACTTTGCCATACTGCCTATACATTCCTCTCCCTAATGCACTCTACACTCAGTTCTGCTTGCTGTTCTCAGAACGCAAGACTCCATCTCCTATATCACTGTGCCTTTGCATGGGCTCTCTCCCATGCTTGCAATATTCTTCCTCACTTCTTCCTGCTAGGATTCCCGGCTTCCTTTAAAGTTCAACTGCAATGCCACCTTCTACCAGGAAGCCCCTAATGTCACCAGTGACCAGCACCCTCTTCCAGGAATGATTTTGTTTTTATTTTGTTCTTAATTGTCCACATCTCCATTGTTTCACCATCCACTCCCATCACCCCCACACACAACCTTGCTGTGTCCTTTAAAGGAAGAATATATGGCACCTTGAAGGCAGGGGCTCCACACTATCTGCTTTGGTTTCTCTATCTCCATTCTCAACCATCTCCAGTCATCCTGATGAATATCTATCTGGTCACTGGAGGAGATGTGAGGCTGGTGACCTGCACAGCCTGCCCTCACCCAGAACAAAGTCAAGTGCAAGTCATGTCATTATTTCTCTGATGGCATGGTCTTCTTTGGCAACGAAGGACAAATACAACAACAATGACAATCTCCAATACCTGGCACACAATTAGAGCTTAATAAATACTTGTTGAACTGAAATGACATATATGAGCCTTCCTGGAAATGGTAACAATGCCACCTCCATGTGCCCATAACTAGGGCTCAGAGAGCCAGCCATCATCATGAGACAGCAAGGCAGGGCATTATTTCCTTAGAATATTCTCCATCCTAGGTGGTGGGGGTATGGATGGAGAGATTCAGAGTATGTAGGAGGAGAGAAGAAAGGAGAGGGGGGAAGAAGAGAAGAGGGAGGGGGAGAGAGAGAAAGAAAGAAGGGGGGGAGAGAGAGAGAGAGGGAGAGAGAGAGAGAGAGAGAAAGAGAGAAAGGGAGAGAGAGAGAAAGAGAGAGAGAGAGAGAGAGAGAGAGAGAGAGAGAGAGGGAGGGAGGGAGGGAGAGAGAGAGAGAGAGAGAGAGAGAGAAAGAGGGAGAGAGAGCTGCCCGTGCATGACAGCAAAAGCAAGAAGTCCCAGGAGTCAGAAGAGAATGAATGACAAGGTAAAGAGGACAGTGTTTGTTAGTAGTGGGTGATTTCCCTTCTCCATCTAGCATTCAACTACCTTATCTATGCCAAGTACTGCTTGTGGGTGAAAAGTCTGGTTAAAAAAAGCAAGAAAAAAAGAACATTCCCTGAAGGGAGTTCATTTACTAGGCTCACTGGAAAAACGATTACTGCAAAAAAATACTTGGAAGAGCAATATTGTAGTGAAAAGGGTGCTGAATGTGGAGTTGGAGCGAAAGGTCTCTATTCTACATCTACCCTTTAATACCAAAGTGATTTAGAGTCAATCACTTAACATCCCTGGGCCTCAGTTTCTCACACTGTAAAATTATGATGTTGGTCTTGGTCTAAGGTCCCCTCCAGCTCTAACTCTATGATCTGATGATTCTATGATCTGCTTTTACCCAAGCACCAGGGGCTTGGGCAAAAGATTCAAGAGCCTGCAGAACACAGGAACATAGTGTAGTTTAGAGCTATAAGAAAGCTTGTGGATCGCCTAGTACAAGAGTTCTTAACCATTTTTATATTTCTTTAAGTGCTATTATTCACTTTAATCTTAGGTAGTATGATGAAACCTACTGATCCCTTCTCAGAATAATATTTTTAAATGCATAAAACACCTAGGATTACAAAGGAAACTAACTTCATTGAAACAAATATTGGATTTTTTTCCCATCCTAGGTTATAGACTTTCAGGACTCTATCCACAGATTTTTTTGGTATCCATGGACTCCAGATTAAGAATCTCTGACCAAGTCTCAGTCCCTCTCCCATCATATTTTGTTATTGTTTAGTTGTTTCAGTCGTGTCTGACCTTGAAGGTCCCATTTGAGATTTCCTTGGTAAAGATACTGGATCGGTTTGCCATTTCTTTATCCAGCTCACTTTACAGATGAGGAAACTGAGGCAAACAGGGTTAAGTGACGAACCGAGGGTCACTCAGCTAGCAAGTGTCTGAGGCTAGATTTGAACTCACAAAGATGGGTCTTCCTGACTCCAGGCCTGGCACTCTATCCACTGCACCACCTACCTACCCCTCCACATTACAGGTCAGAAAACTGATGACCAAAGAAGAGATGTAACAAACAATTTCACACTAAGGAACAGAGCTGAGATTGGAACCCAAGTGTCCAAATTCTAGATCCATGGTGGCTAGAGTTGAACATCAGTGCCAGAAGGTAGCTAGCTGTCATTAACTCTATCCAGGAGAGTCACAGCTGCTTCTGAGGGTGCTCTACATGAACCTGTGCTGACTCAGAGTGATCATAGGTTACCTTTCCAAATGGTCATCATAATGTGCACAGCTTCAATAACATATTAGAATTTTTCCAGGACCCAAAGCCAAGCTCATCAGTCTATATGTGAAGAATCAATCCTTCTAAAAAAAAAAAGAGGGCAGTATTTGCCTGCCTCCAATTCTACAGTACGTTTCCTATTCTCCAACATTTTCTAAGTAGCACATCCACAAAGTTTTTCAGTGTACAGGTAATTTGTCCCTGCTTAAAGATTTGAACTCCTCGAGGGAAGGTAGGTACTTAATCTTTTGCCATCTTCTTACTTGAGTTTCCATTGCCCATTAACCATTCTTGCTCTCTTACTTCCCAGTCTCAAAAATCATCCTCTTTGGTCAAGAAAACAGAAGACATGGAGTTCTGTTCTCTTCTCTCCATTCACCATTAACATTCTCTCACCCATCCTAAGTTGAGGGTTTAGCCTTTCTTTCATCTTCCTCTTGCCCCAACATGTATAACAATGACCTAAGGACCTCTTGAAAGAAGGCATCAAATTTCTGGAGGATCCCAGAAAAGAGAATGACATAGAAGAGCCAGATAGAACAATCAGAACTAGATTCTCTAGGAAAGGGTCTCTGTGGTACATCAGACTCAAAGGGTGGATGTAACGTCACTGAATTTTTTCTTGGCAACAACTTTAACATTCAATAATTTTGTAGTCTTCTGGAAAAATGGCTCATGTTCAAGTTGGGGAAGGTGCCCAAGATCAGAGGCAACAAATGCTTGCCTGGGGTGGCATGCTTGAAGGAGGCATTCTGGTTTTTCAGGTACTAAGGGCTTGCCAACAAAACCACAATGGAGTTCTTCTTCTTCTTTCTGACCCCTGGTTTTTTCCTAGTGCTTTTCTTTCAGGGCAAATAGCTACCAAAGACATAAGTCAAACCAAAAGGCTTGGACTGGGCTCTTTCCAGTCCCTCTCCATTGGTCTAAGCTTCCCTCCTTCATTCTATAGAATGTCTACCATGTCCTACCTGCTCAAATAACAGCCCAAAAGAGGAGTTATTGGATTTGAACCTGGAAGGAGGCTAAGAGATCACTTAATCTGATCTTCTCTTTTTGAGAAGAGAAAGTTAAGCCTTACAAAGATGAAATTACTTGGTCAAGGTCATGCCCCTCCAAAAGAGGAGAACTAAGAATCTCATCCAGGTCCTCTAGCTCCAAAGACAGTGTTCTCCATCATACCACTCAACCCCTCAAAGGAATAGTTAGGAGATTTTCCCTTGACCAGAAATCCAAACCAGGCTTCCTGTATATGTTATATGAAAATTCTGTCACTGAACCATGGAGGAAAGTACACTTAGAACCAGCTAAACATTGAAGAGAAACAGGCATGAAAGACCTTGAAGGGGCCAGCCAAGACATGAACACCAAATACCCTGATCAACTGGGAGTTCAATTCAGTTAGCATTTATAAATACTTATTACATGCAAGGAGATGTACCAGGAGTTACTGACTTCAGTGACATCCAATTGTCTTAGGGGAGGGGTGTTGGAAAGAATATAATATGTCCACAGAGATGTAAGTGAAAGATAGCTACAAAGTTACAGGAAGGGAAAGGTAGTAGTAACTGGGGAGATCAGGAAAGGTCTTGAGCAAGAAGGAGTTGGCACTTCACTTGAGTCTTAAAGGGAGCTGGAGATGCCAAGCGTTCAAGGTGAGGAGGGAGAGCATTCCAGATATGGAATGAGATAAGTAGATGCAAATCACAGGGGGATTAGATGGGTAATGGGACTACCAAGTAGAACAGTTGAGTGGGAACTCAGAAAGGGAAGTAATACACAATAAATCTGGATTGTGAAGGTCTTTGATGGCCAAAGAGGAGTACCCAGAGGTGATAGGGAGCCAAGGAGCTTCCAGAGCAAGAGTCAGATCGATGCTTTTGGAATACACAAAAAAAAGTGGAAGACTTCTGGGGGAAGTCCCAAGGTGGGCTTTATTTTAATGATCTACAAATAGTGAAGGATAGAAGAGGCTGGAATGCCACGGTCCATGGGGTCACAAAGAGTAGGACATGACCGAACATCAAGAAAACCATTAAGCTCTGCTCTGCTGAGCATTCTGATTATGTACTAATCAAATTTTAGTTAAATGAAAGCACGATCCTCTAACTACCTAAAGAAATGTACACACATGCACGCCCTTTCAACTGAAAAGTCAGATCAGGCAGGTTGTACATAATCCCTTTAAGCCAAGGGGTTAGGACAGTCCCCACCTAAGCCCCAAACCCAGCTGGCAGCTCCCAGGAGTCTTCAGAGACAAGTGAGCTCCTAGCAGCAGTAACATGCAGATCTCCCCCTGTCCCAGCTAGCTTCTTTACAAGGGCTGAACAAGTGTAGCTCACCAGTGCCAAGAGAGCCAAAAGGTTATAGGCATGGGAGGAAACACAGCGAAAAGCCTTGGTCCAAAGCCAGAGGTAAGCTTTTGTAGGTGGTTGATTTTAAGGACCTCAGAATGGAGTATTCCTAGGCAGTCCTTCTACCCTCTTCAACTTCCCAGTTTATCCCCACCTCAAAGCGGCCACCCAACCAAACTCTTATGGGATCTTATCTCAGAGGGTCATTTAGCAAGACAAAGTCAAAGTTTACCAGCACATTCTACTGATGAACTTGACACTGGCTTCTGCTGCTGGATCCCAGAAGGCCATAGTCTCCATGGGTCTTAGCTTTTAGAAGCCAGATCTTCTGTGCACAGTGAAGGAACAAAAGTACCCCTTTATGCCAGCACAGCACATAGAGGCTACAAAATATGGTGAAGAGGGCAATGACTAGACTCAGAAAAGTGGCCTTAAAAAAATTACTTAACTTCTCTGTGCCTCAGTTTCCTTATCTGTAAAGGGAAGAGATTTATCTAGAAGGCCTCTAAATCCTTTCCAGTTCTAAATCTGTGATCTTAAAATCCTTCTAGAACAGGGCAAAGTTTTAACCTGGGGTCCATGAGCCCCTAGGTGGGAACAGGGAGAGATTTCCGGGCAGGTCTGTGAACTTGGATGGAAAAAAATTACAGTTTTATTTCAATATAATTGATTTCTTTTGTAAGCCTATGTATATTTTTATGCTTTTAAAAACATTACTCAGAGAAGGGAGTCTATGACACACACAAAGAAGCTTTAAGAATCCCTGCTCTAGGAGAAACGTCAATTGAGTCTACTCAGAAAAGTGTGAAACTGGGGGGAAAGAACAGCAAACAAGCAGTTTACTAGCGGTAGAGGAAATCAATCAGCAGAATAAGGAAAGAGTCCAAAGAGGGTAGAGGCATCAAGTTTAGGAAGTGTACAAGGGCAGCTGGTTCGGGGAAGTGTGTGGCTGATACATGTCTCACCCTGTCCAAAATAACTACACCAATTTGCACATGAATAAGCAAACACAAAACCCCAAAGCAAAGAAATTCAAAACCTGGGGCAGCTGCTAATCACCTGTTTCATATTTTCTTCCCCTAAATTGGCTAGGCCTCAGAACTTTTAAACTCTAAAGCACAATGCGCAGCTTAACATTTTTAGACACCTGTAAACCCATGAAGTGAAATCCCATCACAAAAGAATCCAACTTAAAAAGGCACAGTTCAAATGTTGTCCTTATCTAATACAAACAATGGAAAATGATTTAGGCACAGAACATCAGTCACTGGAAATTAACATTTGAAAAAATTTATTTTTTTTTCAAAAACCCATCTGTGTATTGAGACACTCAGTACTAACTCTGCTAAACCACAGGCCTAATTAAGGAGCCAAAGAATCGGGTGATTACATAGTAATGTACCAAGTATTTAAAAAATAAGATAAAAAATCTTGCCTAAAATCTTATCAACACCCAGAAGTCTTGTTCTGACTTCTATGTAAATTTTAAATGATGTCTGTGTCCAATTTTGAAGAGCCGTGCACATTTGGCGAAGAGACAAACGGTAACTTGTCAATCTCTAATGGCTTTTATGTCAGACCACCTACCACCCAGGAGCCATCTGCAGATACTGAAAAGCACGGGCAGTACATGAAACAGAGAGGCAAATCACCAAGACACAAAGAGCAAAGTTTACACTGGGTGTGAATTAAGTCAAAGGGAAAAGAAAGAAGGAAATTGGCATTAGTACCTTCCTCCACCATCGGGCCTCTAATCACTGTTCTAAAGACTCTATCATCTTCTCCTCCCATCATAGCCAAGGACAGGATGGGTTAGTGTATACAGGGCAAGTGAGTATTTTAGCTGAGCTGTAGGGACAAAAGACTTTGACTTGAGTGGTGATGGTCTAGAAGCAGCAGGTGGCTTGTTCTCTCACTGTCTTGGGAATGTTTTCACTTCCTTCCCCCAAACAAAGATAGCAGCAAGGGAGGAAAAGGAATCACAGGGAGACCAAAGCAGGCAGACAAAGACTGGAGAGGTGCATGGAGGGCAGTTAAAGACATGGATCACAGAATCTGAGATATGGATCCTGACTAGAGATCATGGAATCTCAGAGCTAGAAAGAGATTTCAGATGCTATCTGGACCAAACCAAATCTCAGCAAAGATCTCCTCAATATGACACAGTGTGACTTCACTGTAACACTATTCCTCAAAGCACAAAATTTGGTAAGAGGCAGGCCTATCTTGGAGCCTAATCAATGGGATTCTGATAGTGAAGTGCCAAAAGACAGGTTTAACCACCTTGACCTCAACAATGCATGGAAAAGGCCAAAAAAATCTGATGTCTGAATCCAACTTGAGTTTAAGAGGCTCTCAAAAGAAATTCGTCATTCTCAGTTGACTTGAAATCAACTCAAAAATGTATTAGGTGCCTATTGTGTGTGATGTTCTATAATATGACATAACCTTTTTTAAAAAAATAGTGTCTAATGCAAGGAGTTTATGTTCCAGTGGGCAATACAGATGTATGAAGAAGTAAACAGAAGATGGTTTAAGGAAAGAATGAATTATAACAGTGGGATGGGAAACAGAGATGAGGGGAGGCACCTATCACAGTACAGGTGGCACCTTGGTTGAGCCTCATAGGAAGATAAGGCTTCTGAACTGTAGAGATGAGGAGGGAATGCATGGAGACAAGAGATGGAACACTAAATTCAGTGAAAAGCCAGTAATCCATGACAACTGTTGCAAGCTGTCTTTTTATCAGAAGTGAACTTGATGACCATAAAATGTTTCATGCTTTGCCCTTCTTCCAAAGGCATCTATGGTTCTACTTGTAATAATCTACTTCATCTCCATAAACTAGAAATTATTCGAGGATTGGTCTAACAATCAAATGATTTAGTAAAATGTCACATGTTAAAATAACCCCAAATATTTCAATACTCAAAGACTCTGTTTTGGACAAACTGTGGAGAGGGGAGGTGGGATATGCATGTATACGTTATCCATTAATGTGGTGAAAGCTATTAGCTTGTAAAGTTTTTTGGGTCAGAGGTCCCCAACACCTAGTGCAGTGTGTTGCATAACGGAGCAAGGTTTGTTAACTTGAAATACTTTGTTAGATTTAATATTTTCAATTTTTTTTATCTGTTGTTTTTGATATAACCTTCATTTCACAAAATGTTCCTCGACACGGAGCACTCCTTCCATCGAGAAAGGTCACACTGCTTGATGATTCTGAGAGGATCTGTGACTAAAAAATTCCATAGTACCAAGGCCAACTTATACTGATCAACAGACCTCTGCAGCTTGAGTGGCACCTGTCAGAAGTTGGACTCCAAACACGACTGTGGCAAAGTAAGAACCACATAAAAACATTTTTTTTTTTGGAAAGTGAATGCTTTCCCATCACAATGACCGAACAAACCAAAGAAGAGACAGGAGAATGAACCTCCCTCCCTTATGTGCAGAAATGGGAGACTATGGATGTGGAACATCACATATAATACTGGATTTGATTGATCTATTGGTTACTTTTGCTCAACTGCCTTCTTTCTTTTCTCTTCCTTTCTTTTTTATTCTTTGTCATAAGGGATGAGTCTTGGCACAGGAGAGGGATATTTTGTGAAATGAAGGTAATGTAATAAAGACAAAAAATGTAAATTTAAAATCTAACAGAACATTTTAAGTTAACAGATTTTGCTACCTTATACAATGTACCGTACTAGGTGTTGGGAGATCTCTAATCCAAAAAAGATTACAATCTAATGGTTTCCACCACCTTCATAAAACACACACACACACACACACACACACACACATCCCACCTCTCCTCTCCACAGTTTGTCCAAAACAGAGTTAAATAGCAGGTGGATGGTAAGGGTCAAAATTGACTCAGAAACCCGGGCAAGGAAAGGAGGTAATGGCTTTCAGAAGCCTTGTCACTTAGGTTTTTGAGAACAGAGGGGAAAGAATCTGTTCTTGTCTGATGGACAGAATGTTGCCTAGAGCCCTCTTGGGAAATATTTGCCAGCACCCTGCTGATACACAAATCATCATTAAATGACTCAACTTTCCAGAAATACCAGGGCTACAGTGGGAAGTTATCCATCTTAGTGTCACAGATTTGGAATGGGAAGGGGCCTTAGAGAATAGGTTGGGCTAGATCCTCTCCAGGGTCCTATCCAGCCCTCAGTTTATGACAGTAAGATGGATGGTCTAGCCCCCTCATTTTACAGATGACGAAACTGAGGCCAAGAGAACTTACATAACTAACTAAAACTCATACAGGTTAATAAGTGGCAGAGGTGGGATATGAGCCCATGCCTCCCAATTTCAAATCTAGCACTACTTAACAACCTCATCATCATTTAACTTTTATTTTTTCCTTTGGCATACCAGAGCCATGGAAAGAGAGCCAATTCATTTCTAAATATTTCTATAAAAGACCAATATTACCCATCACGACAAGGTCCCTCTGGCACTCATTTCCTGTCTTCATTTACTCTTCTACCCTCTCTGTCTGCTCTTAGTCACACCCTTGGAAACTTCTACATGCTGGCAGAGTTGCAATGGCATGGAAGGAAGGGAGGGTTCCAGAACACTGTCTTAATAAGATCATTAGCAAAAGACCAAGAAGTCTGAGCACATAAAAAAAAAATCTCCCCTTCATGACTGGTAATGACATTTGTAACAATCCAGAAGAATTTCCATCTTTGGAAAGCCTCTGAGAAGGTTTTTCACCACCAACATGGCAAGGCCCGCATAATGTGCCTAGCGAGGTGTAGACTGAAAAAGCGTTCTTATGGTAAGTGACAAGGCAACTTCATTCCATGGAACGAGTTGGAAGGCCAGATTTGAATCCCAAGATCTGCTACTTCCTACCTTGGGCAAATCATCGCACTTTCTAGGCCTCAGTTTGTAAAATGGGGGAATGGGACTAGGTAAGTACTAAGATTCTTTTCTAACTCTATGATCCTATGATCTTATCAGTCTGGAACTGAACTTTTGGGAGAACTGAGACCTGGGCATTTCTTTTCATTTTGGTCTTCCTTCTTCTGCGGAATTCTATGTCCTCACCTGCTTCCCACTGTCATTCAAAGGAATACATTTATAATCCTTAGTCCAGCATTTTTACATGTAGGAATCAAATGAGTTAATTAAAAGAAGTAGCCACATTATATAAATGTTTGGTGAACTGAATTCTTTGTCCTGGAATAACAAGGAGCCTGGCATTAGCTGGTGAGGGGAAAAAAGGTGGTAGATCATGTCTATGATGACTTAAATCCTTGATTAAGACATATTCCAATCTATAAAAGATGTCCTTACTCCCACTTCTTAAAACCCTTAGCTTCCTTCAAGACATAAATAAGCCTGGTGCCTTTTCACATATCACCTAATCATTCATTCTCTCTTCCTCCACAAATTATCACATATATTCTTACCACTTTATATATGAAAAGAATGTAAACTCCTTGGGGGCCAGGATTTTCAGCTTTTGTTCTTGTATCCTTTATACCCCACGCAGAGTTAGGTTGGATTGAAAATTATTCATTTCTTAAGGAAAAATAAAGATGCTATCTAATGTGGCCACTCAAAAGCATTATGTCTGAAAGCTCAACTAAAAATTTTTTTAAAAATTTAAAAACCACTGGGTCATTAAATATATCTTGAAATAACATTCCTACCTTGGAGGGAGGGAAACATAAAAACAAAAATCCATCCCTCATACTTTACTGTTAACAACCAGTTTCAGAACATTAGTAACATCAAGTGAAAACACACCAGTCATTAACAACAGGTCTTGAGGGGATTACAACCTAAATAACTATCATTGGAACACGTAAGTTACTTAAACTAAAGTGGCTCCAGTTACTATGTTTGTAATTTGCATGGCTTCAGTCAGATGAGAATTCATTCACGTGGTACCTACCCTAGTCACTGAGTTTTCTTTTTCTTGAAAGACAGCAAGGTAACACAATAAAGTGCTCAGTGCCAGATTTAGAGTTAGAAAGTCAGACTTCAGCTCCTTGCCTCAGACACTTAGCTATGTGACCCTACATAAGTTATTTAACTTCTCAGAACCTCAGTTTCCTCATCTGTAAAATGAGGATTATAACAGCACCTATCTCCCAAAGTTGTTATAGGGATCAAATGAGATAACATGTAAAATGCCTTTGCAAACCTTAAGTCATTATATAAATGCTCTCATTATCATTAATAATAAAAACAATCCTTTCTCAGACAATTATTAACTGTGTAACCCTGATCAAGATCCTTAAATCTGAGTCTCAATCTCCAAAAACATTGAAAGTGGTGTGTCAAGTTTAAAGGGCTATAGAAATGCCAGTGTTGATGGTGATCAATGATAACGATGATGTATGTATGTGTGTGCACGTGCACATGTGCATGTGTGTGCATGTAGGCAGGTGAGAAGGGGACTCACACATAGCACTTGTAAGTAGTTCAGTTGCTTTCTCCTTGTAATTTCTAAGTTTATCTCTTTCTCATACCATAGCTAAAGAAATGTCAAGATAGAGCCATAAGGAGAGTCTTGCCATCTTAACCACTATCCTTCTCCTAATTCTTCTTTTTAAGTTTTGAGCACTTGTATAACACCCAACTATGAAGATTAAACTTACATGTTTTATCTTGGAGATGATAATCAGATAAAACTTATAACAAAGTTAATGGCACCTATTTAATAGGATGAATCACTATTATTGTGCTGGATGATAATTAGGTCATTTACTATATAAATGGTAAGCAATTCATAAAAATTGAGATAATTAGTACTACTTCCACACAGCCAAGACAAACTTGGTTTTTCCTTCTCACTTCAATTTTTTCCAATATCCCTTATCAACTTTAAAGGCTTAGTTTTCCCTGATACTACCACAGTTCTCAGAGACTCAGAATACTCACATGCATTAAAAGAGATCTTTTCCCTCTAACAATTGGTTCATGTACCCTTGATATGTATACACAAATACATGCACCCCATGCCCCCTAGAAATGAGCTTTCCTCTACTCTGTGTATATGCATTATTTTGTCACTGTAATCTCATTACCATCCCTCACCTGAGGAGCATATGGACTCCCAGTTCCCTGTTCCTCCTTCCCAGTCTAATGTCCTAAATAAGGAGGGTTTAAGATTGAAGTAACTGTGAGTCTAAAGCTGTGAAGTACTTACTGCAGTATTATATATCATGGTCACCAAAGCAGGGGGTAGAAAAAAGCTGAGAAGATACATAGAGAAAAACAAGAAAGGCCTCTGGATCTCTGGCATCTGGTAGTCTTTGGAAGTGGGGCTTCTGCCCAGACACTTCACTGTTCCTTCCGAGCCAAGTTTCCCAGCCTTCCTAAAATGACTGAAGTAAATTTAACCTTAGGGATATTTCAGAGGCATAAGCCTAAGAAAGTTCTTCCTCCTTGATGGAAATTCCTTCAATAGGAGAAAAAAGTCTATAAAAATATAAGCCATTATAATATTATATATTATAGTTATTGAGATTATATATTATCTACACAAATAGGAGTTTTTATAATAAAATACAGGGAACTTTCCGATGAGACCTCAGTAAACATCTTGTTCACAACTGCCAGGATAGTGCAATTCAAGAAAGGGAACCATTTTGGAAAGAGTACTTTGTGTTACTAGGAAGCTCAGTTAGTGGCTAGTGGAGAAGTGTAGAAAATGCATGGAATCTAAGCTCCTTGAGGAGAAGCACTGCTATGTTCTTTGTCTCTGTACCCCTACTGTTTAATAAATGCTTGGGTTACAGGCAGTTTGGCTGGGCATGTTTGCTGAATCCCTGCTTTCGTTAGTTATGTTCTACTCATATATCACCATGCATCTTTAGCATCTAGAAAATTAAAATAAAAACATAAAAACATAAAATTAAAATATAAGATATATTAAAAAATCAGGATGATGAAAAACCCTTCTCTCCTCTTGGGAGAGACGTGGGGAACTACAGGAAGAGAATGCTGAACTTGCTCTCGGGTATATTCAGCTTTATTTAACTATTTTTCTTGGTTACATGGCAGGACTCAGTAAGAGAAGGCATATTGAGAAATACCCGCAGTATAAAAAAAAGCATCACTAAAACTTGGTTAAAGTTTTTTTTAAATGGAACAAAAAGGATGATTTCAATGACAGATTTGCAGAAACAATAGAGAACAATATTGACTAGTGGCCGCCTAATGAAGAAATCTGTTGCTGGTGTTAATAACGCTGGCACGTTTTCCACCCAGATCAACACTACTCAAGACACAAGCATAACTCGTGTTTATTCAGTGATATGAAGATATGTCAGAGAATGTTTGAGGGAATATCTGATTACTACAGCAAACAAAGTCAAGTACCCAGGAAAATGTGTTCTGTACTCCTGCGTGTGTTCTCAGAGGGATCGTTTCTAATGGAAATTAGTGTGAAATGTTCAGTGGATGGCCTTAACCAGGTCCATTCAATGAGTCGGCCTCCTCTCATTCAAGGACATGGGTGACCCTGATTCCCATGTTTGAAATCTTTTCATAGAAAATACAGAAAAGGTCCCTTTTGCCAGCTGGAGAACCATTAGCATTTTTAAAAAGTAAGTTCTTTTAAAAGATCACCTGTGGAAAAATATGTGACATGATGGGCTCAAAGAATAGGTAGGGCCAGAGTACAGGGTCAAAAGATCTCCAAGGTGTTCTCAGGAGAGCCTAAATTTCATAGGCCAGTTAAGAACTCAATGCCGAAGAAATTAATGTTAGGTAAAAGGTCAAGTCCCATGGCAGTCATTATCGGAACAAAGAAAAAGCTCTGTATAAGAGATATTTCCAAACCTCAATCAGTCACCTACTTGTTGCACAGCATCATTACTACTAGTTAGGACAAAACCACAAAACATGAATCAGGGCTGACCCTTGGAATTTGTTTTGATGGGGTTTTATTTGATCTTGATTTTATTTGATGGGACTGTATTTGATTTCTGATCCCCCTTCATTATAGGACACTCTGTCTTTCTACATTGTGCTTTGTACCTGCTAAAGCTATGTCTGGGACATTCTCCTTCCTCCCCTCAGCATTGCTTTTCCTGGATTTCTTCCAGACTCATTTTAAATTGGACTCTCTGTAGGCTTTCTTGATCCTTACCCCACCCCTGCTTGCAGGATCTTCCTCAGAGGCTCTATCATCTAGTTAAACTGTATATGTGTATCTATTATGTATGGATATATGTGTGTGTGTGTATGGACACACACCTATATACCTATAACTATATAACGTATAAACTGTATATTTACATAAACTGTATATATATGTATTTGTGGGGCGGGGGGAGGGAGGGAGGGAGAGAGGGAGGCAGAAAGAGAGACAGAGAAACCTTGTTATTTCCCTATTAAAATGTGAGCTCCTCGAGGGAAGGGGAGAGTGTTTTATCTTTCCCCAGCACTTAGCATGGTGCCTGGCACCCAGCCTGCTGACTGACTGCTCTCCCCTTCCTCAAATCATCATCCATATAGTTATCTGTTTCTTCTCCTATTCCCTCCCCACAGTCTCCCAACAAGAGAGTATTTTCCTTTCCTTTTTTTTTAAATGCAGAGATGAAAACATTAGGAAGGTCAGAAAGAAGCGTAAACAAACAGCACAACTTTGGACTCTCCAGGTTAAATTTATTATATATTTAAAAAGAAAAATGAGCTGTACTGAACGGAGAGCAATAGCTCTCTTCTTTTTTGGTTCTGTTTTGTATATAGAAATGTCCATTTTATTTCATGTTTTTAAAGTTCAGGATAAAACTAAATAATTTTCTTTTCAAAATTAAATGTTTGTTAGAGCAGACTGGACCCAACCTAGTGCTGTGTCGAGAACCAAGATGCTTTTATTCCATTGACTCTAATGCCTATTTTACTAGGTTAAAAAAAAATCCTTGGTCATATTCAGAGTTGGAAGGGGTCACAAAGGCCATCTAGTCCAATCCCCTTTGCATTTTACTGAGACCCAGGGAGATTAAATGGCTTGCCCTCAACTCACATAGGTTTGCCAAAGTATAAGAGGGAAGATTTGAACCTGGTCTTCTGACTCCTGAGCCAGTCCTCTTTCCACTGTACCTCCTGCCTTATGGGTTTTCTGGATCAAAAGGAAGAAATGTAGCATCTCTCACAACCAACTGAGATTTGACTGAAGATTATATGTACATTATTTTGAACAAACTGGCAGATTCTGCCTCGAAAAAGACTTGCTTTGGTACAAAATCATTCCTGCTGCTGCTGGCACTCTTTTTCTGAGTTCTCTATTAGACTGGGAGATCCTTGAGAAGTTTTAATGATTTTTTTTTTAAAAAAATCTGTCACTTTGCAATGATTTCTCCTGATTTGTCCTTCCAACATAAGAATCTTTGTTTACCACAAAGATAGCTAAGAAAACCATATCAATGCCACTAGCCTGTCTGGCGACGTATGTATGTCTCATTCTGTACCTATGGTCTACCGCCTCTCTACTGAGAGAAGGATCTGTCCACTTCTCTGAACTAAAAGCATTCATATACTTTTCCCAGTGCAAACTGATCTCCCTGGGAATGATCTCTTACTTTCCTTCAAATGATCTTTGAAATCTATCAAATCCCATTGATCTAATTAGATAGTTAGTCCTGAACTCTCATGGTTTACCTTACCCTCAAAGGAAACAACACTTCTATATGTCTCATCTCCCCACTAAACTGTAAGCCCTGGGGAAAGTGGGAGCTATGTGGTACTCTCCACAGCACCTTAGAAACTTTGGTATAGAATTAGTACTTGGGAAATACATACTGGATGAAGAAGGTATATGGAGCTCCTCAATTTTCTCTTCTTGTACCTTGTCTTTATTGTTACCAGTCTCATAGGTCTACAGAGTTGCATAAAATAACCAGATGAGATGCTCAGAAATTGAAACATCTCATCTGCAGCTACATCATCAAATCAGCCAGTTAACTTGATCCACACTCCATTTCCTCATCTTTAAGATGGGGTCAATATTATCCAGTCCCTGGACCTATCTCAAAAGTTTAATATGAAGGAAGAAAAAAACAACCCACTGAATTCAACTGAGTAACTGAAACCATATTTTTGATACTAGATATAATGGAAAACACTGCCTTGAAACTAGAATTTGTGAGACAAGAATGATCTTTTGCTCAAAGGTATGAACTTAGGAAAGGGATAAAGGTCAGAGAACTTTCATACCTTCTTGAACCTGAATCCTTTATATATATATATATACACACACACATACATATATACATATATGCATACATACACATATGCATATATATATACATATACATATATATGTATGTATGTATGTATTTACTTATCTCTGAGAAGCAGCCCTGGCATAGCAGACAGTGAGAAGGCCTCAAAGCTTGGAAGTCCTGGGTTCAAGTGCTATCTCTGACACACACAGGTGTTCTGAGCCTAGTCAAGGCTCATTTAATCTCTCAGTACTCTAGGCAACTAAGACTATAAACTAAATGGGAAAAAGATGCCAACTAACCAGCATTGGTGGAGGGAGTTTCCTTATGGAGGAATTCACTATTATCAACATAATCACAATCTACCCCCACTCTCCAGAAGACTCAGAGGGGGCTGATCACACTGAGTCAGAGCTTTTTCCTGGGCCAAGTTCCAGAACCTGGTAGCTAGATGCCTCTTCTTGGGGACCCATGGGTAGACAGTTGCCCATACTAGTTCTTTTCATATTATTGTGAAGAAAAGAGGCAAGAGGTACATATTCTGGATGGGAATACATCAATAATAATAAATATCATGAAAACACTGAGTTTTTAATCCAGCCCAACCAGCAAGGTCTGTCAAAATCCTAAAATTATTCTGGACACTTAATTCTTGAGCATCTGTTTTAAAATGCTCTCATTAAGAGCCTTGGACATATAAGGCTCAAGAGACCTAGGCACTAATACCGCTCAGTCACCTTGGATAAGTCCCTTCATTCCTCAGAACCTCAGATCCTCCTTTGTAAAATGAGGAAGCTGGACCACATGCCCTCTAAAGGTCTTCCACATAGTTACCATTCTCTGAATCTTGAATTGGAATTCTATGAATGAAGTCTGAACAGTTCCTTTGGGGCTCTGAAACAGGGAGATATTCGAATCTCAGAGCCTTTCCATAGACACACCTCTAATTAATGACTTAGGTGTTTCTCTGCTAGAGCATCAAGGTGTTTATAATGAGTCCTGTCCTACCCAACTCCTAAAATGATAATATCCCTAAAGCTTTATTTTTTCCATTCTACAAATTGAGGCCATCAATTTGTATATTAGATCAGGGAGAAAGAACTTCTGGTATCATAGGGATCCCAGATGTAGGGCTGTAAAGGCTCTTTCACACATTTTAGGCCAATCTCCTTCTTTTACACATGTGAAAACTGAGGCTCACCTAGGTTCCTTGAATTGCCAAAGTCACATAGGTAAGTTGCAGGGTCAGGAGTCCCTCATTCTGTCCACTGCATTACTTTCTATCCTAGTCAGTATATTCAACTGGGGAGGTAAACAGAGTTTCCAAACTGTCTCCCAGGGCTTATTTCTCCTGCTACAGTGAGGACAGGATGTCCACATCCCAAGGAGGTGTTTGCCAACATCCCTCAGATCCACATCAAATATAATTTTCAAACCAATTAGCTCAAAAAGCATCCAAACCAAAGCAGAGCCTTCCACATTCTAATTACCAGGCCATCCCATTCAATTCCTAATGAGAGGAGAGACAAAGGCGGTATGGGCGTTAGGGTCTACTTCAAGAATTCTTTTTTCCCTTAGAAAACAGATCCTGCTTTGTTCTGCTTAAAACACCAATTATTCTGCTCCCTCTAACATGCAAATAAGCTGAGGAGAGGGCAGGCAGCAGAGGCTCCCCCCGATCCACAGCAAGTTTGAATGAAGGGGAAAAAGAGAGAGGGAAAGGGAGAGAAGGGGGAGAGGAGAGGAGAAGTAACCCTCTTGGGGCTTTCAATTCCAAGTACTTTGTACTCTGATAAGGCTCTTTTCAAAGGGCTTTTTGTATTATCTATAGCAGTTCTTATGAGCAGCAATTTTGCTACTATCCCCTTCCTGCCCCCCAGCCAAAATAGCCCATTTCAGGGACACAATATAAGCAAAGGAGAGCGAAAGTAGCCAACAATGGTGTTTACACATAGCTCCTAGTTGTTACAAACACCCTACCAACACCATAACACAGGGAAATGCATGATGTTACTGTACCATGGGGACAGGAGAAAGATGATGGCACAGCATGGTGATGATGGGAGAAAAGAATGCTTGTTGTATGTGGAGTCCTTCCTTGCCTCTCTGTGCCTTTGTTTCTCCAGGTGTAAAAGGAAGGAGCTGACTGACCTCTAAAGACCCCTCCAGCTTGAAATCTAAGAGCCTACGAATTCTACCACATAATTCAGTTCTGCAAGCAACACAGTGCCTTAGGGATGGAGGCTGCAGCCCAGAACTAAGAAAAGTACCCACAGGAGGGAAAGGGACTAGTCTGAAGCCTCCAACATCTCTGGATGGGGTTTGTGAGGGTTTCTGCTTTTATTTTAGGCAGTAAAGTGTTGAACTTGGCATCAGGAAGACATCACATCCAAATCCTACTTCAGACACATTAATTTTGTAACTGATTCTCTGGGACTCAGTTTCCTTATCTTGAGGAAATGAGGGCATTGTACTTGATATAAATTGTGTTGTGTGTTGGACTGGGTGACCTGCGAGATTCCTTCCTGTTCTAAATCTATGGATGACATGCCTTAACACCTCTGTCCCTAACTTAAGAGAAATTTTAAGTGAATATGTTGTGAATTTTTCTGAAATGCCCCACTCCTATCACCTCCTTCCACCAAGGGCATCCACCCTTGGCTCAGAAGTTCACTGGAGACCCATGCTCCTATACAAGAAACAAACACAAATTCTGGTCCAGAGTTTTCACTCTGTTCACAAGCTCCCCTCACGTAAGGAGCTAAGTGGAAACACACATTGGCCAAGGCACCAAGGACGTCATTAATTCATTCATGCACTCACAAATATTTGGTGGGCAAGGCACTGTGTCAGGTCCTGGGAGGATACAAATCTGAACAAAACCATCTCTGCCATCAGGTAACTAAGAGTCTACTAGGAATGATAATAAAGACACAAAAATAATTATAGTAAAAAGCAGTGTGACCAATATGTCATTAACAAAGGGGACCAAGTGTGGTAGCAATAAAAAAGACTTTGACTTTGCTTGACTTTGGATGATCAAGAAAGGCTTGGTTTAAAAAAAAGAGAGAGAGAGAGAGAGGGGTTTAAGCTGGAATAGTGGCTAGCTTTTATTCACACGCACATGTAAATAAAATTTACCCCTCTCAGCAGGCACCCTGTGATACTGGTGCTGTTATTTATCCCCATTTTACATATATGTGAAGAAATGGAGTCTGAGAGATTTCAAATGACTTGGCCAGGGTCACAAAACCAATAAGGGACGAGGCTATATTTGAACTCAAGTGATCCTGAGTGCTCTATCTACTGTTCCACTTAGATCTGCCAGACCATGGGGGTGAGAACCACTTCCCCATTTGCTTTTTTGGCCAAAGATTTTAATGAACATTTGTTGAACTAAATTTACTTTGAAAATGGACAGGATTGAGATCCACTGAGATTGAGGGTGGGGAGAGACATGGCCTGAGCCAAGGCAAGGAAGCAAGATAGCACAAGGAACAATTAGGGTTGTCCAAGGGCAATGGCCTTCCCTTATGACCTGTGGAGCCTTGGGCAAGCCACCTGACTTTTGGGGCCTTAATTCACTTATCAATAAAGTGCACTAGATAACCACTGTTGCAGTAAAAACAAAACCAAACAAAACCACAAAAACAAACCTTGCTTTTCTGTCCTGGTCTTTTCCACAGTCACACTCTTTCCCCTCCATATAGCCCTCCTCCTTTTTACTGCTTCTCACGATTCTGCCTCTCGTCGACCCGCTTACCTGGAAACGTTTATATCTGGTACATTCCAGGCTAGCAAAGGGGCAGGTCCCTAGCTGATTGGCAGCTCCTCAACACGAACAGGTGAGGGAACAAATCAGACCCTCTTGAGCCAGATCTTCTCCCTTCCAATAAAACATCTAAACAATTCTCATGACTGAGTAGTCCTGATCTTACAAGTTGATATCATGGACTGACCACGAAGGGTTAATAAACTATGATGGAATCCTCCCAGTCATGGTCTTGGGCCTGACCTTGAGACAGCCCGAGTTGTATCCCTTCTCCAGGTTGCACCCTTTCTCCGGGTTGCACCCCTTCTCCGGGTTGTTTCAGTGTGCTAATCCCAACCCTTGGGTGAGAAATGTTGGCAGCCTACTCTACTTTGGAGATATTTGTCCCAGTCACATATGCGAATTTGGAATTGTGTCCATCCTGGCCCCGGGGTAAAGATGCAAGGTCAGAGGATCTGGGTTAGAGACCTAACTCAGCTACTAACCCTGTGGAACCTTGGAAAAGTCATCCCCTTCTCTGGGCCTGAGGGTCCTCACAGGGAATGGATGAATGAACATGTCCTATGAGCTAGGAACCATGCCAAGCACTGGGGGCACAAGTAAAAGCAAGCAAGACAGTCCCTGTCCTCAGGAAGCTGACATCTTAAAGGAGGAAGACAATCCACAAGGGGAGCTATGGTTCAGAAATGATTAGGAAATTGTGTGAAGGCCTGGTTCCAAGTAAGAAAACACACACACACAAAAAACCAACCAAACAAACAACAAAAAAAAACCAAAACATGGTGAGAGGATGAGGAAGGAAGATGCTGGCATGGCAGAGAAGTGACGTGGAGATCTGATCCTGCACCAGACAGAACTTCTTATAGTGGGACTACAGATGTAGAACTAGAAGGAACCTCAACGGTCACTGAGGCCAACCCTCTCTATAATCCATTATAAGAAACAGTTCATTCCATTTTGTTTTTGTATTACATTAATTGTTAAGAAATCCTTCCTTATTTTGGGCTGCCTCCCTATGATTTCCAACCACCCACTAGCACTAGCTCTGCTCTCTAGAGCCACACAGTCTTAATGAGGAAGCAATGTGCCATTGCAGAGAGGACACTGGCTTTAGAATCATAAGGCCTGGGTTCAAGCCCATATAGCTTAGTGCAAGATCAGTTCTGTTCCTGGAAAACAGAAGATGAAACATAATTCTCTCCTCTTGGTAAAGAGGTAGAGAACTCTTGGTGTTGGCCATCGAATACTTTCATGCTTATGTGGCTGAAGCTGTTTTTCTTTATTATGGTGGGTAGTGGTCTATAGCACCCGAAAAAATTTACAAAATAAACACAGCCTGAGACGATAAAGAAAGAATGCTGAACCTCGAGCTCAAGAGAGTTAGGTTCGAGCTTGACACTTAATAGCTATGTGACCCTAAGCAAATCACCTTCCCTTGTGGGCCTCAGTTTCATCAGCTGTATAATGGGGATACGAATATTTACACTCTTTGCCTCATTGTATTGCTGGGAGGAAAGCTGTCTGAAGATCTCAAAAGTGCTGCATAACTGTGAATCATTCTTGTTAAGTAAGAAATCTGGGGCTGTTTCAATAAAAAAAAAAAAAAAGGAGAATGGCTGCTTACACGAAACTCTCAGAATGCTGGTTGGCCATCCAGGATAATCCTGAATCAACTGGAAGGGCAATGACCTAGATCTGCTGACAGCCCAGAGGCTGCCGGATGCCCGATGTGAATGAACAGCTCAGTTCAATCCAGGCTGGGGAGGAGCCTGCCCCACATCCAGACACACACTCCGCCTGATCGACAGCTCCAAGGAATACCCTATAATCTGCATTTATGCCATTTGTCTATTTGATATCTAAAATACAGATATTTGCATCATTTATTTAAACATTCATGAATTTCCCTAAAAGCCACAAAGAGAAATATCTGATCTCCCTCCCTCCTCCCTCCCCACTTCTTTAAAAGCTTCAAAACCTAAGCATGGCACCAGTGACATGCCAAATTGATCTGTACAGTCTCTTTAGAGCTCTGTTGTTTTAAGCACAAATAAAAACCTTCCAAGGTCAAAGGAAGAACCTGGCAGCTGGGTCCCCCTTTTCATGTCTTCAGATCTTCTAGAGGTGACAGACAGCAGAGGGTGGGGGTTGAATGTCAGGGAAATAGAACAGAAAGTCATGGCTTCACTACACACCCCACATTATCTGCTTTGTAACTCAGTTACTCAAACAAAAACCACAATGTGGAATGAGGTGGGGGAGGGAAGTTATGTCAAAAAATATATGGAAAAGAAGTTTAGGTAAAACCTAAAATCATGAGACTTCAGAGATGAACAGGATCCTCTGGGATCAGGGAAACATCTTGAGGCAATTGTGAGAAGGGGGGGTGATATCCATCAAACCTAAAGTACCTGTTGTTGTTCAGTTGATTAGTCATGTCTGACTCTTTGTGACCCCATTTTGGGGTTTTCTTGGCAAAAATGCTGGAGTGGTTTACCATTTCCTTCTCCAACCCCTTTTACAGATAAGAAGACTGAGGCAAATAGGGTCAAGTGACTTGCCCAGAGTCACACAGCTAGTTAGTGTCTGAGGCTGGATTTGAATTCAGTTCCTCCTAACTCCAGGCCTGGCACCTCTGCACTATGTAGCTGCCCCTACAGTACCAAAAGAAAGTCCATCTGCTCCCTGGACCTGCACCATCAAGGGTCATGACCAGACAACTTATTTCAGCACTAGATTTAGACTCAGAGGTCCTGGTTCAAATCCTGACCCCACTATGGTCAGATAAGCTCTCTAGATTTTAGTTTTTCTCATCTGCAAAATGAGAGTGAAAGGAAATGAGTCTGAACCAGACGGCCTCTGAAGTCCCTTCATACTCCAAGTCCTAAGAGCCTATGATTCATTTACACTGTCACAAGTACCTCATAGGAAAGATCGATCCTGCCACATACACTGAGCATACAGTAAACTGCAGTGGGTTCGGCTGAATCGTGTGGGCTTTCTGCCTACTTACTGTGTAGAGGGTACTACATTGGGAGGCAGCAAACCTAGATGGAAATCAAAGCTCTCCTTACTCCCTGTGTAACTATGGGCACGTCACTTTCTCTCTCTGATCCTCAGCTTCTTGATCTGTAAAATAGAGATGCTTATACTGCCTCACCCCACCCCTAGACACATGTCCCTTCTGTGACTGCTTCCTCATCACCACCATCATCACTACCACCCAAAGCAAAACAAAATAGCTCTGAAGTTTGGCTGGCTTAGACCCCAAGCAGTTTGGTTTTTACTCTACCCCTCTACCCCCATCATGGTAACATCAATTTAGAAGGTTCATTTTCTGGTTCTTTCTCTCCAAATAAGCAGAAACAATTGGATCTGATCCGGAGTAGAAAAGGCCTCAAATCATATCCCCAAGGTGAAGCTGGCACTTACAGACTAAAACACATTATTTTCAAGAAATAGTGTCTTTTAAGAGACTTAAGTAAGCTAATAGGGACAGGAAGGGCAGAGGGATTAGCCGGGACAGAAATAAAGGAAAGGGAAAAGAGATTCTGCAGGCTGTGGTCCTAAGATGGCTAAACCACATTGATGAAATATTTAAACTATCACTACTTAAGGGGTGAAGTTTAAAAGAGGGAAGTTAGGTGACCGAGCAGATGGGTTTAGAATTAGGAAGACTCATCTTGAGTTCAAATCTGGCCTCAGATACTTCTTAACTGTGTGACGCTGGGCAAGTCACTTCACCCTATTTTCCCTTCGTTTCCTCATCTGTAAAATGAGCCGGAGAAGGAAATGGCAAACCACTCTAGAGTCTCTGCCAAGAAAATCCCAAAATAGGGTCACAGAGAATTGGACAGAACCGAAAAGCTGGAACAATGACAAAATGGTTTAAAAATCATTCCCAAAAGACAATTTTTGTCAACAGATGCTTATAAATGTATATATCCCCCCCCCCATACACACACACACAGAAAGAGTTTTCCCTAAAAGTTTGTTCTTGGGGATATCTGAGAACTCAAGATGGCACTGACATGCTGACAAAGGATGATACCATCTATCTTTTATTCCAGTCAGAGAGAAGACGCTGGAAAGACAATCTCTTCTATTCTTCTACCTACCACCTTTCACAGTCACCATACAGCTGGGTCATAAGATTCAGATTCACATTCCATATTTCCACTGGACTGGAGACAGTTACCATATTTCACATAATTATAACTTCAAAAAATACAAATCAGAATACATGTGACTGCTCCAGGGGATTCATTATTTGCACTAATTGAGGCTGTCTTTTAATAAGTGACAGAGAAGGGTAAAGAGGAAACAACAACACTAGATTTGAAGTCCATTCAAAATTCGCTTCTGATATGTACTCAGGCAGGTCACTTGACTTTCGAGGCTTCAGTTTCTTCACCTGAGAAATGGGTACAGTGACACATCGTAGGGTTGTTGTGGGGAACACAGTAGACTCTGTGTAAAGTACATTGCAAATCTTACAATGCTATATTATAAATGAGTCAATTAGTATGATCATGATACCCCTGCCTACTAAATACTTCCTGAAAACATTCCTGTGAGGTAGGTAATTACCACCTAAGACTGGTATTAGGAGAAACCAGGAAACTATTTCTAGGCTCTTGGCACTCTCTCTGGTTAGTCCCCATTTCTGGCATACTCTCCCTCCTCCATTCCAACTACAGACCTTCCTGGCTTCCTTTAAGTCCCTATTAAAATCCCACCTTCCACAGGAAGCCTTCCCCAACCCTTCTTAATTATAGTGTCTATTTATCCTGCACATAGATTCCTTCTATGTATTTGTCTGCATGTTGTCTCCTACGTTAGACCATAAGCTCCCTGAGGGCAGTAAGTCTTTTGCTTTTTACATACCTAGAACTAATCGCAGTGCCTGACACATATGAGATGCTTAATAAATGTTGACTGACTGACTAAATTAGCTTCAGAGTCCCTGCAGCAACTTCTATTGCTCCCAGGGGTCTGACGCCCTCATGTGACCTCCACTATGGACTGTCTTCTCCCCCAGGCATAGTCTTTTCCTCTTCATCTTCTTTTTAGCAACAGGTACTCAGTTTATGGCAAATTACTAAGAAGGTAAGTAACCCAAAGAACTAATGTGGAACAATGTGGTAATGAGTATCAGTGTGTTCATGAGGGAGCTAACCACCCCCACCCCAAACATCACAGAAAGAACACTGAATTTAGAGTCAGACGATCTGAGTGTGAGCCCTGTTTCTGTCATTTGCTTACCTGTGTAATCTTGGGTAAGTCACTTCTCATCTCTGAGACTGTTTCCTCCCCTGTAGAATTAATGGTTTGCACTAGGTGGCCTCGGAGGTACTACTATCCAACTCTAAATCTATGGTCCCAGATAACACATCCATTCAACAATCTTTCTAAGGACAAGGTCAAGGCTGTGCCTTCAATGTGTAGCAGATGCTACAGCAGGTCAGATGAGGAGATGTTCTGAGTGATCAAAGGCTTTTGGCATCTCTCACACCCCAACATATAGGGCTGGTCCCAGTGGCACTATCATATTTCAAAATCATCTCTCATTTGGTATTTTGCTCTGATTAATTTCTAACCCAATCTGAAAAGGAAACTAAATGAGCCATTTATGGAGGAACAAGGGCTGTGATACACTGATGTGCCATTCTTAAAAACTGGATGCAGGTGGGGCTGGGAGCACATCACACACCCAGGCTCCCAGGCTCTGGCACTGACAACTCTTGCTGGTTGCCAAGTTAGCAAACACAACCAGAATGCTCGCCAGGGAATCTCAATTCTCCCGAGCATCAGCTGCTGAGCAACTGCAGCAAAGTATCCTGAGGATTGAGTTAGCCCAGCTCTAGGGAATACCAAGCCCCAAGCAAGAAGCCAGAAGTGAAAGAAACCAAAGAGATCAAAGAATGAGGAAAAGGACCAACATGTACAAAAATATTTAGAGCAATTTTTTTTTTGGTTATATCGGAGAACTGGAAGCCGAGGCAGGTGGCGAAGGTGTGTGTGTGTGTGTGTGTGTGTGTGTGTGCGCGCACGCGCAATATCCCCTCCATCAATTGAGGAACAGATGAATGAATGATGGTACATGAAATGGAATACTAGGGTGCTATGAGAAGGATGAAGATTTCAGAGAAACATGAGAAGACTTCTACGAACAGAGGCAAAGTGAAGTAAAAAGACCAGAGGAACAGTTTATACCAGGAGTGCAGCATCTGCAGCCTCAAGGCCACATGTGACCTTCTAGGTGCAGCCTTTTAGCTGAGTCCAAGTTTTAGAGAACAAATCCTTTTGTTCTATGAAGTTAAAGGGCTGCACTTGAGGACCTAGAGGGCCATATCCAGCCTTGAGGCTGCAGTTTCCCCACCCCTGGCTTATACAATAACAGCATTATAAAGAAATTGAAAAGACTTAGACCACCGCTCAATGTAATAACCACAATTCTGGAAGATCTACAATGAACCACTCTATCCACCTCCTAACAAAGAGGTGATGGGCTCAAAATGCAATATGAGATATATTTTTGGATGTGGCCAGTGCAGGCAATTTGTTTTCCTTAATTATGCATGTCAGCTACAAGTGTTTTGCTTTTCCTGCTTTTTTATCCCCAAAAGGGGAATGGTACAGGTTTTTGGGGGTATTTTTGTTAACTAAAAAAAATTTTTTTTAAATATTTTTTTAAAAGAATTGAGGGAAGAACATAAGAGATTAGTAGGGTATATAGCAGGGAGAAATCGAGTGCCAGCATTTCTCTGAAGGAAGTATTGTTATATCAGCTTTAACGGGTTGCAGGGGTGGTCATCAATACTGGCAGGGCCCGTACAATTAAAAAGACCACGAAATGAAAGGGTGTGTGGTGGTGGGGAGGGTGATTTTAAATGGCTTTATTCCTAGGAGACTCTCTGAGGTCTATTCTAGATATCAGCCCTAGAAAAAGTAGGAGATCCCTTTATAGGCTGCAGTATTCATTGAAAGAGTCCAGTGAAAGTTCCCAGTTCTTAGCAGAGCATTTAAACTGTCTCTAAACTGGAGTTATTCAGGTTAGAGAAGATAAGACACCTGAGATAAGATTTAATCATAGGATCTCCAAGTTGAAAGAGCCCTTAGAAGTCACCTAGTTCAACCCACATCTAAAGAGGAAATCTTTTAACCTGAATTCCATCCAACACTTATGAAATGCCTACAACGTACTAGCACCTAAACTGAGTGTAGAAGGTACAAAATCACAAAACAAAAAGCCCTGCAATCCTATCTTCTCAAACAAAAGACTATTGTCCATCTACTGTGAAGAACATTAGAGCACAGATTTAGAGATGGAAGGGACCTTAGAGGTGATTGTCTATTCCAACACTCTCATTCTACCAATGAGGAAAATGAGTCCCAGAAAGGTTAAACAGGTTAAGATCATACAGGAATCAAGTAGCAGAACTGAGAATTCGAATCCAAGTCTTTTGATCCCAAATTCAGTGGCATTTTTTTCTGTCGTACCTCAGAGGGTAAAAAAAAAAAAAATGGCAACATGAAAAATTTCAACAAGATTTAACAAAGAATTTACTTACGGGGACATGGCTGATAAACAATGAATCAGATGACTGATGCAGGATGCAAGAATTCCCCTGGAGGTCTTGAAACTCAGGCCACATTCTCCTCTCTCTGGGACAATTTAAATTGCGGTCTGCCAGAAGGCAGCAGGAGGCAAACCTCTGTAGGTCATCCTGGAAGATGACTTCTCCAAATCTCTCCAAGATTTCATGGTCATAATACTTGTGTGCTGGGTCATTGTGACAGTGACCTCTGTCAGCGATTACAAAAGTGATGTTGGTGGGAGATCTCATCTGCCTTAAATTCTGGGGGGGAGGGGGAAGGGAGAAGGGGGCATCTCAAGAGGAATACTGACTAGAACAAAACCACGTTCAGAGATAAGCCCCAGGGCACAGGAAGTATGAATAAAGTTAACATGCGATGCAGGATAGTAACAATAAAAATAAATCTAAGCAGTTCTGGCAGTGGGGCTAACAGACAAAAATTATGCTTATTACAAATCAACCACAGAAACAAAGGATAACTACAGGGCACAGTTTAAGATATATACATATATATATTCCCAGGCTCAAGGCTTCCTGCATTAATTGCCATTAGATTCATAGCTCTGTGTCTCTGACCGGCCAGCCAGCTGCTTGTTTTTATTCCCAGTCTAGTCAATTCAAGGAGGAATTTTAATGGATTCTTGGGAGTGTGGCTCAGAAAGGAGTTGCTAGCTGCCTGTACAGTCTTCAACCAGTGTACCACTAGGCCCCACCTCGTCACGTTCACCTTCAGTCTCCTCCGCTGCCAGCCCTTCACAGGTGAACCTGGGAGGCAGGCAATTTGTAATCTCAACCTGCTTCAGCACTAAGAGACCCCTCAAGGTTTCTTTCAATTTACAGGCCTCCTCTCTTTCATTTGACCACTGTCAAAAGGGAGTAAAGATGCAAGAAGACAGTTGCTACCCTCTCTGAGTGTACATGGATGCATCCCTGTGTTCCACAATCCTTTCTCCTTCAAAGTGCTCTAGATTCTATGGGGCTAAAAAAATGGACGCTTACTCTCTCCCCGTAGATGTTCCTTACTGCTGCTGTTCAGTTGTTTCAATCATGTCCAACTCTTCATGACCCCATTTGGGGTTTTCTTGGAAAAGATACTGGAGTGATTTGTCATTTCCTTCTCCAGCTTATTTTACAGATGAGGAAACTGAGGCCAACAGGGTTAAATGACTTACCCAAGGTCACACAGCTAGTAGGTGTCTGAAGCCAAATTTGAACTCAGGTCTACCTGACTCCAGACCTGGCCACCTAGCTGCCACTTTCTCCTCAAAATACAGATGAGGAAATTGAGACATGGTATTGGGAAATGATTTGTTCAGGACAACACAGATTAGTGGGGATGGAGCTATTCCCAGCCCCTAAACCTTGAACTCACTCTCTCTGGGTCCTCAGACATACAACTTCCACTGAAATACTTAAATGGGGAAGCTTTGTAAATTATTCAAGTGATAATCTGTGGCTGTAAAATTAAGCACACAATCACAAGAAGTAAGACTAAGGAACTTCAGATCTTGAGGCCCTTGGCTCACATACCTAGCCATCTCCATCACACAAGGAATCTGAGACATTTTTAGCATTTTACTCAATTCTAGTACTTCTCCTCAGATTCTCCTGGGACTCCACAACTAGGTACTTCAATTTCTATGTATTTTATGGGTCAGAATCCTCTCTAAACCATAGCTCACAAGTCCCCACTAACGTGTTTTTCACTTTTACTAGTCAGTCATAGGAAACACTTAGTTTATAACAAAGGTATTTAATTAAATGGCGATGTAAATAGCAAAAATACAGTAGCTTTACTGAAGACCTTAAATTTGCCCAATAACACGTAAACACGTATTGGGGAAGACTGGACCTTCCCAAGGATTGTGCTGCATGCAGTGTGGTCTCAGGTTCTCTCGGGTCTTCTAATAACACCAAGGGAGTGAGGTAAGGTGTAGTGGAAAGAACACTGGACCAGGAAGGGTCAGGAGACCCAGGTGCTAGTTTCAGTGAGAACTTTCAATGCCACTTACCAGCAGCTATGTGGTATGGAATGAGTTACTTCACACCCCTAGGCCTCCCTCCTACACAGCAGTAAAACAGAAGGATTGAACAGCATGATTTCTGAAGACCCCTTCAAGAGAGTTCAATATTTTTATCAGCACAGGCATGAGAAAGACTATGTCAATGATGGAAAAACCTTCAATACTAAATCTTTGGGAGTATCACAGTTATCAAAGCAAATTCTAAGACTTTCACTTGCCCCATACCCTTTTAAATCCATTAAAAAAAAGATATTCCTTGCGTGTCCATCTACTAGAAACAGTACTATGCAGTGAAATGTGCCCTAGAGGGGAGAGGAAGGGAGAGAAGGTAACAAGAACTGACTGACATTTCAGCTAAAAAAGCAGTATTCATCTAATAGGGCAACACACCTCATGGGTCATCTCTTCACTGTGGCACACTGTCAAAGAAAAAAAGCTTCCAACTTCCTATGACTTTTAAAATCTCAATTGAAAAAGGCATTGATGGCTGATGTATGTATATGTATATATGTATATGTGTGTGTATACACATATATATGTATAAACACACATACATAGTTGGGAGTATGGAGGTATTTTTTTAATGTACCACATAATTAGTAGGATTGAAGCCTATACAGTGAAACATCAATGGATTTCTAGTCCACTACCTTAATCACTTGATCATTTTACAGCAGAGAAAACTAAGGTCCTGGGAGGTTCAAGTGACAAGATGAAGGTCACACAAATAATAAGCTTCAGAGGGGGAATATGAGCCTGGGTCTTCTGACCCCCCAATGCTCTAACTCTAGAGCCAGTGCTCTGTTTAATGTACCATGATGCCACCTCAACCTAAAAGATGTGTAGTATGTAGCACATCTCAAAGTGACTGAGCACTAATTTATTTACCTACAAAATGGGAACCCTAACCTATATCACATGGTTGTTGTGGGGAAAGCACTTTTGTAAACCATTGGATATGAGCAATAATAACACTGTCTAACACTGAAATAGTGCTTTAAGGTTTGCAAAGCACTTAACAAATATTATATCAATTCTCACAACAGCCCTAGGCAGCAGGTGCTATTATTATCTCCATTTTACAGATGAAGAAACTGAGGCAGAAGGAGGCTAATGACTTGCCCATAGTCACACTGCTAGTGTCTGAGTCTGGATTTATAGAAATGAGAGTTACTACTAGTATGCATGAAAACTTTTCTTAGGATTTTAAGCACAGGAGAACCATACAAAACTTTCTGGTAAGTTTTTTTTTTTTAAATCCATGTTGTTATAGCACCTGATATGACATCACAGTCCAATGACAGCCCCTGGACAGCAGGAGACAAGAGTGCCTGGTGCCTGACTTGGAAATTAAGACGGTACCATGTGCATTTGAAATTAATCCTTAAATTACAGAAAGAAAGACTCCACACACATTCAGAGGTTCTGGATTCATTTGTCTATCCTGATCATATACTGCTGGTCTCCAGAAGGTTTGTCAGAGTTTTGCCGATTCTGTTCTCATTTATCCGGTTTGTGGCTTATCCACAGCAAGACCATTACAGTCTGTTCTTCTGCTGTCCTTGCTCTGACAAGTCAACTCCCTCTGGTTACTCTGAATGAACATCCTTCGAAACCTCAATCCTTAACCAGACACGTAGACTCCAGGGAAGATGAGAGAAAAGTCATCAGTCAGAGGATGCGCTCTGCTCCCAGCCCACAGATGCTGAGTTGGGAAACAAGAGGGCACAAACCAGACAGCTGCTCTTCCTATAGGGGCTTTATTACCTAGCAAGAAGTGAACCCAGACACATTTTAAGACTTCAGTAGAAGTCTTCAAACAGAGGATAAATTACCATTTGTTGGGTATAGGGTATAGCTTATTCTTGGTTAGGGAAGGATGAGACAAGATGGCAGGTGACGTACCTAATGACTCCTAGTTATCAGTCAACTTATGTAAAAAACACATTCTCCAAGGTCAATCATAATTTTTTTTAAAAAAGTTATCTACCTATACCTCTATTTGGGTAGCTAGATGGCACAGTGAACAGAGTGCCAGACCTGGAGTCAGGAAGATCTGAGCTCAAATCTGACCTCAGGTACTTACCAGCTGTGTGACCCTAAGCAAATCACTTGTTTGCCTTAGTTCCTCATTTGTAAAATAAGCTGGAAAAGGAAATGGCAAGCCACTCTGGTATCTTTGCCAAGAAGACCCCAAATGGGGTCACAAAGAGTTGGACATGACTGAAATGACTGAACAACAACATACCCCTAGTTCTCTAATTAATACCTGAGAAGGAGAAAAACCAGTGTTTCCAAACTCAGGACATTTGGCTTTTCCATCCATGCCCCTGTACCCTTCCTCTACCCTTCCAGTCTTCTCGCTCCTTACATACATACACTAAAAAGTCTTCAGTCCAGTGCCACTGGCCTGCTTGCTGATGATCTTTAAGCCAGACATCTCCTGACACCATGCATTTTCTCTGGCAGTTCCCCATGCCTGGAAGGTTCTCCTTCCTCCTCTCTGCCTCCTGGCTTCCATCAAGCCTCAGCTAGAATCTCACCTTCTACAGGAAGCCTTTCCCAATCCCCCTTAATTTTAGTGCTTTCCCTTTGTTGATTATTCCTCATATGTCTCCCCAGTTAGACTATGAGCTCCTGGAAGACGGTCTATCTTTTTTTCTATTTCATTAATTTATTTTTAGTTTTCAACATTCATTTCCACAAGATTTTGAGTTAGAAATTTTCTCTTCATCTCTCCCCTCCCTCCACCAAGCCAGTTTGCATTCTGATTACCCCTTCCCCCAACCTGCCCTCCCTTCTATCACCCCCCTCTCTTATCCCCTTCCCCTCTATTTCCTTGTAGGGCAAAATAGATTTCTATACCTCATTGCCTGTATGTCTTATTTCCCAGTTGCATGTAAAAATTTAACATTCATTTTCAAAACTCTGAGTTCCAACTTCTCTCCCTTCCTCCCTTATCTCCCCACCCTCATTGACAAGGCAAGCAACTCGATATAGGTTATACATCTGTAGTCATGCAAAATAATTCCACAACACCCCAGCTTCTAGGATAAGAACTCACTGTTTGACAAAAATTGCTGGGAAAACTGGATAACAGTGTGGCAGAAATTAGGCATAGACCCATGCCTGACACCGTACACAAGAATAAAGTCCAAATGGGTACATGACTTAGGTATAAAGATTGATACCATGAATAAACTGGAGAAGCAAGAAATAGTGTATTTATCAGATTTATGGAGAAGGGAAGAATTTTTTACTAAAGAAGAGATAGAAAGCATTATGAAATGCAAGATGGATAATTTTGATTACATTAAACTGAGAAGTTTTTGCACAACCAAACCCAATGCAACCAAAATTCGGAGGGATGTAGTAAATTGGGAAAGAATTTTTATGGCTAAGCTGGGGGATAAAGGCCTCATTTCTAGAATATATAGAGAAGTGACTCAAATGTAAAACCATACAAGTCATTCCCCAATTGATAAATGGTCAAAGGATATGAACAGGCAATTTTCAGAGGAAGAAATTAAAGATATCTATAATCATGTGAAAAAATGCTCTAAATCACTTTTGATTAGAGAGATGCAAATCAAAACAACTCTGAGGTACCACATCACACCTATAAGACTGGCAAACATGACAGAACAAGAAAATGATAAATTCTGGAGAGGATGTGGGAGAGTTGAAACACTAATTCATTGTTGGTGGAACTGTGAGCTCATCCAAGCACTCTGGAGAGCAATTTGGAACTATGCCCAAAGGGCTACAAAAATGTGCATACCCTTTGACCCAGCAATATCGCTACTAGGACTGTATCCCCAAGAGATCATAAAAATGGGAAAGGGTCCCACATGTACAAAAATATTTATAGCAGCACTCTTTGTAGTTGTCAAAAACTGGAAGTCAAGGGGATGCCCATCAATTGGGGAATGGCTGATTAATTATGGTATATGAATGTAATAGAGTACTATTGTGCTATAAGAAATGATGAACAAGAAGACTTCAGAGAGGACTGGAAGGACTTATATGATCTGATGCTGAGCTAAAGGAGCAGACAGGAGAACTTTGTGCACAGCAACGACCACAGTGTGCGAGAGTTTTTTCTGGTAGACTTGGAACTTCGTAATAATGCAAGAACTTATTAAAAAAAAAATCCCAATGGTGGTTTTCTAAGGCAAAACACCTTTCACACTCAGAGAAAGAAATATGGAAGTCATTCACAGAACGTAGCAGATCATGTCTGTGTGTGTGTGTGTTTTTGTGTATCATGTTTTGATTTGTTATATGATTTCTTCCATCTATTTTAGTTCGACTACATAGCATGACTATAGTGAAAATGTATTCAATAGGAAAGTATATGTAGAACCTATATAGAATTGTATGCAGTCGTGGGGAGGGAGGGGGGTAGTGGGGGGTAGGTTTGGGGGGGATAAAATCTTAATTTTATGGCAGTGATTGTAAAACATTAAAAAATAATAATAATAAAATTAAATTAAAAAAAATAATTCCACAACAGTCATGTTGTAAAAGACTAACTGTATTTCCCTCCATCCTATCCTGCCCCCCATCCTATCCTGCCCCCCATTTATTCTATTCTCTCTTTAGACCAAGGACAGTACCCATCTTTTGCCGTTGTTTACATTCCCAGCACTTAGTATGGTGCCTGTCACACAGTAATAATGTTTCTCAATAAATTTTTACTAAATGGCTCCAACTTACCTTTCTAGATTGATTCCACATTATTTGCCCTATTCATTATTTATTTATTTATTATTTATTTATATTTATTACTGTCTGTCCCTTACTCCTATGTTTCAGCCAAAGGGGATCACTTGTTGTTACTCATACAAGACATTCTCATTTTTTTGTCTCCCTGTCTTTGAACTGACTGCTCCCCCAGCCTGAAATTCTCACCCTCCTCTCCTCAGCCTCTTGGAATCTCTAGTTCCCTCTGAGATTCAGTTCAGGGACCAGTTTCTCCAGAAGAACTTTCCTGAGTCTCACACCTTTTCACATCTCCTCCTTCTGAAATTACTTGCATTTATTTCCCTCCAATTGAACATAAAGTCTTTGAGGGCATGAACTTGTCTTTCTCTCCTGGGTGCCTAGGCCCATGGTAAATGTTGAATAAATAAATGCTTGTTGCACTGCATTTGCCCTGTCTTAGTGATGACTCCTGCCTCTTTATTTGCTTCATTTCACAAAGCCCTAGCAGGGGGAGGAGGGTGGAGACATACTCTACTGTAACACATCCCTAAACCAACACCTACAGTAAAGACAGCAATTTAGACTATGCAAGTGTGATGTTCCTTTCTAGGGGATGTGCTGCCTGTCCAGCTCAGTGCCTGGAGGGAGCTGGAAACTCTATTGTCCACACTTTGAAGTTATTATTCAACCACAAACAGGAACTATATTTAGGACTTTTTCCATGGAGGAGCCATATCCAAAAGGCCACCAAGCTCAGTAACACACAAAGGTTAAATGAGGCTGCCTGGCCAAAGGGATACCGCACATGCCAGTCACAGTCCAACTCTGCCTGTTAAAGCGCCGCTTCTAATTTTGTAAACAGGCTTTAAAATTAATGGAAGGGCAGATGAGAGATCCCAGCTCAAAACCCAGCTCAGATCCCAGCTCCCCTCCCCGCTCCTGCCTCCGTGTCCTCTCTGCTGAATTATGTAATATGGTCAAAGAGGGGCTTAATTTGATTTTATTTTAAACCCAGGTGGCTGGCTTCATTTTTCACAGATGAGCTCAGGATAAGGAACTATGTAGCCGGGCAGAAGAGCAGCGATGGAGGTAAGGAGAAAGAGGATAGTATCTGAGGGAGGTAAGAGTAGCAGGACAAATTTTTCATCAACTTATGTAAATAAAAGTCTATGAGGAAACTGTCAGAAGCTCTCAAGCCTGCCCTACATCAGTGAAAACCCCACCCATCTATGAAGCCCACCCACCCAGGTAGAGAAGCAGTGACATATTTCCTGCTTTCCATTTACCTTGTCTTTCCCCCGAATGGAAATATATATATACCTCCAACACAGGAGTACTGTTAGAGTCAAATAATTTACCGTTGAGTGCTCTGAGCTTAGAGAGGCAGGAATGTGCCCATAAGAATGCAAAATATTGCCATTCACTTTTAGGGAGGGAGGGTGATATATTTATTTATTAAGATAAAACCGAGGAGATCCTAAAGCATATTGTTGCTTCCAAACAGACCTGAAGGTACAAAAATTAACACAAAATAAAATAAAACAAATCCCTTCTAAGTTCATTGGGCAGGCCCTGGTATTCTTCCATGATCAATTCAGGTTAAGTACCCTAAGGCCTCAGGCAACTCAGCTGACCTCTCTATGCCTCAGTTTCTTCATCTGTAAAATAAGGGAATTGAACTAGATCATCTCAAGGATCCCTTTCTACTCTAAAGCCTAGGAAATCTATGAGCAGTATCTATATTAAGTAACTCCAATTCCCCAAGGCTCTCCAGCTGTCTCCTCATCCCTTATAAATAGAAAGTACCTACAGCCAAATCTTGATCATCTGTACCAATGGATGGGGACCTTGATGCAGGGAATCCAAGAATCATTTCTATACAGCAGAAATAAATTGACTGGCAGTGCATAAAGCAGGAGACTCAGAGTCCAGAAGACTTAAATTCAATTCCTACTTAAGTCACTTACTAGCTATTTGTCCATGTGCATGTCACTTAATCTCTCAGCCTCAGGTACTATAGCTGTAAAATGGGTATGATAATAACACCCACCTCACAGGGATGTTGTGAGGATTATATGAAATATCTATAAAGCACTCTGTGGTAGTATGGTTTGTCTTCTGTTCTCAAAGAGGACCATGACATCAGGAAGATGATGCCATGACTTGGCATTGGATTTAATTGGAATTGGATTTAAGTGAGGGAAGGCAAACTTTAAATAGCTATACAAATCATGATAGAAGCAGTTTGGTGGTCCAGCGGATAGAGTGCCAGACCAGGAGTGAGGAAGATATGAGTTCAAATCTGACCCCAGATCCTTCTAAATTGTGTGATGCTGAGCAAATCACTTACTTCATCTGTAAAATAAGATATAATTATTGCACTTACCTCCCAAAATTGGTATGAGAAGCAAACAAGATAATTATTTGTAACATATTTTGCAAATCTTAAAGCACTATTTAAGTGTTAGCTATTACAGCTAATACATTCCCTTCACCCAACCCCCCAAAAAATCTGCCCTCTTGCTTCATTATGCTTTTCAAGGTGGTATGGTGTACAATAAAGATCACAGGACTTGGAGTCAAGAGGACTTTAGCCAAAATCTCAACCCTCTAAGCTGCTTACAGGTATGACCTTGAGCAAGTCCCTTAATCCTTTGGGGGGTCTCAATTTCTTCATTTGTAAAATAGGGAGGTTGGATTCTATGACTTCTCAAGTCCCTTGAAGCTTACAATCTATGCTCTCATGACTTTCCTTAAGCTACATAAAATGAGTCTGTATTCCTTACCCTTGTAACAACAACTCAATTTTCTGTGTCTTTTTGAGGTTTACAAAAAATTTCCCAATAACTGACAGCCTCAATGTCTGGTAGGCAGGGAGCCAAGTTGGGATTAAAAATTTGATGTGGATAGCTAAAGGCCAGCTTGACCCCTGCTGGATTCCACACCATCTCCTGGAGTAGTCTGTTTCTGAACCAATAAAAACTGCATTTGGGAGAAATATGAACACATCAAAGACTGATAGTCCCAGAATTTCAGGAGCTGAGAAGGGGCCTCACCTACTGCTGGGGAAAGACCCTGAATCACTTGCACGAAGCAAGGAAGGGAAGGATTCATAAATGCAATGGAATATTATTATACCACAGGAAATGATGAGGCAGAGTGAGGCTGAAGATGGCAGGCCTGCCTTGGCGTCAGGAAGGATCTAGGCTCAAATGCCACCTCTGACACATGATGGCTAGGTGGCCCTGGGAAGGTCACAAGCTCCCACTGCCCACATGCATCTCCTTATCCATTGCAAAACAGGCATCTATTTGCGTTGGTAGAGGGATTTGCCAGGTTGGTAATGCTCTATATCAGGGGTCAGCATGATGCCACCTATTTTTGTCTGGCTGTTAAAAATATTTTTCCTTTATATTTTAAAATATAATAAAAACTTTATTTTAAAATGTCAAAATCATTCTTAGCTCATGGGCTGAGCCAGTTTGCAAACTCTACTCTACATCCATGAAACCACAAGTCCGGTCAAAAAAGAAAAAGAAAGAAGAAACAATGAATATGACAAATTCATAAAAGGATGGGAAGACACAATTGTTGGTACAGTGTGAATAAACAAAACCAGGAAAACAATACATAGAATGGCTAGACAATAGAAATAGAAAAAAAAAACAAACCGTTAAACAGAACGCTTTGCAGAGGTGGGTGAGTTCAGGTGGGGAATGTCCCATATACTGACTGTCAGACTTGTCTGGTATATTCAATAGTTTAACTAAACTTTGTTATCCCTCTTTCTTTTCTATTCTTTGTCACAAGAGATGGTTCTCTGGGTAGCAGAGGATTTATCTGGAAATTAAGGTAATGAAAAAACAAAAGACATCCCTAATATTTTTAAAGGCAATGAAACAGGGGGAGGCATCTGTCAACTTGCCAATAGGACAGCATTCAGCAGAGACAGTTCTAAACCTGACTCAGAAACAGGCCAAGCTGAGGTTACCAACCCCAACTGTACAGTTGACTCGACAGGCCAGTGGTGACTTGGGCCCACTTCTCCCTTCCCAAATCTTTCCTCTCAAATTCTCAGTGGTTTTCCCATACTGTTATTCAAACAGCCCCAACCATGGCTCCTACAAACACCTCCCTTTACAGCTGAGGAAATTGAGTCATAGAGAGGGAACGTAATTTGCTCAGGTTGCCCAAGTCAGAATGAACAAATCAGGGCTTCGGCAAGACCTCTGACATCAAACCCAATGCTTCTTCCATCTGACTACCCACTACCCTGCTTCATTCACTGATCTACCTTCCTCTGCAGGTAAGGGGAGTTCCTCACTACACCTCCCTGGCTGACACAGGCAAGTCACATTTGGAGATCAAGATACATTTGTTTTCTAAAATCTTTTCTGGCATCAATTCAATTGCTTCCAGGAGTCCAAAGAGTGGGGGTATTTCAACCTGGTTCTATGGTGTCTGAGTGACCAGCAAATCATCTGACTATTCTGTGTTGGCCTCAGCTTCCCAGTGTGTGAAATGAGGCAGATAGGCTAGACTAGGGGTGCTTAATCATTTCTGTGTCATGGATCCTTTGGAAGACTGTACCTATCCTCGTAATAAGGTTATTAAATGAATAAGATAAAATGCCAAAGATTAAAACCCATTATATTGAAATATAAGTGATAAAATGTTAAAAGAAAAATACATGTACCCCTGGTTAAGAACCTCTGAGGCAGATGAAGTCTAATGTCGTTTTCAGCTCACGTGCTTTACAATCCCAATAACAACATGTTCCATGGTTCTTGGCTGGGCTAGAAACAGGACATCCAAAGTTCCCAATTTCTGCCCCACCCCCATCAGTAATACATGCTTATGGGATTTTTGATGTTGCGTTGTTTTAGTCCTGCCTGACTCTTTGTGACCCCATTTGGGGTTTTCTTGGCAAAGGTAGTGGAGCTGTTAGCCATTTCTCTCTCCAGTTTATCAGACAGATGAAAAATTGAGGCAAACAAGGTCAAGTGTCTTGCTTAGGGACAACAGCTAGTAAGTGCCTGAGGCCACATTTGAAGTCAGGTCTTCCTGACTCCAGGCCTGGTACTTTATGCACTGCACCACCTAGCTCACCCAACAGCTGTAAATAAATGGAGGCTGTGTGTTTAATCCCTATCCAGACTGATATTCCATTAAACGGTGCTCATAGAGATATTGGCACCCCTAGCCCCCTCCCCAGATCACATCACTCCTGTGCACTGCACTTCACTCCTCCCCTCCACCTTAGTCTCCCTAGATCCCTTCAAAGCCCAGCTCAGGCGCTACCTCCTCAGAGGCCTTTGCTGCTCTCACTAGCTCTCAGTGTCCTCTCTTAAAATTGCTCTGTATTATACTTGGTATTTAATCACTTCTTCGCGACTTGTGTCACCAAAAGGGAATGGGAATTTTTCATCTTTTATCCCCTATGCTGAACAGAATGTTTTGTAGAGATAAAGAACTTAATAAATGCTTGTTGAATGACTAGACCAGAAAGTCCCTTTTGATGGGAGAATATTGAGAAAGATCAGGAAATGGGCAAAGCATAGTCATGGGAAAAATAGAGGCAACTCTCTAAGACTCTCAGTTACTAAAAAAGTGCTGACCATCATTGGTAGGTCCCCCAATAAAATCACAGAGTTAGTCCCAATCTCCAGACATTATGGGATGTACATTTCTGTTTCCCCTGAGCCCAGTGGAAGCTCCTCAAAGACAGGAACCATTTGGTTCTGGGCTTATCTTCCCAGTGTCTGGCATAATAAATGCTGATGAATTGAACTGAATTATTCAAATTCATGGACCACTCTTAATCCTTGGATGGGACTCTTGTTCCAAAGCAGCTCGAGCTCAGCAAGATTCCCAGGGGCCAGGAAGTCCAAAGCTCATTGGCAGGCAGAATTTCAAGGAGTTCCCTAAACCACAGATCATAACATTATCTATAAGTAATCATTTAATTATCTTTTTAAAGTTTAAATACCAGATTATGGTCAAACTGTAACAGCATTTTACTGCCTGTGCAATCCACATGTATCCCACATGCTGGGCTCCCAGGCCCTACTTCTTAGAATCTTTCATTTCCTTCAAGACTCACACATGGCCATCTTTCTGGATCTCCCAGCTCATTAGTTCACTCTACTTCCTCAAATTATTGTTTATTTATTTTTGGAGTGTACATGTTATATAATCACGTGTGTAACAATACAAACAATAATAAACACTAGTATTTCTATAGCACTAGAAGGTCTGCAGAGATCTTGAGATTCTCCTAACAACCCTGGGAGGGATTATTATCCCCATTTTACAGAAGATGAAACTGAGTCAGGCAGAAGTTCAATGACTTACTTGCCCAGAGTCACCTAGCTAGTCTAAGGCAGGATTGGAACTTGGGTCTTCCTCACTCCAGGCCCTGCACTTAGCTGCGTAAGTAGTATGTAAGTTCTCTGAGGACAGAGACAATTTCCTCTCTGTAACATCAACACATTAATACAATATCTTGCCAGTAACAGATACTTGACAGATGTCTATAGAATTCGGTGTCTAATAGTGGCACTGTGTCCCAAATGTTAGATCCTACATCCTGTCACCCACCACTTCTCCGGAAGCCAGAGAAGTAACCATGGCAACTCTGCTTTTCTTTCCCCCCATACTAAGCAAATAACCCAGATGCCACTCCCTTTGGACCTTATTAGTGCTGCCATATTAGTGGTTCCCAGGACAACACCGCTACCATGCCAGGCATGACCTTGCTGAGAGCAGGACACTGTTCACCTCTGGTGGGGCTTCCTGAGCAACAGTAAAAGACTCAAATGGAGTCGGACACCTGCCTGAATCTCCTGGGGGTGGCACAATGTGTTGAAGCCTTCCAATTTCCCATGACTCAGCCAGTCTCAGTGAGCAAGGCAGAAAACAAGAGAGCCCCAAACTGTTTCACAGACAAAGGTCTACTGTGAATGGTCCACAGGAATGAGGACACAAAACTGGAGCCCTAATGGAAGGGAACACACAGTCTATCTCTTTTTCTTCTCCTTCCTTACCTTGATTACCCTTCTCCCTTCCAGAGCCAACTTCCAGAATGAAGCCCAGGGTCCAGAAACCACCTAGGAGCTCTGATCTGCTTTTTGATAAAGCCTTTAGTGAGGGTTAGCACATCTGGATGGAGTCAGAAAGACCTGGGTTCAAATTCAGCCTCAGATACTGCCTAGCTTAGTGACCCTGGGCAAGTCACTTAACCACTCTTGGCCTCAGCTTCCTCATCTGTAAAATGGGGATGATAATAATAGCACCCATCCTGTGAGGATCAAATGAGAAAATAATTGTAAATAACAGCACCCATCTCCCAGGAATGCAGTAAGGATCGAATGTAAAAGGCCTTTGTCAACTGCTCAAGTGCTACATAAGTGACAGACATTTTAATGGTTGCTATTATTATGAGACTAGGTTAGGGGTTTTTTTTAACTATTAGATTCCTAAGAAACACAAGGCAACTTGATCACCTCCACATCTAGCTCCACCTCCACACAGACAATAAACTAACACTTGATTACAAGAGGACATGCCTTTATATGCATTCTCTCACTGAATCCTCCAGACAGCTCTACAAGGTGAGTACTACAGTTATGACTGTTCTCATTTTTATAGATAAGGAAACTTAAGCAGGGAGAGGTTGTGACATGAGTTGGCCCAAGGTGATAAAGCTAGTAAAGGCTCAAGGTGGGATTTGAACTCATGTCTTTCCAAGGAAGAACTCCCAATCCAGCACTCTATCCACCTCCTCTTTCAGTCTGGCTCCTTCCAGAAAGTAGGGTCACTAGTGTTTTCACTAGTAGTCCTGCCAACTAACCCAGAGACCTCCAAGCATTACAATGCTATCCCTGGACTTGACAGAGGAAGGTGGGAGGATGGGAGGTGAAAAGAGAACAAGGAAGAGAGGCTGCTGCTGATCCAGACATCTGGACAGCTCCATTCACTCCCAACTTCTGATTTTTGGCAAGGAAGAAAGAAAGCCAATGCTTTCACCTTCTTACTCCAAGGGCTATTGGGCAAAAACTTTAACCACTAAAACTACTTAATGTTCCAGCTCTGGCACCTTATGTAACAAGTGAACACTTATTCCCCAGTGATGATGCTGACCATATGCATTCATTCATTACAGAGAACAGGAGGAGACAATTTAACTTTGGCTTGATTACAGCCTGGACTCCATGTTTTCTTGCTGGACTTTTTGCTCCAGTCTTATTTTCATTTGCAGTATATAAATTCTTTCTACCCTCCTTGAACCAGCTCCCTTCCTCCTCTTTCCAGGCTTGAAAGTGGTCAGGAATAATTTCCATTGTCACTGACTTAAAATTTCCCACTTTGAAGATGGAAATAAACATTCTCTTGTCCTTTCCTGAAATAAGAATAAATTTTTCCATTCAATCATCCTAGCAGACCCTGAAGCCTCATTACTGGCAAACAAGGGCCTGGCCTGGGAAATCCAAAGAGACAAAGCAAGCCCCTCTCTGACATTGACCTGCTGACAAATCTATATTTAAGTCCTGGAGTAGTCCCACCAAGTGATCTAATCCCAACTGAATTTTACAGTTGAAGCAACTGAGGCTAGGAGAGGCACAGTACACATGAATCAAGTGGCAGAGCCAGGATATAATAATTGTCCTTTATAAAGCATTTTCAGTACATCATCTCATCTGAGTCTCAAAACCACTGTTTCAGTTTTGCTTTGTTTTGTTTTTTGTCTATTCATGCCCAGTGTCTAGCATGGAACAGGTGCTTAGCGAAGCTTACTGAATGGATGACAGTACCTACTACGCTCATTTTACAGATGAGGAAACCAAGGTTCAGAAAAGTTAAGTGACTTGCTCAACGTCACACAACTAGCAAACACTGGAGATTGGATATTCTGACTCCACAGCACCACCCTGCCCCAAAGGAGTTAGGACCAGGTTACAGCTGATCCACTGCTGGCACTTAACCACACCGTGTTCTTACAGACTTAACCAGGAAATGCTTGGCAGAATGAAGACACAAGCTACCTCACACATAAAGGGGCTTTACAAGATGAAATAAAAAATAATATAAAGGAACATTAATTAGATGCCCTTCCCCCTTCCTCTTATGGACACATTCTCTGCCCTAGAGCAATGCATTCTCCTAAGGCTCTGTTCATCCTAAGACAATGTCTCCACAGGTGAACAGTAGATGAGAATAAATGGCAGACTTGTCCACTCCTCCCCCTCCTCCCCCTCCTCCCCAGACTCTTCCTTCTTCCAGACCAAGGGGAAAGATCAGACAGGCCATTGGTTTTAATGCCTCTCTCCTCCCACCTGTAACCCACAGATACTTCCATAACCAGTATTCTGGACTGAGTGTAACTGTACTGTGATATCTCATGGGCTGCCTTCTTTTTTGATCATTTTTCTACATTTTTTCCTGATCAAATGTTCTGAGTCACCTTGCCAAGTAAGGTGAATGGAAGCTCTCAAAGTGTTTATAATTACCATCCCTATCTGTTTGGTGGTGTGCTGTAATAACTCAGAGATTAGGCCTGGAAGCTACAGGAGAGGACCGAATGCATGAAAGGCTGTCAGTTTCCGAGTTGGGGGGAGGGAGAGAACAGTGGTTCTTGGCCAGGTTTCCCAGTCCAAACCCTTTAAGCCATGCTGCTGGGTTAAATCTTGAGACCTCAAGGACACCTTGGCCTTGAAGGATATAGCCAAAGTACCAAATCAACAGTCACACATCTGCTGATTAAAACCCAAAGCAGGAGAGGATAGATCTTGCTTCTGCCTCAACCTGAATCAGGAGGGTGAGTTTAAAGGTACTGCAGTAGATGGAGGCCTAGACCTCCTGTTCCTAGCCTTGGACAGTGCTACAGACAGTTAAGACACAGCCTCAATTACCACACTGGTTTTCAGTATGAGGCTGCCTGGCTACAGATGTCTGGTTAAAATTTCTCTCCAGCTACAAAACTCAGATGCTTCAGCGAGAGGCAAGCCTCAGGGTGAAGAATTAGAATGCTAGACAAATCCTTCTTCTCTTTTGTTCAGCAGTTAGCTCTTTGAAGAGGGGCTAGGGTCAAAGACCTCTACCCTTCTGCTGTCTTCAGGAAGCATTACCTCCAAAGTACTTTGCAAACAGGTGAAAGGGCCACTGGTTTGTCAAACTCAGTTCTACTCCCTTGTGGAATATTCCTGTTTTCAAAGGAGCTACAGAATACCTATCAACTCCCTCTGTAAATCAGCCTATGTCAGAAAAAAAAAAGTGGAAATATTAAATCCACCGCATACACCTAAGTCCTACACAAATGCAAAATGAAAACCACATTTCCCTACCAAAAGACTGACTTAAAAACTAGACTGCACCATCCTACATGCCAATAAAGTCAAATGCCATATGGATCCTTTTCTGCCCAATGACTACTAACTCTCTCATAAGCTACTCTGAGCAAGTGCTGGATACAGAATGCAGAGTACAAAAGAAGCACTGAAATTGTTCTCATCTCACAGAGTAATTGGGTTTCTTTCGATCAGTAAGCCCCAGTTGGGGGCAGCTAGCATGCAACAAGTTTTCAAAAGGTAGCCTAGAGATCTGATGACTACTCTGAGGAACAGACTGTTCTCCACTATGAGAGACTGTAAATGAAGGAATCACATAGTCAAGTCACCTCAAAGTGTCATCCAGAAGCAATAAATGATGAGAACTGGCCTGGAGTGGCCACTGTTGAAAGTTCTTGCTAGTTCTTTGTCTCTCTCTAGGGAGGCAATTCAGGTGGTGGTGGGAGGAACGTGAATCAGCTCTGTCCTCATTCTCTTTAGCTGTCTCTGAGCATGTCACTTTCCTACTCTAGGCCTCAGTTTCCTTTTCTGAAAAATGAGAGGGAAAGGCTAAGGGGCGGGCTCTGGCTTTAACATTCTATGAGTCTGCGAATCTAATGAGTACTCCCAACCATACCATCCACCAAGAAGAGCCATTTCTAATTTTATTTTTATCCTACTTAAAGAGGTATTGTGGCCTAGTAGATAAGGACCAGCTTCAGAAACAGAAAATTCCCACGTAGTACATTCATCCCTAGAGCCTCCATGGTCCCTAGTCCTAATGGCAATTTCACAAAGAGCCCCAGCCACGGTCACTTTACCCCTTGCTCAATTTACCTTTATATGTTCTCTTCCCTTACTACTGCTCTTCAATAAGTAAGAACTGTCTTGTTCACTTGTTTTTTATCTCTGGCACTTAGCACAATGCCTCCCACATTGTAAGCACTTAATAAATGTTCTCCATATCTATTTAATCCCACCTTTGACTCATGCTGACCATGACATCTTGTGGGGCTCTTCAAATTCTGAAAGCTATAAATTGTGGAAGTTTGCTCGGTCAGGGAATTCCCAATACCAATGAAATCAGAGGTCCAGTCCAAAGGCCCTTTATCACTCACAACAGATGAATCAAAAAATCACCACTTTCCAGTTCCTAGATGCTGCCTCCTCTTCAGATTAGAACAAAAGGCAAATCTAAAGACACAACTCTCCCCCACTGGCCCTGGCCACCAGCACTTGGACCAAGTCCATGGCATCCAGACATGCACTTTCCTCTTCTATATGGGAGTAGGAGTGCCAGCCACAGCATGGCAAGCAGCACTATGAAATCAAATAGAACATACGTCTCACTAGACTGCCTGCCCCCTTCCTGGGACTCTGCCCTAACCAAAATTAGAAAAATTATAATTGAACAAATCAGCCATGGAATCTGAAAGGGAGAAGATGTTCAGGGGCATTGACACCTACTTTCTACTTACTATTTCAATCAATGAGTCAAGGCTCCATAATTCCATCACTCTGGGATCTTTTTTCACCAAGGAAGACTAAAAGAACATGCCTTAGGAGAACACAGAAGCATGGAATTTGGGGTTGGAAGAGACTTCTGTGGCCATCTAATTCAAATCATATTTACAAAAGAACCTCTGCTATAACAGATCCAACAAGTATCCATCCAGCTTGTGCCTGAAGCCCTCCAATGAAGAAGAATCCATCATCACCCCATCCCCCAAGGCTGCCCATTCTAACAGTTTAAGATATGTGTTCTGACTGCCATAAAGGATAGGGTTCCAGACTTAGAGTTAGGAAGACCTGACTCCAAGCTCACCCCAGACATCTACAATCTAGATGGCCCCTGCTTAAGTCTCTTAACCTCTCTGTGCCTCTGTTTCCTCATCTTTAAAATGAAAGGGCTAGATTCAATGGCCTCTAAAATTCCCTTTCACCTCAAAATTGATCATTGATCCTAAGACTAAATTTACAGTCCTTACTGAAATGCTCTCCCAGTGTATATAATCATCTGCATGTTACCAGGGTCCTCCTCTCTTTAATAACCAGCTAAATATCAACAGGTCAATGTAGGAGGACCAGGCTTCAAGGTATGCTGTATTCCAAGTCCAAAACCAGAAATGATCTGTGACTCAGTTGTCAAATCTTTTAAAGGAAAGTTGTTGCTCAGTTGTTTCAATCATATCTGACTCTTTGTGACACCATTTGGGGTTTTCTTGGCAAAGGTACTGGAATGGCTTGCTATTTCCTTCTCTAGTTCATTTTACAGATAAAGAAATTGAGGCAAACAGGGTCAAGTGACTTGCCCAGAGCCACATAGATTCTAAATGAAAATCTTGGGACTAAAGATTGATAACTATAAGAGAATTTCAAGGATATGTAGTCCAACTCCCTCGTTTTACAATAAAGGAAATTGAGATTCAGGGAGGTTAGATATTGTGCCTAAGGTCATACAGAATACTTAGAATTTGTACTAATGAATCCTTCCGACTCTAGCACCCTATGATTTTATACTTATCAATGTCAGAATAACCATTCTAATTTTATTTTATTCAAGCATCTTCTTCCTCCCATTGGAGTTGCTCATTAAAAGCTGACAGCACAACAGGACAAAGATTAGGCCTTTGAGAGACCTAAAATAACATCATTTTTGATTTACAGAACACCTTTCCTCTGGAGAACACCTGTTTCTCTGCAGAACTCAAATACTGAACAATAATGAGCTCAAAACACTTCTACAGGTATTATCTCATTTGCCTCGACATTTGTTCGTGACTCCATTGCCACATAGTTAACGTCCATCCTTCACCATAGCAAAGACCCAATTTAGAAGGAGGTAAATTAGCTTTGTGGGGTGAGGTACATTAACCAAGTCTCCCAAACAGCACGAATCTAATTAGCTAGAAATCAAAATTATAAAGCTGCCCAAAAAAGGTTTCCAACAAAGAGGTCTCCCAAGGATTGAGGTAAAGTTAAGTGCCATGTGACCTATTTAATCCAAGTCTCAGAACGAAATTCAGATAAATGAGGTGTGGGGTTTGCTTTGTTTCATTTCACTGATGTTTGTTTGTTCGTTTGCATCATCAATGGGTTTATCTAGCATCCACAACGGTAGGAAAAGCTTTTCATTTGGTGGCTGGTGCGTTAATAAGAGGTTTCCAGTGGTTATTGGAGCTATCACAGATATGATGATCACTTGATCTCACTGTAAGCTGAGATGCTGGAAATCAAGAGCAACCTACCACTTTTTACCCTGCTACCTGCTTCCTAACAGTCTCCACGTTCCCCAGTCCCACTGATCAATGGTCTGGAAGAGGTCTACAGCAGAGGTGAACAGCTTCCTCTCAGAAGCACTTAAGATCACAGGAACCAGAGTTGGTCAGGTCTTAGACGTCAGCAGCAGCAGCTCTGCTGCTTACTATGTAACACTGGTCAACTCACTTCATGTCAAGAGTCCTCAGTTTCCTCAACATAAAATGAGAGGATTGTAATGGAACACTACCATAGTACAAAAAATAATGAGGCTGATAGTTTCAGAAAAACTTGGAAAGACTTATAAGAACTGATACAAAGTGAAGTAAGCAGAGCCAGGAGAACATTGCATATGGTAACAACAATATTGTGATAACCAACTGTGAAAGTCTTAGCTACTCTGATCAATACAGTGATCCAAGATAATTCCAAAGGACTCATGATGAAAAATGCTATTCATTTTCAGGGAAAGAACTGTGAACTCTGAGTGCAGAGTGAAGCACACTTTTTTTCACTTTATTTTTCTTGCCTTTTCTTTGTCTATGTCTGTGTGTGTATGCAATATGGCTAATGTGGAAATATGCTTTGCATGATTTTACATGAATAATGGGCACCACATTGCCTGCTTTCTCAATGGGTAGGGATAGGATTTGGAAGGAAGGAGAGAATTTGGAACTCAAAATTTTTTAAATGAAAGCTAAAAATAAAGTATTTTCGTGGGCTTTAGAAATAAATGAATGAATGAAGTGAGAAATTTTACAAATGACATTTAAGATCCTTTTCAGCTCTAAATCTATGATCTGGTGATATACCCTCATTTCACAAATGAACAAACAGATGTTCAATAGACTTGAAAGTCTTATTCAAGGTCATACAAGCAGCAAGTATTAGAACTGGCATTTGAACCCTAGCCCTCTAACTTTTTTCCATTTAAAAGAAAGTGACACAGTGAAAAGAACAAGGACTTTGAAATTAGAAGACCCAGTTCAAATCCCAACTCTGCCACTTATCACATGTGTGACTCTAAGCAATTTTAATCTCCCTGGGTCTCAATTTCCTTATCTATAAAATGAGGAGATTAGGGTAGAGAATGAGGAAAGAGCACTGCATCTGGAGTTAGAGAACTTAGGTGCAACTCTCACCTCTGATGATTACTACTTGTGTAAAGTTACTTAATCTTCCCAGGTCTTAATTTCTTCACATATAAAATAAAGGCAGTGGATTTGATGCCTCTGGGGTCCCCTCTAACTCCAAGTCTATGATCCTATGAACTCTATCTAGTGAGTTTATTAGCAATACTTATTTTAGGACTTAATAATATCTTTATTTTGGTCCTGGAATCACCTGCCATTCTGAGCTATCTCAAGAAGAAGGTAGAACAGTGCTGATCTTTGGGCAAGAAGGGTTCCATTTTTTGCTGCATATTCCACTAATTCCACTCCAGTTTAAAGTCAAGATGATTTCCACCATCTCTCCCTCACTCCTTCCAATAGAAGTAATTTCCCTCACAAGCTCTCTCTGTCAGCTCTGGGGATTCCCATTGTTGTCAACAGCTCTTCTCTAACTTCCAAGAAGGATCACTGCTTTTTATCTGGCTCCTTTTAAAAACTAAATTACTGGGAAGCCCTCCCCCCAAAAATGCTGCCCCTTCCTATAACGAACAGTTGATTTTCACCAAAGAGTGAACATATTGACAAAAAACACCAAAAGGTCTTTATCAAAACCAGGAAAGAAAAATAATTCCATTGTCAAAACTTGGTGTGCCCTGTCCAGTAAAAGCCTTTACTTAGCTGAGAACTAGATGACTCATTGGCTTGCAATATGATCCTAGAAGAGATCCTAGAAAGAAGAAAGGAAAGGAGAGGTTGGGGGCTTCCCTTTTTCTATCTTCATTTCCATCTCAACAAAACCTGTTCTCAAAGCCCAAAGCTTCCATGTCTCAATAAGATCACGTAGGCTTGAATGAAATAATGACTGTAAAACATTTGTGCTCTTGGGAGGAATGAACACAAGACAGGACTATGATTTTGTACCGAACATAAAATAATGAAATATCTTCATGACCATTTTTTTTTAAAGTAGAAAGTTATAATATGTCAAACTTGTAGAAGACAGCTTAGATATGTGCTCAGAATTTCCCTCCCCAATCTCCACCCCTTCGTTTCAAACAGAACCTGAGAATGAAAGGGTCATTTTCTATCTAGGGTCGATTTCTACTTTGAGGACTGCAGGGCTTGCTATTTTGAAGGTTATGAGGCCGGCCAGTGTTGAAACTCAAGCACAGCATTTTATCCCCTGGTAAGGCAACCTCCCTCAAAGATCCTCTACCATCTGTGCCACCAGAGAAGGTTCAACCTTAGAATTTAGCAGTCAGCACCAACCCACATGCCTCCCAATCCCCAAGAGATTTCCTGGACTCTGTGACTTGGGGTTAAAAAACAAAACAAAACAAAACAAAAAAACCCTTACTGAATGGAGAGACAGTAGAAATACACACTCAAGAGATGATGGGTGGGAGCTAACAGAAGCTTTTTCTTCTGTTCAGTTGCAAGAGGACACCAAGAGGCCATGGACCAGAGTGGAAAGGCTGCCACCCAACCAACTCTCAACAACTGACAGCAAAAACCACAGGACCACAACATCTGTAAAGAGGCTGATGAGTTCCTGGTTTGTTTTTGTTGCTGCTGTTGTTTTGGTTTTAAATTTTAAAAAATTTAAGTTTGAACAAATTCCTCCTGAAAGCTACTGTCTCTCCTTTCACCTCTTCCGTAATAATTATTCTCAAGAAATAGGAGTCATTATGATCTTCAAGGGAAAGGTATGAAAGACTTAGCATTTCCATTTCCTTCTGTTCCCAGATGAGCCCTGTTCCCTTCCCTCACCCCCACTCCACTGCAAAGAGGGGTTTCTATATTTGTATTCTGTATGTTTCCTATGTTCATATGAAACTCCCCAGAAAGGACACTTGTCATTTCTTATTACCAAATTCTTTCTTGATTGTAAGGCTACTGTGATTTTTCTCTCTCTCTTTTCATGTTGAGAGTAGATTTCAAATTTGGGTGAACTCTTATTTTGACAAAGGAGTTATTTCCTTGAGCGGTTCAAGAGAATGGTAACTCTTTCTTATAACAGCTGAGATGCTATTCTAGAGAGGACTCTTTATGCCAATCTGAAACTAAAACTAAAACAAAAAACCACACACTTGTTCTTGACAGCAAAATGCCATTTACCAACAGAGTAATGGCCCAGGTCATGTGGGAAAGACCACCTGGTGGCATTTAGTGATGGGACAGAAGGCAGCATCAGGTTTCCTGCAGACTCTTTCCTTTCAAGGACTTCAAAACCCTTCATGTCTTTTCTTTAGTGCTGATGGCTTTGTGAGTTGGGCGATGAAGGGCATAGACTGTTACCCCCATTTTACAAGTGGCAAATCTGAGGCCCAGAAAATAGCAAGCTCAACAAAGCAAGACTACCAAGAGAAACAATTCTGTGTGTCCATCCTGTGGCTCCCCAGCAATGACCTGAGTCAGTCTGGAAGGCAGTCATTCCAGTGCCACGGTCCCTGACCCTCTCACCTAATCACTACCATAAATTCCAAGAAAGTAGAACACTCCAAGAGCCCATTTTCCCAAAGCAGTGTTCTCCATACCAAGGGGAAAAGGAACTTCATAAATGCCTGGCCACGCTACAAACAATGGAGTAATTATCCAAACAGGAGGTGCTGAAAAAGGAAAAAGGAAGGAAACAATACAATGAAGTGTTTGGTGTCTACTTCCCCCAGCTCTGCTCCTGTTCCAGCCTCCACTGAAACGGCATGCTCATTAAAAACTTTTCCTCAATTATAAGCCTACGTCAGAAGTGAATTGTGAAGCATAACAGACAAGGACTGGGTCTAAATACATCTTGCTATAAGCTGAGGCAGCATGTGACTAGTAGGAGTACTAAATTTTTAGGGAGATGACTTGGGCTCTAGTCTTGGCTCCCACACTACCCATGGGACCCTGGGCAAATCCCAACCTCTTGGCACCTCAGCTTCCTCATCTGTAAAATGGGTGTGGTAGGTTTATTCTTGGAGGGCACTAGGGTGGCACAGTGAACAAAGCATGATAGACTTGAGAGTCCAAAGACCTGAATTCAAATTCTGCCTCAGACACTTGTTCAGCCATTTCCGTAGTGTCCAACTCTTCAGTTCTTCCAAAGACACTGCAGTCATTTGCCATTTTCTTCTCCAGCTCATTTTGCAGATGAGGAAAATGAGGCAAACGGGGTTAAATGACTTGCCCAGGGTCACACAGCTAATAAGTGCCTCAGACACTTAATAGTGAGCAAATCACTTAAGAGATCAGCATTAATTACTCCATTTGTAAAATGGGGATAATAATAGCACCTACTTCAGTGTGGTTGGAAAGACAAAATGAGAGAACAAAGTAAAGTGTTTTGCAAGTTTTAAAGCAATATGGACATACCAGATATTGTTATTCTTATTATCCCTGCTGACTTTTCAGTATCAAGTGAGATAAAGCATACAGAAGTACTTTGTAACCATAAGGGTTGATACAAATATACCGTCCACTATCTCTACTACTTTGCTCTCTCTCCAAGGATCACAGTGGCTTTCTCTTTCCTTCTCAGGTTAATCAACACTTGCAGTAACTATTCAAGCATTCTGCCCACTGTTTCCTCATCTCAGTCAGTCAATAAAAATTTATTAATCTCCTACTGTGTGCCAGGCACTTGCTAAGCGATGAGGATATAAAAAAAAAGGCAAAAGTTAGTTTGTGAACTCAAGGAGCTCATCACCTACTGAAGCAGACAAGCAAACTAGCATGTACCTACAAGCGACATACTCGATAAATGAAATAATTAAAAGAAGGAAGGCATTAGAATTAAGACGAGTGGGGCTTCTTAGAGAAGATGGGATTTTTGTTGGGACTTAAAGGAAGCCAAGTAGAGTTGAGGAGGGAGAGCATTTCAGGCACTTGGGAAAGCCAAAGAAAACATCCCAAGTCGTTTCCTCAGTTAAGATGTCAAATGACAGTGTGACTATCCAACTCACCATCTCTAGAAGAAATCATAAAATGTAATCAAGGGAAGAAGAGATGGCTTACTGTTTGCAACAGCGGGAAGAATAAGGGGATGAATTCAGTTTTGTTTGTGCAAATATCCTAAGAGCAGAATAATTTATTATTCGTACAATTAATCATTATTAATAGTATGGTTAAGAGGAAAATGATTCAGCCTCCCCCTACAAAAGGCAAATCTCTCTCTCTCTCCCACACACACATGCACACACATACCATTTTCATGCATGCACATGTGTATGCATGCACGCACATGTGTATGCATGCATGCGCATGCACGCGTGTGTGCACGCGCGCACACACCCACACCCACACACACCATCCTTACCAAAACTAAAGCTACATTTAACCCAATTACAAATCACCCAAATGTGAATGAGAAGGTCCAAGCTTGTGTAAGCTGCAGCAAAGGACCAGCAATGACTTGTATTGGCATGAAAGGGATCACTAAGAACACATATAACCTGAACTTCGATCAATGAGCACTTCCTAGCTTCTCACTAATGTGCCAGGCACTGTGCTATGCACTGGGGATACAAAGAAAAAACAAAGACGGTGTCTCAAGCATCTTCCGTTCTAATGGTGGAAACAACACATGTAGAAATAGACCCATCCACAAGATGGAAGGTAACCTCGAAGTGGAGGAGACTAGCTTCTAGGGGAATCAGGAAAAGGCTCCTGAAGGAAGCCAAGGACTGCAAGAGGGGGAGGTGGGAGGGAGAGCAGTCATGTGTAAGGGGCATATGGTGCATAGGCTGAGAGGGGAGAGGAATCATCCTGTGTGAGGAACAGCAGGCAATCCAGTTCAACTGAATTGAAGAGTGCTTGGAGAGTGTAATATCTAAGACCAAAAAGCTAGGAGAGCTCCAGTTGTGAAGAACTTTCAATGGCAAACAGAGCAACTTCTATTTTATCTGAATGATAACAGAGAGGAGCTTACTGAGTAAGGGGACAAAGGATAAGCCATTCACACATAGAGATAGGGCAGCTCCAGATTAGCAATAGGGCCCTCTGAATAAAGAACCACAAACAGACTTCAGACACATTGGGTGGATTTTCTATGGAAGACTTAGGGAAAGAGGATGTGATACAATGGAAAGAATGCTGAACTTGGGCTCATAGCACTCGGGTTCAAACCCCAGCTCCACCATTTATTATCTTGTTAAACTTGGGAATGTTGTATAACCTCTCTCTGCCTTGGTTTCCTCATTTGTAAAATGAGAAGATTGGACTAAATGACCCTAAAGTCCCTTTTCAACTCTAGTTCTATGATCCCATCATCTGAGGATACATACATCAATCACAGGAGATAAGAAGGAATGGGAAGGTTGCAATCTTCGGAAGATAGAGTTTCAATAAATTCAGAAATCTATCAAACTATTAAAAGTAATGATTATAACAACAGTTACTAGGTGGTTCAGAGAACAGGGTTCTAGGTCAGGAAGACTCATCTTTCTGAATTCAAAACCTGTCTCAGAAACTTCCTAGTTGTGTGACCCTGGGTAAATCACTCAGTATTGTTTGCCTCAGTCTCCTCATCGGTAAAATGAGCTGGAGAAAGGAAAGGGCAAACAACTCACTCCACAATCGTTGCCAAGAAAACCCCAAATGTGGTCACAAAGAGTTGGACATGACTGAAAAATCACTCCACAACAAGAATAATAGTATAGAAACCAGCTTGGAGCAAAGAGATGCCTATTTTTATATTCCATCTCTATACTGACTAGCTGTATGTGACCACGGGCAAGTTGCTAAATTTCGTTGGGCCTCAGTTTCTGAGGCTCATCTGTAGCATGGTTATATAACAGGACCCACCTCATAGGTTCATTATGAGGAACAAGTAAGATAACATACATAAAGCATTCTGCCATTATCAATGTCAGCTATCATTTTCACTTTGAAAGATAGTACAGGAGTTGCAAGAATCATATAGCTGTCAGAAGGCCCAAAGCAATTACAAAACAAAAGAGGCTCCTGGGGCACAATCAAAGTGACGAGAGGAGACGGTTCAGGACGCACCTTGGAGCAGCCAGGTAACTAAGCTGGAGGCCCGCTGGGGAGCAGCTCCTTAGCCTCAAACTATTGGCTAAGGTTTCCTTTGATGATTAAGCCCAGTAGAACAGAGAAGCTCTAAAATGATTTATGTTCAAAGAACCTCTGGGCAGCACATCTTGACTTATTAAAAAGAAAGTTAACATTTCTTTCCAAGGCTCAGACCCTTCCTAGTACATGAAGGGGAACCTGGGTGAACCATTGCAAAAGGGCAATAGTCGTTGGTCTCAAGGACCATATGGTTTAGTGGAGAAGTTGTGTACATACACACACACACACACACACACACACACACACACACACACATAGAAGCACACAAGCACATGTGCAAATATAACACAGGCAGTCTGGAGAGTCAAGCGCTTAGTCAATGCTTTTTGACTGAATGATTGACTTCACGATGCTCAGCTTGCAAATTACTCATACTTGGAAATGTCTACCATTTTATCAACTAACAAAAAAATCTATTTTGTATTCTTCCCATACCCCCTTCCCTCTTTAAAAGAGAAAAGAAAGAAAACTTTTATGATAAATATGATTAAGCAAAATAAAGCCCCATATTGGCCATGTTCATCTACTTCTGCACCTTCTACTATTTCCCAGAGGCTTTGTCTCTCATTAATGCTTCCTATAGTAGGAGGCTACCACTGACATTATAGTGGGTGTCCTATGGCCAGCAATGCAGATACAGAAGAGGCAACATAATATAATGAATGGATCCAGTGCTGGACTTAAGAGTTAAGAAAACTATGGCTTGAGTCCTGCCTCATATGTTCATTGTATTATATTAATATTCCATGATATTAATATACTATATATCATAATATATTGTCTTTGGACCTAGCCAAGTCAATTACCATCTCTTAGCCTTGGCTTTCTCATATGTAAAATGGGAATAATAATAGTAGCCTCTACATCACGCAGGTGTACAAATCAAGTGAGAATGTATGTAAAATGCTCTTTTGTAAACCTTACAGTGCTACATAAATACTGGTATCATCACCATCATCACTATATAGTGCTTGGCAAACCTAAAAGCTCTATCAATGGGCACTATTATCGCTATTATTGTAGAAACCTACTTCCCTTGGGGCTCAGGGCTCTGAGCAAGCCTAAGTACTTTAAGTCAATTACATTATGGATTAAATAAAGCTCCATGGGCTAGCCTGGGAACCTAATCATCATTTATAGTGTTGTTTCTCTAAATGCAACCCTTCCCCCAAAATGACTTTGGGAACACAGCCCATTACTAAGTTGGGTACTGCCCACAAGACACTACTCAATCGTACAGCTCTACAAAAGCATACACAGCCGTGTGGAGTGAATGAGATGACTAGAGGCTGGAGAAGGGGGAGGAGGTAAGGAAAATCAAGAGCTGAAAACTCCATAGAACATTCAGAAGGCAGGAGATATATATGGCAACCATATGTCCCAGATTTTCCAGAACAGTAGCAACTTCAAATAGTATGTCCCAGTGTCCCTATAAACCATTTAAATGTGCTGGAAATTCCAATATTTCAGTAACCCAATGACTCCAGGCAGTGAGCATTTAGATGGAAATGTTCATAAGTCACAAAAGACTGAGAGCTATGAACATAGAGGCTAAAGAAACATTACAATTATGTCCCAAGAATGACTGTAAGTGGGTAAATGGCATGGTAATGGAAGCAGGCGCAGTGACGATTGCCAAGTATCTTGTCCACAATGTTTAAGGCCCAATTTGAAGGGTACTTCCTCCATGAAGACTTAACCCAACTGACGCCTGGTCAGTAAACACACACACACACACACACACACACACACACACACACACACACACACACACATACGCACACACACCCCTGTGTTTTGCAGCTTTCTCATGCACTTATCACATTAAATTGAATAATAAAGTGTGGGGCATATTATTGTTATTCTATCCCATAAGGATGTATGTTCTACAAGGGTTGGGACTGTGTCTTACCTAAATTCTAAACTTATCTAAAATCTAAAAAGCAAAAGCTTAAACAAATGTCTTTCATACTGGATTACACTATTCAGCCCACAGTGCTAAAAGCACAAGCCACTAGAGTAAAGAGATATAAAGGGCAATGTTACTGTCCCCATTTGGGGGTCTCAAAGGGAAAGATCAAAGACATAGTCCTAAATTAGAGGTTCAAAAGTAGGGTCACCTGCAGTATGAGTTACATGCCATGGGAAATATATTCTGCCTAGAGACTAGTGAGAGTATTCTCAGTTATAAACAGTCTTCAAAAAAATTCCACCCATGGGCAAGAGCAGCCCCAAACAAAACACATCCCACACTGTTGCCAATCCCAGGGTTTGCTGGGCTGTTCTATTCCTCCTCAGAACAACTGTTGCTGTGTGTAGATTTGTTTAGGGCTGTCTCTTTTTGGGTACACAGGAGGCGAGGGGCCATGTGGCAGCAGGCTGTAGTTCCCTCCAAATGATAAAGTTAACTGCTGCTCTTACCAACTGGGTGTCTTTCACATAAGGTGTTCAGAAGTGAAAACAATTATGGTAGTCCAAGCGTCTGTCTCTTCTGGGTTGATGTGGTTCCAGCAAGTGGAGCCTCCGTTAGTGCAGAAGGAAACAGGTTTCATCCATAGCCTAAGACATATACCCTCAACTTGCCAAAATAAGTATGCTCCTGAAAAGGAGTACAGACATCAAGTTTCTGTGACTCATCAATCGCATCAAAGAAATTCACCACTGAACTAACAGGATCAAAAATCTAGAGCCAGAAGGGAACTCAGGGAATTATCAGTCTGCAGCTAGACAGAACCTGCCACTGAGCCTAATCCCCTTTTGCAGATAAGGAAACTGAGGGTCACAAAGCTAAGGCAGTATTTGAATCCAGATCTCCCTGACTTTAAGTCCAGGAATCTATCTACTACCCCAGGCTGCTTTTTACAAATGTGAAACTAGTAATTACCATACCTTTTCTATTTTCTTCAGTAGACATAGGTTTTCCATAATAGATTCCCTTGAAGGAGGGTACATCCTTCCTAGGAGAAACACTGGAAGGGCCAAGAAAGGGTCAAGGTACAATAAATATCTTCTCCCTCTACACATCCAACAGAGGTAACAGGATATGGTGGGAAAACACCATTTAATCCAGTAAACATGAGCAAAGCAGTGGGGATACAAAAGTGAAAACTAGCCCAAGAGCTTTAATTCTACTAGTCCCAAAATGCCCTGTGGTTTTACCATAAGAAAGTCACATAATGTCTGAATCTCAGTTTTCCCTTCTATAGGATAAGAATAATAGCAGGAGACAAGCATTTATTAAGCACCAGTTTGGTGCCTAGCACTGTGTTACAGTACCTGCTTCAAAAATATCTCATTTAATCCTTAAAACAGCCCTGGAAGGGAGGTGGTTATTATTACCCCCATTTTACAGTTGAGGAAACAGAGGTAGGTAGAGGTTAAGTGACTTCCCCAGACTCACAGAGCTACTAAGTAAGTGTGTGAGGCTGGATTTGAACTTACTTCTTCTTGATTCAAAGCCTGGTACTCTCTGTTTCTGATAGCCCTTGAAATTCTTCCCTTACCACAGTATTTTGAGGAAAGTGTTTCATAAACTTTAAAGCATTACATAATAAGGGGAGCTTATCATTGTTCAGTCATGTCTGACTCTTCATGGTTTCATGGATTTGTCCATGAGATTTTCTTGGCAAAGATACTGGAATGGTTTGTCATTTCCTTCTCCAATGTGTCCCCATTTTACAGATGAGGAATTGAGACAAATAAGGGTTAAGTGATTTGCGCAGGGTCACTGCTTGTATCTGAGGTCAGATTTGAACTCAGGTCTTCCTGATATCAAGTCCAGTGCTCTACTCACTATATCATATAGGGAGGAGCTACTGTAAGATAAATAGCAACTGGGACAATAAATACAGATAGTCAGCTGAGAAGGGAAGTTCCAGGTATACAACACCCACACAGGTCCCTACCGCCCCTCTGTCTCTGGGAACTCCCTAGATCCCTTCAGGACTTTAGTCAAAAGTCATCTTCCACAAGGGACCTTTCCTGATTTCCCCCAGTTAATGCTGCTGGGCTGGGTCTCCCACCACCATATCACTTATTTTTGAATAATATATATTGTATTTATTTATCTGTACATGTTGTATCCCCCAGTAAAACATAAACTCCTTGAGGACAGAGACTTGATTTTGTACACCTAGTGCCTGGCACACAGTAAGAGCTTAATAAATGCTTGTTGAATTTAATTTCTTAGCCTCCTATTTCAAACACAGACCTTTGCTCCATTTCTTGTTCTGTTCCCTTCTCTACTACAAAGAAGGCAAAATGAAAAGACAGTATGGCCAGCTTGGTCCCAGGTCCACAATCTACTGCTGACAGGGGAGTGCAGGCAACTTTCCCCCAAAATGGAGGTGACAAGTAGAGTCAGCTCAATCCTGTACTTCCATTAAGTAATCACTTTGATGGAAACTTAGCTGATTCTTATATTAAATAAAACTCCAGAGATTGTGTCAGTGGGAATGGCTCTGAAAACTCTCATTACCAGACAGAAAGAGCCCCTTCTCTCTACAGACTGAGATAGCATCTGAGCTGGCAGGCAACCACAGCTGCCAGAAATCGGAGCAAGGTGGAAAGAGCCTAGGACTAAAAGTCAGGAGACCTGCGTCCTCATCCCAGTATTGTTTCAAATTTAAAAACAAAAAATCCTATCCCCGTGACCTTGGACATTTCAACTCTCTGGGGCTGTTTCCTGTAAAAAAGAGGGGTGTCTTTAAGGTACTGTCCAGCTTTAAGATAATATGACTAAAGCCACTTAACAATAAGAGAGAGACTATATGATTACATACTCCTAGATAGCTGAGGCCCATTTTATCCTGAGGGTATGAATTAGAGGGTTTTCAAGTTGGAAAAGACCCTAGAAATCATTTAGTTCAATTTTTATTTTAGAAAGATTCAGGAAGGCAAAATATGGTGCCCAGGATCACACAGGTTACAACCTAGATCTCCCCATGAAAGTAACCTCACATTATCAGTGTGGAGTATCACATCATTACCAGCAAGCAGCACAATGTACAGGGGGAAGAATACCTGCACAGGGCTTGAAAGGCTGAACTTCTAGAATAGAGCTTTTTAATCTGGCCCCCTGGGGTTTTTTAAAAATAGTCTGACAATTGCATTTTAATATAATCAGGTTCTTTTGTAATCTTATGTATTTAAAAACATTACTCTGAGGAGGGGTTTCTAGGCTTTGTTGGACAGCCAGAGGTGTCCATAACACAAAAATAATTAAGAACTCTTATTCTAGGCCATCCGCCTCATTTCACAAAAGGGGAAACCAAAGCCAACCCAGAAAGGTGAAATTGTTTGTTCAAGGTCACTCAGCCACATGACAGCAGAGCCAGCATGAGACACGACCTTTGTGGGGTCCAACAGAGTCCGTGATGGAAAAAAAAGGTTAAAAATGGCAGTTCTAGAACCACCTTCACCATTTATTAGTTACATGACCTTCAGTGATTCATTATCTCTCCAGACATTCAGTTTCCTTATCTATAAAATGAAAAGGTTGGACTAACTCTCTAAAAGTTCTTTCCAACTCCAAAATCATTTCCTTTGGCATTTCAATTCACTCCTGAAAGACAGAAGATACAGCTCCTTCATAGGCTTCAGACACATCATGCTCTGGGCTCATGTTCTTCATCAACAGAAGGGGCACTACTGGATCACCATCATTTACAGAACGTACTTGGTGACATTTTTCTAGTCTCAGGGGAAATAAATGGGGCAGTTCCATCCAATCCTTCTAAGCAAAATTACCTGATAAAGCATGACTTAGTAAAGGAGCTCTCTGGGGTGAGGAATGCCACCTGTGCCCATGGAAAATGACAAAGCTAGCTAGCACACAAAGAGACTGACTTTGTGACCCTGGTCTGCTGTACCACAAACAAAATGCTTCAATCTCCAGCAAACCAGCAGCCATGCTCAAGGATTCATGTTTTCTCAAGCATAGATATCCGAGGCTTGAAGGACTTCAGGGACAATTTGGTTTTATACCTTCCAGATAAGGACACGCAGGTCCAGAGAGGAGAAGAGACTTTCATAGGTCACAGGGGTAGTAAGCAAGGTAGGATCTGAGCAGGTCCCTTCCAGCTCTCCATGAGCCCATGATTCTCTGACTCCACAAGCAAAGTTCTTTCCAATATATTGTGCTCCTTCCAATTCATTACTGAAGACTGATGTCAGAGAGACTACATAATGTTGAGAACACTGTACCTATTCACAGGCAAGAGATCTGGGTTCAAGTCCCAGCTCTGTGACTTAGAGATATTAACTGCCTCTTAAAGCATCCATTTACCACTGAAAATTACAGTACTTACCCTACCTTTACTCCTACTAACAGCTACCTCCAACACCTCTCCAGAGCATAATGTGATCTTCCAATCTTGATGGCTGGGCCAACAAAGCAAATACCCCAAATTGGAAAGGCTTTGAGGATGGACCCAAGTGATGGCCTAGACGTTGGTTTTAGGACTAACCTAATTATGGAGAAGCACAACACCCATTTTGGGCAACAGCAACTTCTGTAGAACTCCTGCCAAGTTATAGAGGAGTTATGAGGTGTGTCAGTGCTAGAGTGAGGGAGTACCCATATCAGCAATATATATACCAGCATACTAAAGTACCTACTTCACAGGACAGAATGAAGCCCTTTGTAAATGTGAGCTATTATTATTTGGAATCATCAAATCTTCAATTCCCCCATCCAAAGCCTCCCTCCCAAAAGAAAACCAACTGCCTATCTTTACTCAATTCTTTGTAAAATCTGATGCCCAATTATCAGCATTTGTTCTGATTTCACTAGCAAAAGCTCTGGTTTGGCCTGCTGAAAGCCTCTCTGAGAACACAGCAAATTCTTTCCTCAGGAGATTAATTTATTAACTCTTCCTGAAAGCTGTTTGTTTAGGAGAGGAATGCCCAATGGCCTTCAGGTGTGCATGTTGCTATGGAAAAAGGCAAACAGAAACAGCCAGCTCTCACCCTCTCCCACTTGCCGTGACCTTCAGAACCTCTGATGAAACTCCTATACTCTCTCTGTCACAGTGTCTATGATGGTGCTGGACAAACCAACTCCTACCTGGTGCTGGCGAAACAACTCCTATTCCTGCAGAGAATTTAGTATGAAGTTTTCAGTTAAGACATTCATCTTGGTGGTCACTCGAGGCTCACCACAATCAAGAGCTAACCAGCATACTCTTCCCATGCTTGGTTCTCTCAATGCCCCTTTGAGAACCTGGTACAACAGTCAGACCTGTCCACCATTCCTTCACCTAGTGGTGACCTAATGTCTTACAATATCCTTCTTTCCTGCCCCCCTCTCCTTCAAGTCCCAGCACAAATTCCAACTCCTCTGAAAAGATATCCCCAACCAATGATGACATGAGAGAAAGAAACATTGAATTGAAAAGACAAATGGGTGTTGGATGTGGAGTTACAGTATCCGACTTTGAATTCTCGTTCTCCCGCTTACAAACATATTCGTGTGATCACGAGCAAATCTTTTAACTATTTTGTTCTCAGTTTTCTCATCCTTAAAATGACCTCTAAAAATGATGAATTATGGGAAACAGGAAGACGCGTGAACTGGTGTCAAATGAAGTAAGCAGACTCAAGAAAATAAAGTACACAATGACAACAAGGTAAATAAAAAGAACAAGTGCAAAAAATCCAAACTGAAATGCTCTGAAACTGTCATGAGCAAGCTTTACTCAAACAAGAAGGAAAACAAACCCCAACAATCCCCTCCTTGCAGGGGTGGGGGACTATGGGTGTGGAACACTGCTCATAATATGAGACCTTTTCAATGTGATGGGTAGTTTTGCTACCACCTCTTTTCTATTCTTTGTAATAAAGAATGGCTCTCTGGAGGGGAGGGAGTAGATACTGGCACACATAAGTGGTGTAAAAAGGTATCTACAAAATGCTATTTAAATAAATATTTTAATGACTCTGAAGTCCCTTTCAGATCTAAAGCTATGACTTGCATTCAAATCCTAGCAACTTTGCTTGCGACCTTAGGCAAGTCACTTGACCTTGCATAAATCACCTGATCTAAGTTTGACTATTTGACAAGTCATTTGGTCTCAGTTTCCTTATTTGAAAATGAAGGGTTTGGATATTGACCTCTAAGATCCCTCACAACCTTAAATTCTACAAACTTATGAATAAATACTTGATCTTCCCTTCCTCGGAACTCCCATAGCCATTTTTATTAGTACAATACCTTTGTTTGTGATACGTTCAGAGACTCTTTGGGCTGTCCTTTAAATCTCTGATTGCTCGTTTTTTTATACATTTGTCTTGTTTCCCCAACAAGACCACAAGCTCAATAAGGGCAGAGACTTTGCCATATGCTTGCTAGGAGTGCCTACCACTACAGTGGGATCTCCACAGATATTCGTGGATTGACTCGGACTGGTGTATTAATCTAATCACTACCATGCATGATAGTTGTTCATTTTAGGAGCAAGAAGCATTTTTAAAGCAATCAGAAGTCTTTATTTTGTCCTCTATTTCTCTTCATGGAGCTCCTAAAATAGCAAGGCCAGCATAGAGGGACCTTGCCATTCTGCTCTTCAAAAAGGAAAACTGAATATTTATCTACAGGCAGTGTTTATTTCCCTTAGTAGCTCAGGCTGCTAGTCTTCCATTTCTCTCAAAACATTAAGAGATCTATTCTCTGAGAGCTCATCTCAATGCTTACTGATGCCCTGAAACCTACCAGACTCCCCCATGCACCTACCCCTAAAGCAGGCGTGGGAAGTTGCAGCCTGGAGGCCACATGAGCCCTCTAGGTCCTCAACTGTTGAAGGGTCAAATTTGAGGACCTAGCAGGCCACATGTGTCCTCAAGGTCACAGGTTCCTCACCCCTGCCCTAAAATCACTCCCATACATGCACTATAACACCCCCTCCAGCTAGCAGCTTAGGTAACTCAGTGCTCAGGAAATCTTGGTCATGACTGTTGTATGTCCCAACAATCCAACCCACATCCCTCTACTGTTCCACTTCTATGCACCACCTATGCTTCTCCTTTCTACCTCTTCCCTTTCGTACCTCAGGCCCAACCACAGAGAAAATTCAGGCAGGCTAACTTAATGGTAGTCTGGTTGAAGTTAGCATATCTGAAAAGGATGTTGATGTCTGCCTGGGGGTGGGCACTGCCGTTCCCAAAGGTGGCATGCCTGCCAATGTACCCGTTCCCTGTTGGCCACACAACACCCAAAGGCATGTTGCCAGGGCTCTCATTTATTTACTAACATTAAAAGGGAATGGCTGTATCTAGCACAAGACAGGCCTGTTCTCCATCAAGTGAGGGAGGATCCTGGTGGGAGCCACCCAGGTACGTTTAATAAAGTCAGGATCCAGCACCAACTAGCCAATTCCTTCAGGCAATCAATTCAATTCAATAGGCATTCACCGTTAAGCACGAGGCAGGATACTAGGGCCAAGGGTTCTTAACCTAGGGTTCTTGAACTTGGTTTGTTTTTTTCTTCTTTTTATGATTGCATTTCACTATTAATAGTTTCCTTTATAATCCTATGCATTGAAAAACACAATTCTGAGGAGGGGTCCAGAGACTCTCCAGACTAGGCAAGGGGTCCACGACACACAGGAGGTTAAGAACCTCTGGACTAGGGGGCACACAAACAAAAACATGATAGTCCTGGCCCATGAGAAGTTAGCTGAGGGATACCACATGTGCCCAGAGAGAGAAATGAATAAATATGCATTATAATTATTTTAACTATATAAATATATACTTTTATTTCTATATACACATATTACTTTGTAATATACATGTGTATATTATGCACATGTATGTAGTTTATACATATATATATTTATGTAGTTACTATACTGTTATGTGCTATGTATACAAATATACTGTTATGTATCCATATACACACCTATACGTGTGTGTGTGCGTGTGTGTGTAAACATACAAAGTAATATGGAGGCAAAGGGGCGCAATGTCAATTGGGTTGAACAGGAAAGACCTCAAGTAGGAGGAAAAGCCTAAGCTGGGCCATGAAGGAGGGTACTCAGTAGAGTTCCAAGACACAGAGGTAAGGGGGGAGAACATTCTAGACAGGAGGGAGGGACAGATGATGCAAAGGTACAGAGGCAATAGTCAGTATATTGTGCAAAGGGCACAAGTAGACCAGTATGGCACGAACATGGCCAGTGTAGCATGGAAGCGGTCTTGGAAGATGGGCCAGAGCCATATTGGATTCATATTTGACATTCAATGTCAAATGCCTCAAATGAGGCATTCGTGTTTTGTCCTAGAGGCAAGAAGGAGCCATGAAAGCTTCTAGATCAGGGCAGTGATAAGATCAAGTCTGCACTTCAGGACAATTTGGCAGCTGCGTGGAGGAAAGATTGGAGAGGAGATAAATGAGAGGCAGGGAGACAAAGTAGCCAGCCATTGTAATCTTCCAGGTAAGAGGTAATAAAGAGCTAAAGAGTTTTCCAAGGGGCAAAGTTCTCATTCTAACATCCATAATAAGAGACTGTCCATAACTTCTTACCCTCTTGAAATAAACCCCTTCTGACTGGGTCCCAAAATAAAGGGAGAAGGGGGAAAAAAGCAGAAATGCTCATAATTCTGAAGCACTTTCCGGATTTACAAAGTACTTTACTCATAATAATCCCAACTAGAAAAGCAAGGCAAGCATCACCACCACTATTTTACAGGGGAGGGAGCTAAGGTTTGGGGAACTGATTGGCTCTTGAACTCAAGTCAGTGAGTCCTGGGGCCTGAACATGACCTCAAGTCTCTCAAGCTCAGTTGTACTGCTCTTCTTACCAAGCCACTGCACTGGACATACTGGGCATTCCTTGATGACAGAAATTTCTGAGCTTGGCCCACACGTTACTTAACTTCAAAAATAAATGTGAGGGGCAGCTAGGTGATACAGTAGATAGAGCACTGGCCTTGCAGTCAGAAGCACCTGAGTTCAAATCTGTCCTCAGACACTTAACACTTACTAGCTGTGTGACCCTGGCAACTCACTTAACTTTGATTGCGGAAGGAAGGAAGGAAGGAAGGAAGGAAGGAAGGAAGGAAGGAAGGAAGGAAGGAAGGAAGGAAGAAAATATGAGAAACAGAAGAACACAGGAGCTAGAGGGTGAGCCTTGGAGTCAGGAAAACCTGGGTTCAAGATCTGTCTCTGATACATACTAGTGTAAAGCACTGGCAAGCAATAATATCTCAGTCCCCCCAAGACAATTAGTTTTCTAAGACAAGCATTACTAACCTAAGATCTATGGACTTAGAAGGGAAAGAAAAAAAAACAAACTTGCATTATTATTTCAATACCATTTGTTTCCTTTGCAATCCTACATATTTTATTTTATGTGTGTAAAAACATTCTTCTGAACAGGGGTTTATAGGCTTCACCAGACTATAAGGGGGGCATGATATTAAAAAAAGGTTGAGAACTCCTGTTCTAAAAGTATGAAGAGGAGTTTCCAATCTTCATGGGTAGAAAAATTTCTATAACAGAAGTTCTCCATGGAGATGAAAGTACAGGTCACAGGATCACAGATTATAGGGGGAAGCAACCTCAGAAACCAAGACCTTAGAGGCAGTTAGGTGACGTAGGTAGAAGAGTGGGTCTAGAGTAAACTTTTTGTGACCCCATTTGGAGTTTTCTTGACAAAGGTACTGGAGTGGTTTGTCATTTCCTTCTCCAGTTCATTTTCCAGATGAGGAAACTGAGGCGAGGAGGGTTAAGTGACTTGCCCAGGGTTATACAGCTAGTAAATGCCTAAGGCCAAATTTGAACTCAGGTCCTTTGACTCCAGACCTGGCACTCAATCCACTATCCCATAAAAGAAAGAAGAAGTATGTGAGGCCACATTTGAATTCAGAGAGATGAGTCTTCCTGACTTCAGATCTAACAATGGACGGTAAAGAGCTGTGTGACCTTGGGCAAATGACTTAACCTGTCTGCCTCAGTTTCCCCAACTGTAAAATGTGGAGAATAATAGCACCTACCTCCTAGGGTCCTTGTCAGGATCAAATGAGATAACATTTGTAAAGCACTTGGTCCAGGGCCTGGCACACAGAAGGAATGCTAGCTAAGATTATTAAACCCAATCCCTTCATGTTATAGGTGAGAAAACTTTGGGCCAAAGTGGCAGTGTCCCTGATCACAAAGATAATAGGTGTCAGAAGCCAGATTTGAAACCAGGTGCTAGGACTCCTGCCTAGACTGACCATTCAATAAAGAACATTTGACCCAAATGAATGCCACCTGCTCACTTCCCCTCTCATCCTTCCCAGGTAAGTGCTTCTCTGGCCTTGCTGCAATTCCTTGAACCAACACTTCATCTCCCACTTCCTCTCCTTTGCACAGGTTCTCCCCCACACCTCAAATGTTGTCCCCCTCTTTGTCTCTTGGTTTCTCTGGCTTCCTTGAAGACTCATCTCTAGTTCTACCTTGTGCAGAAGGCCTCTCCCACTTGCCATCTCCACCTGCACCTCCCCCCCAGTGTTGCAGAAACATAAGTAATCCCCCCAATCACTAATGTCCTCCCCCCACCTTGAGAATGCCCTCCATCAACTGTGTGTGTGTGTGTGAGTGTAGTGTACTGCCTAGTTATTTTACATGTTGTACTTCCCTCCGTACACACCAGAATGCTTACTACTTGAGAACAAGAACTGTTTGCATTTCTTTGTATGCCCGGAGCTTAGTGGCACATAGCACATGGTTAATACATGGTCATTAACTAAGGGCCACTATGACTTTGAGTCTGTGGAATTTGCTCCTGGTGGGGGGGGGGGGGAGGCGGGAAATAAAGGAAACAAACTTTCCCACCCCCTCAAAAACCAGGCCTCCTGTGCCAAAGGAAAAGGGACTAGACAATCCTGGGTTAAGAACAACTAATATAAATGCCTAGGCTGTTGACCTCTCAGCCCCCAATAAGAATATCACCAAAAACCTAGAAGCTTTACAATAATTACCACACCCCAAGACATTAGAGATCCCCTCTCCTGCAGACAAGACCCAAAGGAGGATGAGGCATTCCCCAGAGATCATCAACCAATCAGAGCCTGCAATGGAGCTCCCAATTCCCCTCAGCCGACTCTCACCACCCACCCTTTTCATCTTCCTCCACTCTCCAGATGGTATCTAGTAAAACCTGCCTTTCTCAAGTCCACATGCTTTCTCCTAAGGAGGATTAGCTCAGGAAATGGGTTCCCTGCCTCAAAATGAATCGTTTTAGGTCTCAGTAAATGGCACTTAGGGAAAACCCCAGGGTGGCTGAGGCTCCTGGGGTGAGGCTCCAGCATTTAGCTTTGATGAAGCAAGGGGCCTGCAGTTTTTCAAGTTTGTTTTTAATTATTTAGAGTCCAGAAGCCCTCTTATTTCCTTTGAGAGACCAAAAAGGAAAAAAAAAAGTCTCCCATGACCACCTCCCCAAAGCCAAACCAAGGTTTTGAGGGTAAATGAAACCCTCTCATCTTCCCTAGAATTCTCTGATGCCCATAAACACTCCCTCCCACCCACCTTCTGCCACAAAAGCTTTAGCCCTTGGATCACATAATCATAGCCTTCAAGAAGAAAGGGATATTAGAGATGTTCAAAGCCAACCTCTTCATTTTACAGGTGAGCAGACTGAGGCCAAGAGAGGGAAATGACTTGACCACAAGGTCACACAAGTCGTGAGCAAAAAAGGCAAGACAAATCCAAAAATTTGCCTTGTGATCAGTGCTTTTCCCTCTCTACCTGGTCCTCTTACATCAAATTATGATGATCTTTCCTTACCCTTACACCTTTTCCCTTTCTCTCCCAAGCAATACTGAAAGCTACTAGTGGTCAGCCCTTGTAAACAGATGTTATGATTCTCCTTCCCAACTCTCTAATGACACCCCATCACTCTCATCCATCTGGTTGAATTTATACTCAATTCCAAAGCACTTCCTTAGAATTCAACAGATTTATATGTTTCTCTAACACCCACTTTTGTATGTCCTACTCCTTTCACCCATGCTAAGTGATCCTAGACTGAGTCCTTTGGAGTGTCACTTCCAACTCACCCTTTTATCTACAGCATTCCACCTGTGTGAAACACCCTCCTCTATCTCTATCTATCAGCATACTTATCATGCAAAATTCTAAAATCCTTGTCACTTCGGGAAAGTTAGCCCCAGGCTAAGGAAGCTCTGATCCCAGCAAGAAACACTAACCAAATAAGTACCTTTCTTCCTCTATCCTACCTCTGTTTGTTCTAGTCTCATACTAGCTGTGTAAAGTATTTGCGGTTTGATCTGAAACAAGTTACCTAATGAAGTTAGATCATGGGATTCAGAGCTGCAATAGGCCCTTGGGAAAAGTCCAATACCTTCATTTTACAGATGAGGAAACTGAGGTTTTCCAAAATCACACTAGAAGTAGCAGAGATGGGATTCAAACACTTCTGATTGTTGATTTACTGAGTGTATTCAATTTGATGTTCTGAGCAACGTGATGAAACAAGAGAGGAAGCAAAGGCCCTGCCCTCAACAAGTTTCCAGTCTAGCTTGGTGGGTCTCATCTCTCCCAACAATCAGTGAACAAGAAAATGTAACTAAGAAAAAGAAAGCTAAACTAAGTAAACAATTGGAAGATAAGAAAATATTTAAAATAAGGTACAATAATCGAGATAATAAGTGAAAGATTGAGAAAAGGAAGATCGATGGCAGTGTTTGATCTCAGAGATCATCTAATCCACCTCGCATCCAAAAAAGAATTCCCTCTTCCCCCTGCCTGACAAGAGCCCCTCTCTCTTTCCTTTGCTTGAAAAGCTTCAGTCATGGCCAGCTAAGTGGTACAGTGGATAAAGTCACCAGCCCTGGAGTTAGGAGGACCTGAGTTCAAATTTGACCTCAGACACTTGACACTTAGCTGTGTGACCCTGAGTAAGTCACTTAATCTTGACTGCCTTACCAAAAAAAAAGAAAGAAAAGAAAAGCTCCAGCAAAGAGGAGGGGAGCCCCAGACCTCCAGAGGCAGCCCATTTATGGGCAGCTCTACCCATTAGGAAATTCTTCTTGGCACCAAGTTCCACGCATTGCTCCTGATTCTGTCAAACCCAGTAGAGCTGAACAGCTGCTGTGTGGTATTTTCTCATCCTGAAGTCATCAAAAAGGCCATCAGAGATCTAAATCTAGAGATTGCAAGACACTTCAAACACTACCTAGTCTCACCCCAACATACAAGGAAACAGGTTAAGGAAAGTTAAGTGACTTGCCCAAGGTCAATCACAGAAGTGGAATTTGAGCCCAGGTCCTCAGACTTCACAGTCACTGCTTGTGAAGAAAGTGATATTAGAGTCAGGCCAAGAATGCTACCAAATTACGAACAATAAAAAGAAAGGGAGAGGGCATTCAAGGTAAAGTCAAAATGCACAAAATTAGAGAAGCAGGAGCAAGTAAGTGAGCATAGATCCTTGTCCTAATGTGTCAACCTGAAACATCGGACTGGAATATTCCCCTTTCCCATACATCTATGACAAAAGTCAACAGGATAAAGTAGACAAGCTTGATATATTATTATCGCTTCCAGAAGGGGTTCCAAAGGAGCCAGCTTCTCAGCAAGGAAACATTTTATGATGACAGACTAATCCCTGCAGGGGGATGGGATGAGTCTTGGGGCCCAAGGCAAGGGCTCCTTCTTCCTCTCTCCCCATCAAAGTAAGCCATCTTCCATATCTTCTGTCTACAGCCAAAGGGAAACAAATGTGGATCTCAAGTGAGATAAAAGCCCAGAGGAAGCCCAAACCTCTCACTTAACCCTCAACTCCCAGAAACAGCCCTACCCTTTCTCTCAAGCAGCAGCTCCCCAGTATTTAAAATTAATTTATGTTAATTGCAATCGGGCATATATGAAAATTACAAAGCATGCTGCTTTCGCACAAAACAAAAAAAAAAAACTCAAGAAAGGAGTAGAAACAAAAAAGGTATAATTTTTTAGAAGCCATATTTCTATTCCAACTTGTTTTTAAATATATGTTCTCAGTCACACACCATTAGCTTTGCCAATTATTAATAATCTCAGGGCAACCAACCAGATCAGATCAAGCAATGATGAAATCTTGCATAAAAAAAGAAAAAGAAAATGAAATACCCACAGATAAACATTAAGCAAGTAATCAGCTGTGATAACCAAAACGGAATTTATTTTTTAAAAACCAGCAAATGTTTTAGAGAAAGAACATGGTAGCGTGAGCAATTGAAAACTCTTTAAGACTTCATAAAGACAGCTTTGTGCCTCTTCTCCCCCTGCCACCAAAAAAAAAAAAATTTTAGTCTCTTCACTAAGGAGAGACAGAATGTTCTCCCAAGTATGTGCAGGGCACAGGGATGTTCCCAAAATCTTAAGTGCCTAAGAGTGAGAAGCAACTGGTAGGGAAGACATTTAGGCATTGTAAAGAAAAGACAAATGCCACAACAATAAAATCCACTTTGTAGATTGGATCAACCAGGCCAGCTGGTTACATGGAATCACTTCCCTCTCTCTCCCTTCCAGGCCCCCTTGATGATTTATATCTGTAATAAAATAAAATAAAACTTTGGCTAAAATTAGGGAGGAAAAGAAAATGAAGACAACACAGCACATCCTCAGCCTACACGTTAGTTTGCATGGCGGAGTCATTTGAAGTCTGAGGGCAAATTTTAACTACCCTCTCCCCTATATGAAAATGAACGAATGAATGAATAAACAATCAGACGACATAAAGATGGATTGATAGATGGAGGGATGGATAAATAAATAAACAGAAGCATTTCCTTAGAACTCACTGCCAAAGGAAGGGACAACCTTTTGTTTCACAGCCAATACTGGTGTTAGGATTAGTTTAGGCGCTCAATGAGTGTGAAGATTCTATCCCTCTTTGCCTACTCTCTGTGGCTTTGAAGTCAGGCTCTCTTTATAGTCTGCAGGGACCTCAGTGACTCACCAAGGCCCTCCTTCCTTTCTCATGATGATTCCCCTCCCTCCCACAACCATCCCCTAGCTTCTTCTTTGGAGGATGGCACAAATCCAGAGCAAGGACTGGAAGATGACCACCAGATGCTGAGCAGAATCAACCGTCAATTCTCCTCAGATCACATATATTATTGGAGGAAAGGAGTCATAACTGACCACCAGGCTCATCACAACAAGTCTTGGAGAACTATAGCAGCCCTGACTACTTAATCCCCTGAAAGTATTCAGAAAATAAAGTCTTCTCAATGGAACTGTAGAAAAATAGGCATTCCAAAACATGATCAATTGATTGAATTGGTCCAGTCACTCTGGGGAACAATTTAGAATGGTGGTAAGAATGTGATTTAAAAGTCCATACCCTTTGAGTTGGATTCCAGTGCTAGGCACATATCCCTAAAGAGCTCAATGAGGCCCTCCCCCCCAAAAAAAGTCCCAAAATACTTGTGGCAGAACTTTTCTAATAGCAAAGAACCAGATACAAAACAGATGCCCACTGGTTAGAGAAGAGCTAAACAAGCTAAAGCAGTAAGTACTACTGGGCTGTAAGAAACAATGAATATGATGAATAATGAGAAGCACAGGAAGACCTATATGAA